>NC_068356.1:46058487-46403487 GCF_020536995.1 Dreissena polymorpha | reverse complement strand
TTAGTAGTTATTGTAGTAGTTGTAGTAGTTGCTGCAGTAGTAGTTTATAAGAACATGTTGCTGTGTTCTTAGCATTGAATATTGTGCCATATTTACGTTCTTTCATCTTGTTAAAATGTTTTTAATAAAGGCCAAAAACATTTTTGCCCTTGAATCGTATGTCTAAATGGTTCACTCCCGATTATTTTACGCAACCGAACTATCAAATTATAAAATGAAAGAAGTAAAAAAGACATCTATATAAGCCCGTGAGATTGTTTTGACTTTAAAATGGCGACCTTCGTGTTTTTGTCTTTTTTTCCAACGACATACAAATCTACCCATGTTTGATAAAAATGTGTTGAAATAATCACGACTAACTAATACCATTATCATGGTTTATTGGTAATCCGGCATTCTGCATTTGGCCATGAACATGTATACAAAAGAAATATGGCCGAAAATGGAATAATACAATATAACCTACTGAAGGCAAACAAACATTACAATAAAAAAACGTTTGCATAATAACAAATAACATGTAATACATTCATTGGTATAAACATGCAACCATACAACAGCTATACCATTTATTTCTCATATTTATTTCTAAGTTTAAAAGCTTTTATAAAAAAAATGGCAAAAGTTTTGAGCTTTAGAACATTATTGAAAGACCTTATTGATAGGTCTGTACTTATGGTAGGCCAGGATGTCCTGATATCATAATGAACGTCATGCGACCGTCAAAGGCCAAGAATTTAAACCGCAGATTTAAAAACCTCGAGCGAAATCTTCCAATCTTCATGTGGGCTTTTCACAAAATGCTGTGGACATATGCTATGATGGTCCTGACGTAAATAATATCATGATTTTAGAGGAACTCTAGTCGCCATTACAATTGTTGTTGCACATAACCATCCAAACACAGATAACCACAAACACCACTCAACAAAAGCTTCTTACTATTAACTCCACATTGACAGATCACAAAGCACCACAAACACATGCAAATAAACATAGAAACACATACACAGATTGCAATACCCATCAGGACCGCCCTCGAAAAAAATCCAATATCTGATGTTTTTATGTATGTTCAAATACTCTCAATTCTGTGAACAGTGACTTTTGGATGGGGCATCCGTGTCCTTTGGACAATATTGTATTTATATAATTGCAAATATCTTAGAAGATACTGTCTCGATTGCATGAATCTGAGGCATACACAAACAAATGCAGTAGATCGACACTTTTGAACAAAGCGATTTAGGTGGGCGATATTGGGCCATCGTAGCGCTTATGTCAATAGACTCAATATAAATACCTCATCATAAACATGTAACTGACGTTTGTTCATCACGTGTTAACTTGTTTATCAATATTTAGTTCTCCGAGAGATTTGTTGGTAAAAAAGCACGTCACACATACTCTGTTCTCGAGCTTTGTGACGTCAAAGTCCAGGATAGTCAAAAATATTGCTACGGCTATTATTTTTTATTCGTTTTCATTACTTTTTTCTGACAATGATTTTTTTCCTTATATTTCTTGAATTGCTTTTTTCAGTGGACACAAATCGTATCGTTATGTTATCTCCCTTTGTGAAAATGACGCATTATTAAGTAGTAAATTTGTACATTATTACATTTCTGGTATTTAATAATTGTTTTTATATAAATAATTTGATAGTTGCAACGAGTAATGTTTGAAATTATTTGGTTTTCGCTGCAACTGTCGTTTGTGTCTGTAAATTTCATAGCTTTAAGTTAATTTGTGTAGCATTTTAACTACGCGTATAGTGTATCGTTGAACATAACTAGGTATCCTTGTGCTATATGATTTTAATTATAACACACATGTCGCTATAATATTATTTAAATGTGTTTTATCGTCTGACGTTTATGAATTTAAGTAAATTATTTGTGTAATTAATATTTTATGGATGAATACATTGGGCGACGAAGTACAGAACATAACAGAAGTGCTGTCGATAACATGGTAATTTCTTCGAAACAAAGACTGCGATATTCATTGATATTTACGTATGCAATAACAGTAGTTTCATTATTTGTCTTCTTGTTCAATCAGCGACTCACATATTGATTAATGTATTAATGTATTTGCAAAAACGTATTCCCTTGAAAGTGCGTGTCGCATGCAATTATTCATATCAACCATATATATATAATGTTGTTAGTCAAGTTAATTGTTGATCATTCAAAATCATGTTTTTACTAATTAATATCATAGCCACACGCTAACCACCTGTGGTCTATCCCCCGAAAAAAACGGGACGAGAGTTCATCAAAACTTTGCCGATAAACCAAGTAATTTGATATCAAACACTGGTGCAGACAATGACGCGGGATCAGGTCGTCGGCGGCGGCCGAATTCTGTAGAGGTTTTAATGTACTGACAGTCCATACCGAACGATGTGAAGTCCCTGCCCTGTAAATTTCTGACGGATATCGTAGGACAATATTGGAATATAACACAATTCTGACACGCATCACATTCCAATGAGTGTTTTAGTTTGAGAAAGAAAAGTGAAGAATTTCGTAAAGCGTGACATCCGCATTGTTGCGACAAGCTCGAGAAAGATCGATTTTCCTAAGAGATTTATCGCATTGTATTTGAGACTTTATCCTTAAAGGGATCTTTTCACGGTTTGGTAAATTGACAAAATTGAAAAAAGTTGTTTCAGATTCGCAAATTTTCGTTTTAGCTATGATATTTGTGAGGAAACAGCATTACTGAACATTTACCATAGTCCAATATAGCCATTATATGTATCTTTTGACGATTTGAAAACCTAAAAATTATAAAGCGTTGCAACGCGAAACGATTGAATAATTTGGAGAGTTCTGTTGTTGTCGTTTAAATTAACGAAACTACGAAGATTGCTTATATAAGGTATAAAATACTTAACAAGTGTCTACCCGGCGGAATAGCCGAGAGGGCTTATGCGTTTTTACTTCAGACTAACTACAGGACTCCGGGAGTCACTGGTTCGAGCCCTGGTACCGGCTACTTTTTTTTCCTTTTTTAAATTTTATTCTTGATTTTTTACTGGAGCTTTTAAGATGCAATGTTAACATTTATCAATATAAAGCATTTAATGACAAACTTCAAAATATGCCAAAATCTGTGAAAAGGCCCCTTTAATGGGACTTTTTCACAGATTTGGCATGTTTTGAAGTTTGTCGTTAAATATTTCACATTGATAAATGTGAACATTAGAACTAAAAATCTCTAGTATAAATCACACATAAAAAATACAGTAAGATAAAAGTTATCCCTACCTGGTCTCGAACCTTTGACCATTGGGGTAAAAGATTAGCGCCAATACCACTCGAACAACCGTCCTGCTTTCAAAAGAAATGTATTTTAATATTCATTTCAGGTATGTTAAAAAATATAACGATAACAACCGGACTCTCCAAATCATTAAATCGTTTTGCTTTTGTAACGCTTTATCTTTTTTTTCAATTGCTAACGTTGATTTTTAAACGACAATGCCGTTTCAGTTCGAGTCTCTGTCATTAATGCTATTTCGCTCACGGATATACATTGTTCAATTATTTTTTGAATCCGTGACACAAATAAAAAAAATTCTAATTTAGAACAGGTCGCTTTCAGCGATTTTATATATTATTATCTGAAACGTAACATCATCAAAATCAGTCATTAGAAATAATTGACGCATCATTTTCCTATTATAAGTTATAACCTTGTCTTTCCATTTATTATATATAATATGTATCTTGAACATTGACCGCTATGTATTTAAAAATTATTATAAGTTGTGTTATAGAAAGAGTGTTTTCTTTTCGGATATAATGTATGGCATGGCAGTAAGGATATGTTTCACTTCCAGAACAATCTTTTCATTATAGATTTATCCACTTCTAACTAGGAATCCAAGCCATCCAGACATTAAAAACATTGTTCTATGAAATCTTACGGCAACATAGAACAAGAACATTCAATTGTTTTACCGTTTATTTGTTCATTATGCTATTTTCAAAGAATATATCGCTTATATCATAGTTCACATCAATATGAGCCGCGTTCTGAGAAAACTGGGCATAATGTATGTGCGTAAAGTGTCGTCCCAGATTAGCCTGTGCAGTCCGCACAGGCTAATCAGGGACGACACTTTCCGCTTTTATGGTATTATTAGTTTCAAAGAAGTCCCTCCTTACCAAAAATCAAGTTTAGGCGGAAAGTGTCGTCCCTGATTAGCCTGTGCGGACTGCACAGGCTAATCTTGGATGACACTTTACGCACATGCATTATGCCCAGTTTTCTCAGAATACGACTCATATAATAAGAAGATGAACACTCAGCAACTATGGCTAGTGACATATCAGTGGCAGCTTCAGTATCAGTTCTAATCACCATCGGTAGAAAATAGTAGATTATCACTACTATTAGCATATATTATATCCACAACTATGTCAAAAGCTGCTGTTTGGCAAATAGCATCGCCAAACCATGGGCTTAATTGCCTAAAACAATTGGAAAAACTATGGAGTAAAAAAGAGAAAGTTTTTGTTTGAGTACTTATCTGCAGTTATTTAAAAATAAATAATACATGAATATTATATTCTAAACTGTAGAATTGTAAATTAATACATTTAATGTCATTAAAAACACGTCTTTTGTATTGTCCCAGTCAAAATTGCCCGTTCTGGTCGCAAACTTATAAAGGAATCTAACGATGCCATTCTGAAAATCATTGCCTATGTGAGCGATATAGAGAATAACAGGTTACTGCCTGATCTTTTTGTAATATATCAGGCAAGGCTTAGAATGATATAATGACGAGGCTTGCCTCTGTATCTTCGATGCCCGCTGTTTACAACGAACCATATGCTCTGTACAATGATTGTATTAGCGATTATGATAATAATGATAATAGTAATTACAATACTCTGTGGCGTGCATTTGTTAAAAGCCGATTAGAACAACTAAACACGGAATGTTTATGTCCATTTGTGTGTTTGGATAGCAGGCTCCATTTTGGAAATGAACATTTTTGTGTTTCCAATATAAAGAGCGGAATTCCATTATTCATAATATGCTTCTAGATTATTAAGCGTTTCATTAAGCCCTTCTTTCATTTCTGATAAGATACAGCAGTTGCCGCGTTTAGGAGATACATTGACAATTGATAAATATCTAGAAATTCGCGGTTACTGCACTATTATCGTTTACTTATTATCAGCTGATGCATAGAATAAAAACACGCACGCAAAGCTGTTATTATATTCGCACTGAGTCTGATATAGTACACACCGTTAGGGAAGTTATCTATTGCTTGTTTATCAAATTTCAAGTATTTTTATTGGAACATCGGAAAACTGAACTTTAACATTTACATACAAGTAAACATAATATAGGCAAAGTGCATCAGTCGATTACAATTGAAATAATGTTAATAGACATGTACTGGAAAGTGTTGAAACAAAATGTACAAACGTGTACGTATTTTAAACAACTCGGAAAGACCAAACAAGTTATACATGTACAATATATTTAGAGTTCTATAAACCGTTTTTAGAAACAGCAAACACTTGTAATTTTTACTCGCGGATGTAATGTTTTAAATTCCACTTGATTTGGCAAGATAGAACGAATACAATATTTTGCTCGTTTTTATAGATTGGGAAAGTTTGAAATAAGTAATATTCGGATTAAAGTGTGTGTGCGTTACAAAGTTTACATTTGCGTTTTTCTGTAGGTGTTATTATAACTACCAGTCTTTGTCTCCAATTTATGGGCGCTTAGGCTTAATCTTGATAACTGTTGTTTATGATATTCAATGTTGTTATGAATAATAAAGGAGTTCATCGCCTTTTTAACATGGTCATATCGGATATTTATTCGTGCAACGAATTCACGATATGACGATGTGACAAAGGCGATGAACTCCTTTATTTGTATAATGAAGGCATCGAAGTCCCAATAAATGTTATGAAGTTGTTTGATACAAATATCTTGGCAATCCTTGGTTATAATTGAGAGGTAAAGTAAATTCAAATAAAGTTCTGTCAAAACACTGTTAAATGTAAAATCATCAACAACTTTAGTACCATTATATGCTTAGGCGGTCGCTTTCATTGATTGGTAGATACGAAGAATTGATTTTTTTAACTGTATAACAATAAGCAAATACTTTGTATCCATACTATTGTCATTAGTATGCAAAGATTAGAAATAGATGGTCAAATAACATCGTTAATTAGTCCACACACATTCTCCAAATTTTGAAGCATTCGATACCTACAGAGGTATGGTTCTTTCTTGAGTCGTTCGTATTGATATCTCTATTCCTCTATTAAAAGATATGGATAGTGTAACTGTTGATTCGTCAACCAGATTATTTGTTTACAAATAATTTAAACATGTATTTTAAAAGACTCCGCATTAAGTTGTTATGGTCAATACAACCCATAGACATAGCATTGCTAAAATACGCAATCATATTGGTCGATTAAAACTGTCAGACATTTTAACATTATCAGAAACGAAAGACAGTGCGCTTTATGTAATATTGACGGCTATAATGACGCGTATTCTTAAATATCCATTTTATCCATAAAAACAGCATGATAATATTATATTCCTTAGCACATTCAAGTTTGCTCAATTGTGGAATAAAGACGGGTTCCACTCATTAATTAAGTATATATATTATATATATTATAATTATTTCTTTGTCCCTTTGTAGACGGGTTAATGTGTGTTATCAATCATTCACTGTTTTATCGTTTTTAAACCCGCCTTATTACATATAAAGGCAGAGCATACCTGAAGGTACATAATAAAAGGCATATTTACAACTGCATCAATATGCATGACAATGTAAAAAGGCATTAGTCAAAAACACACATAGAAGCTATTATGAATGAGCAAAAAAAAAAAAAATTCTTTGTTTTTATATATATATAAATGTATTAAGCGGAGGCGGAATGGAGGTACGATAATTTTTCTAGCAACTTTCTGCTTACAGCGTTCTCTAAGACTGAGAGAAGGGCGCTTTGCTTTGTCTGCGAAAGGACGCTAAGCGCGTGGTCACGTGACTCGGACCCCGGCGCCCGATTGGCTGAGCGCTATGCAACATTAGGCAACCTATTGGTACACTTCCAATCCGCCCCGCATCTTTACATAACTTAGAACCAAGCTCGATTCATAAAATCTTTTATGTGTGCATAAAATTTCATTTATCATTAATTATAATTTGTAACATAAATGCTAATTCCATGTTTCAAATAATTGTTCTCATAGTTTATTTAGGAAAATCTATAAAAGTCGAGACTAATAAATCCGGATCGCAGCGCAATTTAACACCTGATTGCCAATTGAGTTTAATTGAGTTTAAGTTCTTAAACCCCGCTGGTGGTACCGCGCACAAACTTGGCAGTGCTGAGAGCAGATACAATCAGACCGTTATTGGAGAATTCCGTGAAAGTGTGCATTTTATAATCGACTATTTAATCATAAAAAGTCGTTGATTGATAATGTCACTTTATCAAATAACGCGGCATTCCGATCGACATTAAAATAATGCGGGCTCGAGACGTTGCGTTCATTTACAGCGGACAGGGTAGCTTCTGACCGGAATCCGGGGAGCGCAGGCTGGTATGGAGTTTAGTTGACCGCAAACCGTATAAGTCCCATTTTTGTTTGACGCGCCTCAATAACTCCGCACTAAATGCAAGATGTGGTAAATAATAAGGTTAAGAAACGTCCTCGACAACCTGGACAAATATAGAGTGATGTTACGCCTGCATCATTTCCTTATTACAATGACAGTACCAATAATAATTTCTTACACGCTATTCGTTTTTTTTTATTCAGAAACAACACACTAAATAAATTCACGAGAAGCGAACTCGCAGGCTCGTCTTCAATGAGTCGTATTCGGTAAATAGACCTTGATTAACAACATGTGCTTCAGTAGCTCGGGTAATTTTATTATGCAGATGATGGAATTTACTTATACAGCGATGCGATTCTACTGCTAATGAAATGCGGTAAACGTTGTGTAAAATACAAATCGGAACTTGACCTTCAAATAGAAACGTATTGATTGTAAACGTGTTCTCATTGCCAAAACATAAGAAATAGAAATTTTACTTTCGCGAAATAAATTATACCAATTTATGAATTAAACATGCTTTGTTCATTAATTGTAAATAGCCCACAATAATAAAAAAGCATGGGTAATGGCTAAACGACCAATCTTTATGATGCACGACAGCAAACGAATATATAGCGGAATATATATTAAAAGAGGTTTTAATGCATGTGCGTCCTTGCCTAGTCTGTGCGGACAAGGCGGATCTGGTGGGCGATATTGATCCATCGTTACGCTCCTCATCCCAGAAAATGTAGCTGACGTTGGTTCACTGAAACGTTAATTTCAATTCGAATTTCGCCCATGTGTTAATTAAATTAATTGTCATTAAAACTTACATCAATCGTATGCCAATAGATGTTCCTTGCTTTTCAGGATTAAAATCAACAAAGAGCTTTACACTTGCGGTCAAAAACATAATTGCAAAATAATATCGAAATGGTTATCATTACGAATATTTGAAATGTGTATTTCATGATTAGCATGTTATATAGATGGAAATAATGACATTCCGCTTCGTCGGGAAAATGATTCTGAACCAGCGCAATATGCTGCGCGCCACGTCTGTCATACGGCTTTATATATGAGTTCTTTGTGAGATGGACAAATGATTAAGTAGTAAAATTATTTTTATAATAATTTCTGGTATTTTTCAAGCAACAATGCAACATAATAAAAAGATGAAAGACGAGTCCTGCATCACAGATGAACGAATGGGACAATTTAGAACAGAATATATCTTCATGTATGATACAATTGACACATAATAATTAAACGAAACGTAAAAATTATATAAAAAAACAAGTAATAGTTTGAGGAAAATTATGAGGAAATATTCTTTCTGTCTGCTTGTATAAGGTCAACGCACGACACCACAAAGCGACTCATGCGTATTGTCGCACTGTCGCATTGTTGTGATCGTACTGTTGCATTGTCGCCATCGTACTATCGCACTGTCGCCATCGTATTGTCGCACTGTTGTCATCGTATTATTGCACTATCGCATTGTCGCCATCGTACTATCGCATTGTCGACTATCGCCTTCCGGTACACAAACTATTCTTATCGCAGAAACAAAATAGATAACTTTATAAATATGAACCTTTAAATAGGTTACAGTTATAATGAAATCAAACTCTTATTAAGTTATATAATGGGCATTGATGTTATGAATGCCGAACTGTAAAGAATTTTTAAAAGTGGCTCCATCTAGGAAAAAATACAATGTGCGCATGTGTACCGGAAGGCGATGGACGACAATGCAACAGTACGATGACGATAATGCGACAGTGCGAGAATACGATAGCGATAGTACGATGACGACAGTACGATAACGCGATTTTTTCGATGGCGACGATACGATGGCGACAGTACGGTATGACTATCGCATTGTCGCCATCGTACTATCGCGTTGTCGTAGAGGTCGTCATCGTATTATCCCATTGTCGCCATCATACTATCGCACTGTCGCCATCGTATTGTCGCACTGTCGCATTGTCGACATCCTACTGCAGCATTGTTGCCATCGTACTATCGCATTGTTGCCATCGTATTATTGCATTGTCGGCATCATACTGTCGCATTGTCGCCATCGTACTTTCGCATTGTCGCCCTTTGGATTTTAATGTGTAACAACGATGGCACTAACGGTATTCCGTAGCATTCACTATTGCCTAATCGGATTCCGTACTTAACCGATAAGTCTGTGTGTCCGCTTGAAATATTTAGAGGACGATACTTGCATCCAATCAATAATAATTACCAGGCCACATGTCTTTTCTAAAGAATTGTATTGTTTCTATTAGATGTTACATATGTGTGAGACGGGCACATTTTTGTCATGTTGATTGATTATTGACATTATATTTTTTTCTAATGAAATTTTATGAGACATTTAGCGATATTTAAGTAAGAACGAAGAGTTTTGACATAATTACCGTCTGGCTTAATCAGTGGCGCACATGCGCAATTCATGAATTGTTAAAAAGTATCGCCTTAAAAGTGCTTGTCAAATGCAATAACATGTATGCAATTATCAACCATCTATAGAACGCAATTATATTGATCTTGTTATCGCAGTTCCAACTAAATAGACTTGGATGTACTTCATTAGCACAGTTAATGCTATTAGTTACGCAATTATATTGATCTTGTTATCGCAGTTCCAACTAAATAGACTTGGATGTACTTCATTAGCACAGTTAATGCTATTAGTTACGCAATTATATTGATCTTGTTATCGCAGTTCCAACTAAATAGACTTGGATGTACTTCATTAGCACAGTTAATGCTATTAATTACGCAATTATATTGATCTTGTTATCGCAGTTCCAACTAAATAGACTTGAATGTACTTCATTAGCACAGTTAATGCTATTAGTTACGCAATTATATTGATCTTGTAATCGCAGTTCCAACTAAATAGACTTGGATGTACTTCATTAGCACAGTTAATGCTATTAATTACGCAATTATATTGATCTTGTTATCGCAGTTCCAACTAAATAGACTTGGATGTACTTCATTAGCACAGTTAATGCTATTAATTACGGAATTATATTGATCTTGTTATCGCAGTTCCAACTAAATAGACTTGGATGTACTTCATTAGCACAGTTAATGCTATTAATTACGCAATTATATTGATCTTGTTATCGCAGTTCCAACTAAATAGACTTGGATGTACTTCATTAGCACAGTTAATGCTATTAATTACGCAATTATATTGATCTTGTTATTGCAGTTCCAACTCAATAGACTTGGATGTACTTCATTAGCACAGTTAATGCTATTAATTACGCAATTATATTGATCTTGTTATCGCAGTTCCAACTAAATAGACTTGGATGTACTTCATTAGCACAGTTACTGCTATTAATTACGCAAATATATTGATCTTGTTATCGCAGTTCCAACTAAATAGACTTGGATATACTTCATTAGCCCAGTTAATGCTATTAATTTATTATACAGTTGATGGAATATCCATATACTGCGTCGCGAGTCTACTGCTAATGAAATGCGAAAAACGAAATGTAACATACAAATCAGAACCTGACATTGAAAAAGAAACTTATTGATTGTTAACGTTTACGGATGAAAACAATAAATGATGAAATATTTCTTTCGCGAAATGAATTATTACATTTTATAAAGTGCACATGATTTGTTCATTTATAGTTCATATACTCAATTAATAGTTCCTGTACTGCTTGAACTGTTCATGAAATCGTGAATATAATTTCTCAAGGGTTAAACAAGCCCAGTTCATGTACACTAAAAAGGTCCACACCTTTTCAAAAAATATTTACGACTTAATTGTGAAACCTTTTCATGAATGAAAGTTCACGAATTTCATCCAAGAAGAAATCAAGGCATGAATACATGAATATTTTTTTATAAGCTAACAATAAGTATGACACAATAAACTTTATTTCGCTAAGGCAGATCAATTAATGTTCTTGAACATGTTGGTGTTTTCTTAGCATTTTATACTGTGCCATATTTACGTTCTTTCATTTTGTTAAACATTTTTTAAAAAGGGCCAAAACATTTTTTGCCCGTAAATCGTATGTCTAAATGATTCACTCCCGATTATTTTACGCAACCGAACTATCAAATTATAACATGAAAGTCAAAAAGACATAGATCTATATAAGCCCGTGGGATTGTTTTGACCTTAAAATGGCGACCTTGGTGTTTTTGGCTTCTTTTCCCAACGACATACAAATCTACCCATGTTTGATAAAAATCTGTTGAAATAACCATGACTTACTCGGTTTATTTGCAATCCGGCATTCCGCCTTTGGCCATTAACATATATACAAACGAAATATGGCCCAAAACGAAAAAAATCAATAGGGGTCATCTGCGAGTGATGATCAATGTACCTATGATGTTTCATGATCGTAGCCATTAGCGTTCTTGAGTTATCATCCGGAAACCATTTTACTATTTCGCGTCACCGTGACCTTGACCTTTGACCTAGTGACCTGAAAATCAATAGGGGTCATCTGCGAGTCATGATCAATGAACCTATGAAGTTTCATGATCCTAGGCATGAGTATTCTTGAGTTATCATCCGGAAATCATTTTACTATTTCGAATCACTGTGACCTTGACCTTTGAAATAGTGACCTGAAAATCTATAGGGGTCATCTGCGAGTCATGATTAATCTACCTATCAAGTTTCATGATCCTAGGCCTAAGCGTTCTTGAGTTATCATCCGGAAACCATTTTACTATTTCGGGTCACCGTGACCTTGACCTAGTGACCTGAAAATCAATAGGGGTCATCTGCGAGTCATGATCAATGTACCTATGAAGTTTCATGATCCTAGGCCCAAGCGTTCTTGAGTTATCATCCGGAAACCACCTGGTGGACGGACCGACCGACTGACCGACCGACAGACCGACCGACATGTGCAAAGCAATATACCCCCTCTTCTTCGAAGGGGGGCATAATAATACAATATAACATATTTGCGGTAAAAAAACATTACAATAAAAAAACGTTTGCATAAAAACAATTAACTATGTAATTCATTCATATGATTTAAACATGCAGCTATACAACAGCTATACCATTTATTTCTCATATCTTAGTTTAAAAGCTTTTATAAAAAAATGGCAATAGTTTTGAGCTTTAGAACAGTTTTGCAAGACCTCATTGATATGTATTTATTTATGGTAGGCCAGGATGTCCTGATATTATAATGAACGTCCTGCGACCGTCAAAGGCCAATAATTTAAACCGCTGATATTAAAACCTCGAGCGAAATCTCCCAATCTACATGTGGGCTTTTCACAAAATGCTGTGGACATATGTTATACTGGTCCTGACGTAAATAATATCATGATTTAAGAGGAACTCTAGTCGCCATTACAATTGTTGTTGTACATAACCATTCAAACACAGATAACCACAAACACCACTCAACAAAAGCTCCTTGCAATTAACTCAACATTGACAGATTACAAAGCACCAAAAACACATACAAATAAATATAGAAACACAAACACATCCCCGCCCCTCCCCAACCACCACCAGAACCACCCAAACATACGATGAAACGTTTTATTAAATTGCAATACCCATCAGGACCGCCCTCGAAAAAATCTAATATGTGATGTTTTTATGTATGTCAAAAAACTCTTTTCTGTGAACAGTGACATTTGGATGGGGCATCCGTGTCCTTTGGACACTATTGTTTTTATCTAATTGCAAATACATGAGATGATACTGATTCGATTGGATGAATCTGAGGCATACACAAACAAATGCAGTAGATCGACACATTTGAACAAAGCTATTTAGGTGGGCGATATTGGGCCATCGTAGCGCTTATGTCAATAAACTCAATACAAATACCTCATCATAAATCCTGTATCGTTGAAAATAACTAGGTAATCCTTGTGTTATATGATAATAATTATTCACAAAAATGTCCCTATAATATAATTTAAATGTGTTTCATCCTTCTGACGTCTAGATTTTAAGTAATTATTTGTGTAATTCATATTTCATGGATGAATAAATTGTGCAACGAAGAACAGAACATAACTGAAGTGCTGTTGATAACTTTGTTTTTTTCTTCAAAACAAAGACTGCGATATTCATCGATATTAACGTATGAAATAACAGCAGTTGCATTATTTGTCTTCTTGACAGCGACTTACATATTGATTAATGTATTTATGTATTGCAAAAACGTATTCCCTTGAAAGTGCGTGTCGCATGCAATTATTCATATCAACCATATATATATATATATATATATATATATATATATATATATATATATATATATATATATATATATATATATATATATATATATATATATATATATATATATAAATCTATTATTCCTTCTCCTATATCCACCGGTTTCAATCAATCCAATGCTCCCGCAGATGGTTCAATTGAGGCGGGTTGAGTCTAATGAGGCCGAACTTATATATATATATATATATATATATATATATATATATATATATATATATATATATATACACACACATATACACATATATAAATAAATAAATAAATATATATATATATATATATATATATATATATATATATATATATATATATATAACGTTGTTAGTCAAGTTGATGGTTGATCATTCACAATTATGTTTTTACTAATAAATATCACAGCCACACGCTAACCACCTGTAGTCTATCCCCCGCAACAAACGGGACGAGCGTTCATCAAAACTTTGCCGATAAACCAATTAATTTGATATCAACCACTGGTGATGACAATGACGCGGGATCAGGTCGTCGACGGCGGCCGAATTATGTAGAGGTTTTAATGTACCGACAGTCCATGTATACCGAACGATGTGAATTCCCTGCCCTGACGGGTATAACACAACTCTGAACAGCATCTCATTCCATTGAGTGTTTTAGGTTGAGAATAAAAAAATGAAAAATTTCGTAAAGCGTGAATTCCTCATGGGCGCGACTAGCTAGAGAAACATCGATTTTCCTCAGGAAAATATTTATCGCATTATATTTGAGACTTTATCCTTAATGGGACTTTTTCACAGATTTTGGCATGTTTTGAAGTTTGTCATTAAATACTTCAAATTTATAAATGTAAACATTAGAACTAAAAATCTCGAGTTTAAATCACAAATAAAAATGCAGAAAGATAAAAATCCCTACCTGGGCTCGAACCTTTGACCATTGGGGTAAAAGTTTAGCGTCAATACCACTCGAGCAACCGTCCTTCTTTCAAAAGAAATGTATTTTAATGTTCATTTTATGTATGGTAAAAAAATATAACGATAACAACCGGAATTTTCAAATTATTCAATCTTTTCGCTTTTGTAACGCTTTGTGTTTTTCAATTGCTAACGTTGACTTTAAACGAAAATACCGTTTCAGTTCGAATCTTCGTCATAAGTGCTATTTTGCTCACGGATGGACATTGTTTATTTATTTTTTGAATCCGTGACACAAATTAATTTTTTTTTTAATTGAGAACAGGTCACTTTTCAATTGCTAACGTTGACTTTAAACGAAAATACCGTTTCAGTTCGAATCTTCGTCATTAGTGCTATTTTGCTCACCGATGGACATTGTTTATTTATTTTTTGAATCCGTGACACAAATTAAAATTTTTTTTACTTGAGAACAGGTCACTTTCAGCGATTTTATTTATTATCTGAAATGTAACATCATCAAAATCAGTCATTAGAATTAATTGACGCATCATTTTCCTACTATAAGTTATAACCTTGTCTTTCCATTTTTTATATAGAGGATATTTGTTGGATCCGGTGGATTATCGATTTCAATTCACGAGTGATCATAGAAAATAATATTTTCACGAGTGGCGCAGCCACGAGTGAAAATATATGTTTTCTATGATCACGAGTGAATTAAAGTCGATAATCCACTGAATCCAACACATTTTCTTTTTATTTAATGCATTTTTCACAGTTTATATACATTGTTCAAGAGTTTAACTAACGAATTTTGCTGGGATAATGACGTTATTTCGTAAATAAAATGACGTCATTTCACAGTAAACAATGAAAATTATCGATAATTCTCACTGATAATTTTCACTGTTTGAAACAGTGAAATTATCAGTTTTAATTCACCGATATTTCTCTATAAACCACCGGAAAGCATTAAATAAATATATGTATCTTGAACTTTGACAGCTATGTATTTAAACATTATTATAAGTTTTGTTATAGAAAGAGTGTTTTCTTTTCGATTATAACGTATGGCATGGCAAAAAGGATATGTTTATTAAAGATTTATCCACTTCTAACTAGGAATCCAAGCCATCCAGACGTCGAGGCCGTGATAACTTCGCTCCATTTTTCTCATATATAGCTGTCATAAACACAGTTAATCCTCAACACGATCGTATTAGTTTCTAAGTATGTGCATTTACGACATTGCAAATTGGAATTAATGCCTTCGTATGTTGTTCAACCGTACCAAATCCGTTTTAATGCGATACATTAGGACTATTATTATAGTTTTTATATGTAATCAATATGGTCACATATGAACTCGTGCCTGCGTGCAAATAGACGAATAACCATGGGGTTATGAAATGTTTTATGAGATAAATTAAACACATTGTTCTATGAAATCGTAATCTAAAAATTAACAATACATGAATATTATATTCTAAACTGTAAAATTGTAAATTAATACATTTAATGTCATTAAAAACACGACTTTTTTGTTGTCCTAGTCAAAATTTCCCGTTCTGGTCGCATTTAAATGGAATCTAACGATGCCATTCTGAAAATCATTGCCTATGTGAGCGATATGGGGAATAACAGGTTACTGCCTGATCTTTTTGTAATATATCAGGCAAGGCTGAGAATAATATAATGACGAGGCTTGCCTCTGAATCTTCGATGCACGCTGTTTACAACGAACCATATGATCTGTACAATGATTGTATTAGCGATTATGATAATAATGATAATAGTAATTGCAATACTCTGTGGCGTGCATTTGTTAAAAGCCGATTAGAACAACTAAACACGGAATGTTCATGTCCATTTGTATGTTTGGATAGCAGGCTCCATTTTGGAAATGAACATTTTTGTGTTTCCAATATAAAGAGTGGAATTCCATTATTCATAATATGCTTCTAGATTATTCAGCGTTTCATTAAGCCCTTCTTTAATTTCTGATAAGTTACAGCAGCTGCCGCGTTTAGGAGATACATTGACAATTGATAAATATCTAGAATTCGCGGTTACTGCACTATTATCGTTTTCTTATTATCAGGTGATGCTTAGATTAAAAACACGCAAGCAAAGCTGTTATTATATCCGCATTTAGTCTGATATAGTACACACCGTTAGGGCAGTTACCTGTTGCTTGTTTATCAAGTTTCAAGTATTTTTATTGGAACATCGGAAAGCTAAACTTGAACATTTACATACGAGTAAACAAAATATAGGCAAAGTGCATCAGTCGATTACAATTGAAATAATGTAAATAGACATGTACTGGAAAGTGTTGAAACAACATGTACACACGTGTACGTATTTTAAACAACTCGGAAAGACCAAATAAGTAATAAATGCTAATATATTTAGAGTTCTATAAACCGTTTTTAGGAACAGCAAACACTTTACTCGCGGAGCTTCAAAGCATCAGTAATGAATCTGACATCATCGTTTATGTCTTAACCCATTTATGCATAGCGTCTAGAAAAAGGCCTTTGCGAAAAGCTTAGACCCAGATGGGACGCCGCATGATGCGGCGTCTCATCAGGGTTTGCACTGTTTGCTTAAAGGAATTTCTGTAAGATATATTCTAAATATATAAATAAATATACTAGACATCCCTAATTTGGGAAATAAATTGATCCACTTTTAAAGGAACGGAGAGTCCACTAGGCATAAACGGATTAAGTATTTTGACAAGATATAATATTTTAAATTGCACTTAATTTGACCTGTTGGAACGAATAAACTATTTTGCTCGATTTTATAGATTGAGCAAGTTTGAAATTAGTAATATTCGGATTTAAGTGTGTTTGCGTTGCAAAGTTTACATGTGCGTTTTTTTGTAGGTGTTATTATAACTACCAGTCTTTATCTCCAATTTATGGGCGCTTAGGCTTGATCTTGATAACTGTTGTGTATGATTTCCAATGTTATTATGAATAATAAAGGAGTTAATCGCCTTTTTAACATGGTCATATCTGATATTTATTCGTGCAACGAATTCACGTTATGAACAAGTGACAAAGGCGATGAACTCCTTTATTTGTATAATGAAGGCATGGAAGTCCCAATAAGTGTTATCAAGTTGTTTGATACAAAATATCTTGGCAATCCTTGATTATAAATGCGAGCTATGGAGATTTAATGTGACAACTAATATTGAACGTCTTCAAATAAAGTTCTGTTAAAACACTGTTAAATGTAAAATCATCAACATCTTTAGTACCATTATATGCTGAAGGTGGTCGCTTTCATTGATTGGTAAATAAGTACAAAGTGTTTATTTATTTTGTTAACTGTACATAAATAAGCAAAGACTTTGTATCCATAATATTGTCATTGGTATGCAAAGAGTAGAAATTGATAGTCAAATAACATCGTTAATAAGTCCACACAAATTCGCCAAATTTTTAAGCATTCGATATTTACAGAGGTATGGTTCTTTCTTGAGTCTTTCGTATTGATATCTCTATTCCTCTATTAAAAGATATGGATAGTGTAACTGTTGATTTGTCAACCTCATTATTTGTTTACAAATAATTTAAACATGTAGTCTAAAAGTTCCGCATTTATTTGTTATTGTCAATACAACCCATAGACATAGCATTGCTAAAATACGCAATCATATTGGACGATTAAAACTGTCAGACATTTGAACATTATCAGAAACGAAAGACAGCGCGCTTTATGTATTATTGAATATTGACGACTATAAGGACGCGTATTCTTAAATAACCATTTTATCTATAAAAAACAGTATAATAATATTATATTTCTTAGCACATTCACGTTTGCTCAATTGGGGAATAAAGACGGGTTTCACTCATTAATTATGTACATGGACGCTATTTCTGTGTCCCTTTGTAGACGGGTTTATGTGTGTTATCAATTAATCACCTTTTAAGCGTTTATATTCTTTATCATTAATTATTATTAATTACATGGATGCTAAGTCCATGTTTCAAATAATTGTTCTCATAGTTTATTAAGAAAAAATTATGAAAATCGAGACTACTAAACCCGGATCACAAACGCAATTTAACACCTGATTGTCAATTGAGTTGAAGTTCTTGAACACCGCTGGTGGTACCGTGCGCAAACTTATCTCTAATTATGTGTACCGTTTGTTGTCAGTGCTCACAGCAAACGCTACCGGACCGTTATTGGTGACTTCCGTGAAAGTGTGCATATTAAAATCAACTAAATCATAAAAAGTAGTTGATTGATAATGTCAATTTATCAAAATAACTGGCATTCCAATCGACATTAAAATAATGAGGGCTCGAAACCTTGCGTTCATTTTCAGCGGACAGGGTGGCTTCTGACCGGACTCCGCGGAGCGCATGCTGGTATAGAATTTAGTCGACCGCAAATCGTACAAGTCCGATTTTTGTTTAACGCGCCTCAAAAACACCGCACTAAATGCAAGATGTGGTAAATAATAAGGTTTAAGAAACATTCTGGACATCCTCGACAAACATAGAGTTATTTTACGCCTTCATCTTTGCTTTATTACAATGACAACACAATTAATAATTTCTTAGATGCTATTCGTTTTTTTAATTCAGAAACAACACACTTAATAAATTCACAAGAAGCGAACTCGCAGGCTCGTCTTAAATAAGTCGTATTCGCGGATCACGCTCATATTCGCGCTCACGTTAACATCCACGTGCACATGGAAAACTCGCTAAACATACCCCCACATAGCCATTACCTGTGTACGATAACGTGACTGCACCACCTTAGGGAGTAAGGTAAGTAATAAGTAAGTGCATTCATAAGGTATAGCGAATACAGAAATGTAGGTTATACCTGTAAATGCCTCTACAACTGTAATTATTCCAAAAAATGTCATGCATTTCAGTCGGCAAGGCGTCCGTAAGCAGCTTACATAGTTCGATTGGACGAGATAATTCAATATATTATGCCGACTAATAATTGCCTACATGGTTTAATACAATGGCATTAACGGAATGGTTATAATGATTTCTTAAAAAGAAATCGTAGTATAATAAAATTATATAAATACGCAGTTTGTTAATGTCTTATTTAAATTGCTTTTTCTGTATAAAAAAGGTACAGGTTTGTACATGTATTACAATGTGTCTTTGGGTACGGTAAATATGATCGACATTCATATGTACGCGGTGAATAAAATAAAATAAAAACTTATCAAAATTTAACATCAGCATTATTTTGAGACAGTGGTGAAGAGAAAAGCGACCGCTAGAAGTATGAACGCACAAACGGGTTGGATACTCCAAAAGGCCAAGAATCCTTATGTTAGAGTGCGACACAATCCCTAATCTAAAGGATTGCCAGCCAAATGCATTTACTGCCGCCACCTTGCCCGGATAAGATGGCGATGATGTACACCGTGCACTCCCCAATTCCCGCTCCCCGGACAATACCCCCAACGCCTCTCCATGCAATACGTCCGTTCCTGAAAGTATAAGAAAAAAACACGACAAGTCCAATATTAAAATCAAACCCGTCAGTTACTATTAAAATTGGAACGCTGAATGTATGTGGACTAAAGAAAAGGTGTATTTACCCAGATTTCTGTGAATATATTAATCAGTTTGACATATTTTGCTGCACAGAATGCAAAATAGACGAGCATGATGTAATTAAAATTGATGGTTTTGAGTTTTAAGCCCATCCACGAAAAATGAAATTCCACAGAAAGTCAGGGGGTCTGGGTATTTTTGTCAAAGAAAAATTATTCAAATTTGTAGAAATTATCAAAACTGACTCCGATTATATCCTTTGGGCAATACTTAAAAAGGGTTGCATTTCAATCGAACACAACGTCCTACTTGGAATAGTGTACATTCCACCTGAATCATCAAGATTCTTTAACCTAGATGAACTCAATAATTTCGAAATCGAGATCACTGATATGAGCAACGAATATAGTCACGTTATAATAACAGGCGACACTAACGGCCATACAGCCCAATTATCCGACTTCATAGTATTCGACGATTTCTTGTCCGAATACTTTGGCTTCGACAATGACATGATTAATAATTTTAACCATAAGTATAATTTACTTAAATATAATATGAACATAGAGAGGAACTCACGCGATCCTAAAATAAACGGAATAGGCAAAACCATAATAAATATTTGTAAAAACAACAATCTACTCATCCTAAATGGAAGATTCAGTAAAGATAAGAATATAGGTCGTTCAACATTCAAAGAGAATTCTGTTATTGACTACATCCTTTGCTCAGTAAATACCCTAAAATACTTACACAGTTTTGAAACCATAGAACTTGACCCAGTGGTCTCTGATGGCCACTCTGTGTTGTCCTTAAACATCAAACCTCCAAAAGTGATCGAAAATAAGAAAAATCAAAATCCTAAACAACACCAAAATCGGCTATGGAAATCAGATTAACAAGCCGAATTCGTCTTGAATTTAGAAAATCATGATTTAACACCAATGTACTCTTTACTTAATACTACAAATAGTGCGGCTCATACTACTACTACCACTTCTTGCACTACTACTCAGAGCTCTAGATAAGGATTTGTGAAATTAGTACCGGTACTTCCAGTGACAGAAAGAAAAGGAGTAACGCTGAAAATCAATTAGTACCTGTACTACCATATCCAACAATACAGGTAGTAATGTACTACCTGTGTTCTTGGATATTGATGGGTGTATAACTGACTTTTCAGAAACATTTGCAACAATTATAATAAACATATTTAGCTTCTTTAATTATGATGCAAATACAAAACACATAAACACTCATAACTAAATACTATTTCTTCATTTTTATTGACAAAAACACAAGCCAACTAGTAAACTAAGTAATAGAACACTAATATCACTGTCAGAAAAGCTTAAGCAAACACTTCAGCTCAGGGATCATATTTTTTTCGGTTTTGTCGGTCCTAGACCGATTGGGGTCATGAAAGACCGATTGAAAATCCCAAACAGTCGGTCCGATTCTGTTTGCTATTAAAATTCCCATGACCATGTCATAAAATCGATTACACAGTGTACATGCTAACACACCCTTATGACATTCTTATCTCGATTAGTTGTGATAATCCATTCGCTGCAGTCTCTAAACCGGTCAGGACCGGTTTATTGCACGTCAGACCAAGAATCAAAAACTTGTGAACAGCGGATTAAAGACGCATCCGGAAAGACGCGTCTGAATGCACGCGCTGTAACTAAACAAAACATGCCGATACATTTTCCACCAGCGTAATAATCCGGTAATATAACTATCAAAGAAAGTCGCGGATCTGATCGACAGAACATCCGAAAGTTATTTTTATGGGAGGAACTTCACATAAAATAGTACACAAGAAAAATAATATACATTGAATAAATCTTTAGTAAAACCGTGTTAGAATCGAAATAATTCGTGTACTTTATACTTTGTTGTTGAATAACTCACGACCGGAAAATTAGATGCGTGGTTTCAAATGCTTGGCTCTCGTGATTAAATCCCTACGCATCAAAACTATCGGCCGTGGGTTATTTGACAACAAATAATTTCTTTATTATTTGGTTTGTTGTTGTCAGTAGCCAACCTACGCACAGACATTTGGTTCAGTGCATGTTTGTAAGCTATTATCGAGCCGACAACAATTTAAAACATCGGTATAGACTTACACAGATTAATAATATTGACAACGATGAAAAGTCTGATAAAACGGCACACGAAACAACAATGAAATACCAAATTATAAAACCAGTTGATAAAACTCGTTCCGTTTAAAAAACAAGAGCACCGCCTTGCGGGTGCAGACCGCTCATCTATTTTCTTTTTAAAGGTGAAGGGACTCTCATTTTCAATCACAAAGGAGGGAGGAGTGGAGTGAAGAGGGGTGTATAGTGTGGGGTTGTGGACATTTATTACATTATCTTCCAAAAAAGCGAAAAAAAAAAAAAAAAAAAAAAAAAAAATCGGGGGGGGGGGGGGTATAGTGTGAGGGTGTGGTGATAATTTGTGAGATGATCTTAAAAAAAAAAAAAAAAAAAAAAAAAAAAAATCAAAAAAAAAATTTGGGGGGGGGGGGGTGGGGGGGGTGGGGTGGGGGTATAGTGTGAGGGTGTGGTGGTCATTTGTGAGATGATCTTATAAAAAAAAAAAAAAAAAAAAAAAATTAGGGGGGGGGGGGAGGGGGGGGGAGGGGGGGGGAGGGCACGGGGGATGGTTTGGGTGAAGTCTATTGTGGTATGTCAGGTAAGAGTAGTTTCATCAAAGTATCAATCAAATCTAATCATAAATAAAGAAGTTATGGCAATTTTAGCAAAATTTAATAATTTGACCTTGAGAGTCAAGGTCATTCAAAGGTCAAAGTAAAATTCAAGTTGCCAGGTACAGTAACCTCATGATAGCATGTAAGTATTTGAAGTTTGAAAGCAATAGCCTTGATACTTCGAGTGGATCGAAACACAAAATTTAACCATATATTAAAAGTTACTAAGTCAAAAAAGGGCCATAATTCCGTAACAATGACAACCAGAGTTATGCAACTTGTCCTTTTACTGTACCCTTATGATAGTTTGTGAGTGTTCCAAGTATGAAAGCAATATCTATGATACTTTAGGGGTAAAGTGACCAAAACATAAATCTTAACCAAATTTTCAATTTTCTAAGTATAAAGGGCCCATAATTCCGTCCAAATGCCAGTCAGAGTTACATAACTTTGCCTGCACCGTCCCCTTATGATAGTTCATAAATCTTGCAAGTATGAAAGCAATAGCTTTGATACTGTAGGAATAAAGTGGACCTAAACACAAAACTTAATCAAATTTTCAATTTTCTAAGTATAAAAAGGGCACATAATTCTGTCAAAATGCCAGTCAGAGTTACATTACTTTGCCTGCACAGTCCCCTTATGATAGTTAGTAAGTGTTGCAAGTATGAAAGCAATAGCTTTGATGCTTAAGGAATAAAATGGACCTAAACACAAAACTTAACCAAAATTGTCAATTTTCTAAGTATAAAAAGGGCACATAATTCTGTCAAAATGCATGCCAGAGTTATCTAACTTTGCCTGCCCAGTCCCCTCATGATAGTAAGTAAGTGTACCAAGTTTGAATGCAATAGCATTGATACTTACTGAGAAAAGTGGAACTAAACGCAAAACTTAACCAAAATTTGCAATTTTTTAAGTACAAAAAGGGCACATAATTCTGTCAAAATGCACGCCAGAGTTATCTAACTTTGCCTGCCTAGTCCCCTCATGATAGTAAGTAAGTGTACCAAGTTTGAATGCAATAGCATTGATACTTTCTGAGAAAAGTGGACCTAAACGCAAAACTTAACCGGACGCCGACGCCAACGCCAACGCCAACGCCAACGCCAACGCCAACGCCGACGCCAAGGTGATGACAATAGCTCATAATTTTTTTCAAAAAATAGATGAGCTAATAAAATGGACCTAAACACAAAACTTAACCAAAATTGTCAATTTTCTAAGTATAAAAAGGGCACATAATTCTGTCAAAATGCATGCCAGAGTTATCTAACTTTGCCTGCCCAGTCCCCTCATGATAGTAAGTAAGTGTACCAAGTTTGAATGCAATAGCATTGATACTTACTGAGAAAAGTGGAACTAAACGCAAAACTTAACCAAAATTTGCAATTTTTTAAGTACAAAAAGGGCACATAATTCTGTCAAAATGCACGCCAGAGTTATCTAACTTTGCCTGCCTAGTCCCCTCATGATAGTAAGTAAGTGTACCAAGTTTGAATGCAATAGCATTGATACTTTCTGAGAAAAGTGGACCTAAACGCAAAACTTAACCGGACGCCGACGCCAACGCCAACGCCAACGCCAACGCCAACGCCAACGCCGACGCCAAGGTGATGACAATAGCTCATAATTTTTTTTCAAAAAATAGATGAGCTAAAAATGCCTAAGGAAATTTTAATTGTACATGTATTACACCACCTTCATGAATAGCAAAATCAATGGTATATATATATATATATATATATTAACGTAATTTGTCATGATTTCGGATATACATGGTCGGATACTTTTCCCCATTTATATCCGGACCGATTGATGTTGCGGGAAAATATGATCCCTGCTTCAGCTGTCTGTAATACTAATACAGTCAATCTGATATTAACATGTTTTAGCCTTTTTCCTTGGTTTATATGCTTCACGAAGTCTTTTCTTTCTCCTTTTCTTGTCACTTAACCATTTTTTTCACTGCTGGCACTGGATCAAACTGCTGCAGCTGTGGTCCAAGCATACTGATTTTAAGAAGAACATCAAGTGTATCTGTACTTAAAGTACACTACTTTTTGTTTATGAAAAGTCTGTATAATACAAACCTTCATAGGCCCACACTGTGCTCAATTTACAAGGCTTAGCAGCACTGCGGCAAATTTTACAATTTAGCCGTAAAACGCCTTCATTTTTTTCTGTTACGAGCCAATCATATTTTGTTTTCTAATAATCAACAGTTTTGGTTCGGATACGGTTCCCATCATGCTTTCTTCCTTTTTTTGCCACCAATGCAATTAAATTGTCCAATATCGGGGCGACAATGTCATTTTCTGCGCTAACACATTGGATTTCATGATGGTTAGACGACCTTATGTAGCCTAATAAAGTGTATTTTTGAACAGAAAGCGGCTTAGCTGGCCCCCCTTTGCGCATAGGGTCTCGGGTCGTTTCGCCCTTAATCCCGTTCGCCCTCTGTCACCCCGGGTCGTTTCGCCCAGGGTCGTTTCGCCCTTTCAAGTGGGTTGTTTCGCCCTTATTTAATTATTATGTAATATTAGGCTTTTGTAAATGATTCTTTCGCTCCGAATAGTATTTGTTTAACATATATGGAAAATTAAGATTTTTAATACAAATTTTATAATAAATTGCAATTTTAATTTAGTACTTGTTTATCATATATGGGAAATTAAGATTATTCAATTATTACAAATTTGATGTTTGCTCAATTATCCGTTTGATTTTAATTGCAATTAATTAACGGAAACGTTATGATTCATTGTGTTACAAACGTAAAGTATTACGATTAATTAGTTTGGCAGAGGTATGATGCATTGATTTGCCAATTAAAATAATTTCGGGACCAATTTAACAATTATCAAACACACTTAGATCGGAAGACGTGTGATCAGATGATTGACTAATTACTAGCACAGAAACATCAAAAGGAGACATTATAAAGGCGTGATAGTCATATTGTTTTTGACGGGTTTACGGGTATCGAAAATGACGCGACGGAATAAACATACATATTAGAGCCCAGTCTCAAACTTTTCGGTAATTTTAATTAACGAAAAGCGCCGTTAGGTTTCAGACCAACCAATCTCGCCGCGCTGACGCGGACGTATCGATACGGCCAGATATTTTTCGTAAATGCGTAAAAGGGATATTGAAGTCGTAATTGTACGGCCAGTTTATAAAAATAAATGCGTAAACCTTCATTAAAAAGCCGTATTTACGGCTGTACGGCCCTTATCTAGAGCTCTGACTACTACTACTACTTCTTCTAATACAACTTCTGCTACTACTTTTACTTCATCTAATATAACTACTCTTAACACAACAACCACCACCAACAACATCAACAACAATAATAGTACTATTCAACACGACAATTCTATCAACACCGAAAACAATAGTCGCAACAACAACAACAGTATCAATATGGCCCTCACACAAATAGCACAACTATTCCATACGACAGCCGTGCAAACATTTCAACCAAAATCATTTCATCATAAAAAACAAAGAAACACACCACATTCAATCAAATCTAAACCCTGGTACGGGCCTCAATGTAATAACAAGAGATTAACCTACAAACGAATGCGTAAACACTACAGTCAAAACAAAACATCAAACAATAAAAACGCACTGAACCATTCAAGCACAGAATACAAACGAATCGTGCATTTCCATCACAAAAACATATACATCGTACTCAAACCCAATTACGAACCATGAAAAACAAACAACCGAAGCATTATAGGAATTACCTTAAATCACTCGAAAGTCACAAAGACGAAATTAAACCAAACATCGAACAATTGTATACATATTTCAAAGAATTAAACACAACACCAAATGAAAACACAAGTGATCATGACCTCTTTAGCGTTGAACCTAATATAATTGACAACAACACAGAAACTACCCTTTACTCTCTGATCAGCAGTGATGAAATTGATAAAATGATCAACAAATGTAAAAACGGCAAAATATGTAGCCAGGCCGACACTATTTGCAATGAATATATTAAAACCACGATAACTCTGATGTTTCCAATTTACACTAAACTTTTCAATATGATATTTAACAGTGGAATTATACCAGACACCTGGTCCAAAGGTTACATCTTTCCAATATACAAAGGTAAAGGCCCACGCGATAGCCCTGAAAATTATAGGCCCATAACGATCCTATCATGTCTAGGCAAACTATTTACATCCGTCTTATATGAAAGATTAACAAGGTATAGCAATGAAAATTCCATAATCAACCAAAATCAAGCAGGCTTTCGTAAAAACTTCTCCACAACAGACAACATATTCCGTCTTAATTTTCTTATAAACAACATGAACAAATTAAAGAGTAAACTATTTGTGGGCTTTGTAGACTTTACCAAATGCTTTGACCTAATCCCCAGAGCAGAACTATTCCATAAACTAATTAACAACAATGTCCAAGGAAAACTCATTCGAATTATAAAAAAACATGTACGACAACATCAAATCATGTGTCCAAACAAAAAATGACACTCAGCTTTCTTTGCCTGCGACCAGGGTGTACGACAAGGGGACAACCTTTCTCCCTTTTATTTTCCTACTACCTTAATGACTTACTCGAACACCTTAAAAACAATAACAACAAAGGGATTCAAATTCAATACCAGGATGGGGAAACAATGCATTTCCTTGCAATAATAGCCATACTGTTCGCCGACGACACGATTCTATTAGCAGATTCCCCAAAATCTTTTCAAAAATGTCTAGACGATTTCAAAAAATATTGCAAACAATGGAAATTAACAGTAAATGTAGATAAAACGAAAGTCATAATATTTGTCACCAATAAAAGAACTTGGAAACACTACTCATTCAAAATAAACAATAAACTTATTGAAATAGTAGACACTTATAAATATCTAGGAACATACTTTAGTCACAGTGGAAGTTTTTTTAAAAGCAAGAACACATATTGAAGAACAAGCAAACAAAGCACTGCACCTACTATACAAAAGAATAAACAATCTCGATCTTCAACTCGACTTGCAAATATCAGTATGCGATAGCTGAATCCTACCAATTCTAACATATTCCACTGAAGTATTTGGATACGAAAACACAAACAATCTGGAGAAAATACATATATCTTTTCTTAAGAAATAACTAATTTCAGAAAATCAACTCCCAATTCATTTCTCTACGCAGAGCTGGGCAGATACCCAATACAAATACAAATAAAAACAAACACGATAAAATATTGGTAAAAGATAATAAATAGCGACCACACAAAATACACATACATACTATATAAGTATATGCTAAATAGCCCTCAAACTTACAAATGGCTCGACTACATTAAACAGATATTCAACGAAACAGGAAATACATACATTTTCGAGGCCCAAAATCATATCAACACAAACAACGTCCACCAGGCAATTAAACAAACTCTAATGGATCATTTTTTACAAGAATTGGAAGCAAAACTTAACACGTCAAACAAAGACAAACACTATCTCCTGTTCAAAAACAATATTAAACTCGAAAAGTACATAACATCACTTCCAAGTAACCTTACAACAAACCTCATTAAATTCCGAACTGCTAACCACAAACTACCAGTTAAAGTGCAAAAGATGGTCTAATATTCCTCATAACTTAAGAAACTGCCCCTTTTGCCTCCAGCTAGGATTAGGAGAATTAGGAGACGAATTTCATTACGTCCTTGTGTGCCCACACTCCACAGAACAAAGGCGTCAATTGATCCCGGGATATTACTCCACACGCCCAAATATCATCAAATACATTGAATTAATGCAGTGCAACAGCATTAACATGGCTAAACGCACAAGCTTGTTTACTCGTAAAATTATGGATGCGTTCACAAACACACAATAACTAACGTAGAATCCATGACACTACATCAAAATAAATAAACATACATACCTGCAATTCAAGGCAAATCCAAATCAGTAATCCCGCATGTGACTTTTGCAGAGCACGTGCAAAACTTTCCAATTTCATTCATAAACGCACTGCTTACACACACCCAACTCTGATCTACACGCGATCTCGATTTCGGCATGTAGGTCAGGTCTATTGGGTAAATCGATTGTTCTAAAAATAATTTAATCACAGGCTGCATACCACTGAATCCATACTCAAGCAAACGAATTAGATTAAAAACCATCTTTTCGATTCTATGAGGTTTAATTATCTAATGAACACACTTGTTATGCGCAATATAACTTTTATTATTGTTGCACGATTAAATTACTAAGTCTAATGTACATTATTATAGTGTTTGATTCGTTGCATGTTCTCTCAAATGCCTTGTAAATTCCGACTACATTCACCTTATAATAGTTATAGATGCTTAACTGTAAACAATGAAATATTATTGCATACATTGTTTATGCACTTCGACTATATCTCGTTAAAAAACGTTTGACTAAATATTTTAAGCACTTGTATAGTCTCCCGAACTTCTAGCAGATGTAACCAATATGTGTACTATGTGTTGTATTTATATGAATATGTTTTTTATTTCTTATAACCAGCAACCTTCGAATATTGAATACATATTATGTCTATTCGCGTTTTACTAAACCTTACCATATGCTGTAAATTGTTGATACTTTTGCCTATTTACCATCATTGGCGTTGAGACGCTTCTTACATTTAATAAGATCTTTTTAATACATACATTTTAATACTAATATCTGCCATTACTATTTTCGGACGAATATATTCTTTATGCGACTTTACTAATATCATAACGGTTAAATAAGCTACTATAATTACTGCATAAAAACTTATATAAATGAAAAGAAAAATCTGTTTAAATTAGTATCACTGAAACAATATTCATTCAATACAAAGATATAATCAAAACATAGAAAATGTAAAGCACAACTGTCCCCGGTACGCCTTTTTTACAAAGATAAAATTTGGTTATAGTATGAAACTTCACTTATGTCTCTGTTATTGAAAACATGCTTTCAACTATGTATATCGAATAACATGTGATAGAACGCAGTCTCATGACCAAAAGCGATGTTTATGCTTATGCCATGTCTGTTATTATCATGGAACGTGACAGAAATAAAGATATTGTGTATGTGTGTGTGTGTGTGGTTGCCTACCGAGAGACCAAGACCAGTGCGAGAATGTTTGGGTGCGATCGCAGCTGAGTACCAGCCTTAAGTCTAAAAAACAATATCAAGTGTTGTTATTTGTCTGTTGTGGAGTTGTTAACACGCTTCCATGAAAATATTACACGGAAGACATAACATATTTACTTAAAGTCAAACACATAGCAAATATATTTTGGAATATATATTACTAAGGATGCATTTTTTTTCAAAAAAGATAAAATAGATCTTCGCTGCTATAGGACTTAAAGTCATACAATACAACCGCTTGATGTTATAGCTGCCTGTCAATAAAAATATCATCATATTATAGTGTATTTTCATCTTCAATCGTCAGTTTAATATTTTATAAACTACTTAAATGTATAAAAAAATATAGCATAACCAATAACCAGATAGAAAAATAATGATACTTTAGAATCATTTTACATATTTATCATAAAATAATTTATTTCAGTTAAATCGTAAAATGAAACTTGTCTTCTTATCATTTGAAATACAATAATAATACATGCAATCATAATGGCAATACTTTGTTTTACAGCAAACAATTGCATTCTGCTGGGTTTTGATTAATACTATGCATACAGGACAACATTACAAATAAAAGTCTGCGTAAGAATCTAAAACTTTATTTACAGACACACGTATTGTACTTACATGAATGTGTTTTAAATACTGTTATATAGAAATGTTGTACAATCAGTGTATATAATTTAATATGACGTCCAATAATACTGTTAAATCACAAAAAAATTATACGAGATAACCTTTAATTTAACTCAATCTTTTGGATTTAAACAATTATGACATAATTAAAGCAGTAACAAAGTAATGATTTAACGAGATAACTATGGTACTGACGTATCAGTGCATTGCGAATTACACGTATAACAATGGAAAAATGATGGGATGGAGTTGTGACCATCAGACACATGTTTGTAGACCAGTTCATTTTTGAAACTGACCAAGTGCCAAAAATCTCGTGTACGTGTAAATGATTTAAGTAAAAAAATGTATTTATTTAAGAAATGTTTGCCATGAATCTGGCAAAGAAAAAACCCTAAAATACAGGGTCGTATTGCCTAAATATGCAAAAACAGGCATTATAAGATTGTCAAACAATGATATCAGTTTTTTGTAATATAAGAACTGTTATTGGACTTTGTGTCTCAATTAGGATAAAAAGCTGAAATGTACAAGTGAAAGATTTACTTCCAATGAATGGGGTATTCAGTTTTATTGAACGGGACCTCGTTTGATAATAAATCATGATATAACCATTCAGATAAGTGTAAACCTTGTATAACAAGTTTAAGACGTGTTCCTTTACCAGACAGCCAAATAAACATGAAAAGCAGAATATAATCAGGTTTTAAAATATAAAAATTCTCCATTTGCATAAGGATTAGAAACATATGTGAAACCCAGCAACTATCATAAATTACATGTCGCTTATAACAGGTACGTGATCTAGAACGCATATTAACACCAAATCAACGCGCGAATCTTTTTCTAATATGGATGGAAAATGGGCGGCTTTTTACCACTTAAGTAACAGTAATTAGGGGGTATAAAACGGAATAAATATATGTCGCCCTCCGCATGCCCGTTTGATCACTTAATAACCTCCTATGTAATAGTCTAATAACTCATTATGGTATCGCTGACGCTTAATTGTCTTGTCATTGATACCTATTTCCGAAACACAAGTACTACACAAGTTATAATGTGCCCTCTGGTTTCAGAATTTGTTTTAAATAAAAAAAGGTATACATTATATAGACCCTTATTTTGAATATAGTTTCTTTTTAATGGATCGAGTATGAGCGGTTTTACTCTTTAGATCTGTATGACGTTCCTTTGTAAATCGCACAGGGTCTACATTCCTTTGATAAGGTTAGGTCAACTTATATATAACAAAAATGCAAGACATGCACAACACAAATGAATACAACTGAAATAGGTTTTTGGAACTGTCACAGTAAATCAAATCCTCAGTGATTTAAATTGCTTTGAAGGCTACCTAATCATATTGGACAAACTAAATTTGTGTGTTTATTTTTGGGTTGAGAACGCCTAATGAATGAAGAAAACGAACTTAATGTCAGATGGAAACTTGGCATTGACATTGCATGTGTAAATAAGACATATGTCTCAAATATTAAGGCATGAACTTTTTGCAAGAATACAATTAGTGTATCCCAGGGGGAACAAACACATTAATAGTTATTGAACGAATAAAGCTTAATGAATAAGCAAACAATAAAAGAAGTGAGAAAATGGAATCCAACTATCTGTCAATCGCGTGAGATACACATGATATTGTCTTATTATCTACTGTAATACATCGTATTAGACCGTGCAAAAGTCAAACACACACACTCAGTTTATTAGGATTTTAATTAGAATAAGTAATGAAGTCCATTATTGGAATTGAATGAAAGCTCAGAATTGTTTCGTTTGCGTGTTAAATCTTCCCAGTTTCGTCTGCAAGAACTCGCTTATTCCTCAGTAAACATTGCCAGATACACCACACATTACGGAACACATTTGGAAAGTGGGCACATGGTCACATTGGAGTAGTTTTCGAGGCACAAAAAAACACACATGAAACCCAAAATAGAAGTTTCACAAGCACATGTCTTAATTAATTGAACAAGTTGAAGGCAGGTATATAGATCATTTGCAGATTTGACAGTTCTTTAAAGTGTACCAAATGAACACACGTAAAATATATTACTACATGTAATCTTTAAGAAACATGTTCTTTAAATGTTGAAATGAAAACATAAAAGTTAAAACAATCAGGTTATTTCTCTTGAAACAAAATTCCCAAGATACAATCCAGTAGAATAAATAATTTACAAATCCACATTTTTTTTAAGTCTCTGCATGACAAACTAGATACAAATACTGTTTAGAACTCAACCGATAACCCAAGCTTAGTCGCCAAGAGTTTCTCAATAATTGAGCGGCACAACTTATGACCCTTTTTTATTATCCCACCAAACAGTTTAATATAATTCTTCACACGATACCCGAAGTAAACAACTACGAGAATAACCGCCACGCGTCACTGATTGTATCAAATTGCTTAGTACTTAACTAAGAAGTAAACTCACTAAAAGTTCATAAAACATACTTATTAATGTACAATATACGTATACCACCCAATAGCGACCACATATATACAAACAAATCATTGAAAGCAAATTAGGAAATGTATGCAACAATTTTAATCGCAGAAAGGTATTATTTTCCAAATTAGGTTTGTGTTGATGGTTGCTTGAAGATAAAAGAAGAAATCACGTACTTATGTCTTAAGTCTCTCAATGGGAATCTATTGAAAAAAACAATAACACACTGTGAACATTGTCAAAGCTTGAATCTCATGAACCGAGTGTTTTATCAACTACAAACGCAACACGTAAAAATAGGCAGGGGTGGACGTGTTCTTTAAGCTCTCACAAATATGGGATAAAGTGACTTTTATTAAACGCGAGTGCAAAAACCGAATTTTGGACAGAGGAATGGAATATTTTTTTTGTGCTACATATGTGCTTTACGTTTTGAATATATATATATAATAGGAAGCGTGGTATTAAAAAGTACTTTTTAAACATATTTCTTATAATAATAGTACATTTTGCAATTTTAGCACAATCAAGACATCAATTTCTTGCACAATTCGTGAGCCGTATTAACCACCGATAACCTAATCCGATAATTGGACTTATTCAAGCTAGCTATATCACGAACCGGTAATAACACCAATTAAATAAATACAATCGTCCTTGACACCTCGCAGTCAATTTGGATTAGATGATATTAGATTAGACTGGTAGCATACACATCGTATGTCAAAACAGAGTAAAAAACGAAAGGGGGCAGAAACGTACCAAGGACGACGCCTCTGCTAATTATACAAACGACCAGCCAGAAAAGTGCGAGATAATGTCAAACCAGTCGCCGGAAGCATCAGCCACTGCACAGCTTACTGCACAGCTGACTGGTGTCGGGCAACCAACACAAGCTGCGTATGGAGGGCAATATTACCCACCACATCTGCAATTCATGACGCCACAGAACTATACTTACCCTGGTGAAATCCATCGAAGCTCGAACGAAAGAAATTGAAACATCTTCTCAATTTATGAATTATGAATTGGAAGACACCAGGCAGAAAATAAAATCCACCGACACAGAGATTAAAAACATTAATAAACATCATAAAGAACTCGAAGAAAAGATACAAAACGTTAAATTGCAAGCAGATGAAAACGAGCAAAAACGAACGACCTAAAAGCAAGAAGTAAGAAGCATGAGAGAAAATCTATTGTTCTATGGTTGCCCCGAAGTGATAAATTAACATTGTGAGGGGACTGTGAAATCCATTATTTCAGAAAAGCTTAGAATAGTGGAGAATATAACATTAGACAGAGATCACAGACTTGGTAAACCCAGTAATGGAAAATGCAGACCAATAGTGGCCAAATTCCACTACTACCAACAACGAGAATTGGTACGGACGACGGCTATCACCAAAACAAATGACCTCAAAACCACCGGGCTGGGCATCGGAATTCAGCAAACCAAAGCAGTGCTACAGCAGAGGCGGGAAAAGAACACTCTATTCAACCGTAAAAAGAGCGCCGGTTAACAAGTGAAGTGGGCCGGGGCAAAACTTTTATCACACGAATATGCAAGCAGTCAGTTCAAGGAGGTTACACACTAGGACAAGGAAGGGAAGTTAATTGTTATAGCGTGGAACGTGAATGGACTCGCCAGAAAAATAAATGATGTTGACTTTCAAGAATACGTTACAAAATATGATCTAATATTACTTTCTGAAACTTGGCTAAACAAAAAGCAACCGCTAAACACTGACATAATTGGGTATATTAGCTACCATGTTTACGGTAATAAACGTTCTGGTACAAACAAAGGTCGCTTTAGCGGTAGACTTTCAATTTATTATAAAAATGAGTTATCGGATAATATATCCATTGTAGAAACTTACCAATATGCATTTGTGTGGCTAAAATTAAAACAAGAATTGGAGTTCTGTAGAGTCGGATATGTATCTGTGTCATACTTACATCCAACCTGTCATTTCGAAAGTTTTAATTGACCAAGATTTCGCTTTTTTGATGAAATTGAGAAAGGGGTTGAGAAATATGGGCAGCTCGGAAATACATGTATAACGGGTGACCTCAATTCCCGAACAGGTAACTTATCAGATATACAAGAGTACGATAAGTACCTTGACTGTTTTGAATAATTAGAAACAGAATCTATAAATCAACATTTCCCAGTAATACGCAAGAATCCGGACAAGGTAATTGATTGTAACGGTAAAAGGCTAATTAATATATGCAGAGCTACTAATCATATTATCGTTAATGGTCGTCTCAACAAAGAGCAGGACAATCAATTAACTTTCGTCTCAAATAGAGGCTTGAGTATAACATATTATCTTATTATAAATGCAAACTATGTTGATAATATAAACGAATTTCAAATACTCAATCGGCAGAACTTTTCTGATCACGCAGGTGTTTACTTTTCTTTAAAATGTAACACCAAAACTAGACATTACAACCGCTGAATACAAAGAGGAAACTAAGCTTGTTTGTAACTCAAGTTTTCTTGCAAAAATTTCAAGACTCATTGAAAGAGAATATCAATTTGTTAAATGAAAACAAGGAAAACATTAATTGTGAAATAAAAACATTTAACTAGCTATATTAATGACAATGCAGTAACAATTTTTGGAAATAAAGTAAATATTAACCACGACAATATTTTTCGAAATAAAGCAGATTCCCAGAAATGGTTGGATTACAACTGCAACACAGCTAAAAGAGAATTCAAACGCGCACGAAACATATTCAATAAATTAAAGATGAAAACAAAACACACTTTGTAAATATGAGAACAAAATACGAAAGAAATCTAAAGCAAAATACAAAAAATCAGAAGGAAAAAACCCTGAAGACATAGCAAAATCCGATCCAAAACATTTCTGGAAATCCTTAAAAAATGCTATAAACAAGCACCAAACAAGGATGACAGTATAACAGTAGCAGACTTTTATACGCACTTTAAAAACTTATAAGCCGAACAACCCCAACACATAAATGAAAATGTTGCCACCACCGAATCTATGGATATTGATTTAGATACAGCATTCACATTGCATGAACTCAAGGCAGCCGTCTTCCATAAAAAATAATAAGTCTTGTGGGCCTGATAATATATCTTCAGAACTAATTAAATCCTCGTTTAGTGTATTAGGACCACACCTCCTAGCAATATACAACAAACTTTTCAACCATGCCGAATACCCGGAAGACTGGGGCCTCGGATACATCGTCCCTATATATAAGGGCGGGAAATCAAATGAAACAAAAAACTATAGGGGTATAACCTTAAATAATATCATAGCAAAAATATACTCACAATTGCTACTCAACCGTTTAACAAACTGGACAAACAAACACCAAAAAATCATTAACTGCCAGTTTGGTTATCAAAAGGGCAAAAGCACAACATATTGTATATTTATACTAAACGCAATTATATCAAAAATAATAAACTCAGGTCAAACATTATACACTATACATTTTTATCGACTATCAACACTGCTATGATAAAATCAATCACACACTACTTTGGCAAAAATTGATATCGAAAAATGTGAGTTCAAAAATGATAAACGCTCTAAAAGCGATGTATAGTATCGTAAAATCAGTAATAAATTCAATCATAACTTGTCCGACCCATTCTCGATACACCAAGGAGTGAAACGAGGTGATTCCAGTTCATCACTACTCTTCATGATGTTCGTTAATGACATGTTGGAGAACATAAAGACAGATTTAGATGGTTTATTCACTATAGACGAGTTGAATTATTTCTTATTTTATATGCTGATGACCAAATTTTATTCGCAACGTCACCAAACTCACTACAACACATGCTAACAGACATAGAAGCATACTGTAATGCATCGAAATTAAAAATAAATACAGCTAAAACAAAAGTACTTATCTTCGAAAAAGGAACACATTACACAAACATCGATATCTTTCTGTATGGTGAAAAACTAGAAGTCGTTACTTCCTTTAAATATCTGGGGGTATACTTATTTAAAAACGGTAACTTTAACAGAACGCAAAAGTGCATAGCAGGCCATGCGTCAAAATCAATGCACCGACTTGTCTCAGTGCATGTATGAATTCAGCACAAAAAGCAAATTCAAACTCTTTGATATCTTAGTAGCATCAATTTTGAATTACTCGTCTGAAATATGGGGTACTACCCATGCGAAAGATATTGAAGCCGTACACACGAACTTTTTAAGGAAATTACTTAAGGAAATTACTGTGTGTAAATAAATCAACCAACCTTAGCGCGTTGTATGGAGAATTAGGAAGAATACCCTTTAATGTAATACGAAAAATAAACACCATTAAATACTGGTTTAAACTACTATCATCAAATGAGAGTAGCTTGATCAAAATTACATACAATATGCTAAAACACGATACGGACAATGGACATACATACAACAATCTAAACTGGGCATACCACGTTAAATACATTCTCGACAGCATCGGCATGTCCGAATTATGGATAAACCAAAACATACCGAAATGTCAATTTATACAATGCAAACAACGAATATTAGACACATATACTCAAACATGGCACGCCGATATTAACAGCTCTACCCGTCTCTCTACGTTCTGTTTATTCAAACATAGTTTATCGTTTGAAAGTTATTCAGACAAAATTAATGAACCAACATATAAAATTGCCCTAAGCAGATTTCGTTTATTATCGCATAACCTAGAAATAGAAAGGGGGCGATACAATAATATTGAAAAAGAAAATCTAAGTGCAAATTATGTAATATGAATACTGTAGAAACTGAGCAGAATTTCTTACTAGTTTGCCCCATATATACGCACCTAAGAAGAAAACTTTGAAGTCACAGTACTGCAGATGGCCAACAATTTCAAAGTTTCAAAGTCTGATGTCCAGTGAAAATAAAACTATGTTTATTAGTCTAGCAAAGTTTATATACGAAGCTTCAAATTTACGACGCCTGCTAGATACGTAATTAGTCTTTTAGAACGTAACAACCCTTTAACATTATTCCATCTTTTGTTTCACGCACAACATACCTTAACTCAAATTTAATTTCTCATTCCTTATACATTTGAATAGCATTATAAACAATGCTAATTTGTTTCCGCTAAACTTGTTGTTTCATTTTGAATTATTTTTAATGGCTAAGCTTTAAATAATTTATGATATTATATCAACTTTCAGAAATTGTTATTTTTTATAAATAACTATGACCATAATTCTCGTATTGAAATAATGTGATTTATAATTATTTCTATAACTTGTTGCTGGATACTAACTTAATTTCAGTGAATGAATACTGTACTTCTTAACATTACATTGTTGTCAATGTTGAATATATTTTTTCAAACGAATATATTATATATTTTTGGCACTAACACCATGTGTTCAATTTAACACTTAATCCACATCTGCCATGACTTGTATTACTTGTATATATAAAATGTATATGTGTAGGCTAAGAGCTTGTATAAGCTTTATTTGCTGAAATAACTGTTGTTGTTTGTTGTTGTATGGCAACACTAAATTACAACAAAATCTGTCGGGACCAGTCATATTAAGCCAGGTTTTATTGGCTTACACGTATACAAATAGATTTACCGATATACTGGCCTATCAAATATTTGCACTATACCATATTGCCAATTTAAACGTATCGCTATGAAACTTGGGAATATAAAAAGTAATATTTTGTAAAAAAAATCCATCGTAGCTTCGTTCGCAGATTCACCGAAACAAAACCCTTATCGCCGAGATATAGCCTGTAAGTTAATATGGCCGATATTTTTTGGCCATACGTATCAAACACACATTTCAAATTGGAACATATTGGTATTATAAAAAATAAGACAAACAGCTCATGTACAGATGTTTACTTCATTCTGAATCAAATTTTGAATGGACCCATTCTAAACTTAACCGGTCATATTTGGTTACGGCAAGATAATATAACTACAAAAAGTATACATTCTTAAATAAATAAGGCTCTTATTGTAACATTTATACATAGCTAGTGTTCTCAATAAGAGACATCGTCTGATGGCCAAATGTTCTCCCTGTTGAAAAATACTAGCAATTAATAAAAACTACATATGCATACACCACAATCTCTAAGACTTAGTATGCTACACATACAAACATAACATCGGTGAGAAAATGCATGATATCTTTACATTTGTTTTCGAGAAAAATCACATTCGAATAAATATTGGTTACACTCAAACATTAATTAAATATAAACAACGATTTGTGTTAAAAGAACTAAATTACAACGAAATACGGCACAAATCATGAAAGACATAAATGACTTATTCGAACGTTCTTGAGTCCGTGTAAATACATGTAGTTCGAATAACATCACACATGTTAATGTGATGACGCATATTTTCAGTTACCCTCAAACAATTTTTAATCGCCCTACATCGATATTTACTTCGTAAATTAAAAAATAACCGACGGGCAACCGTTGGTTATTGCGGTAATAACCAACGGTATGGAGTTCCAATACGTAGGAATTAAACGACAGCATGGATTACCGTTTCCTTATCATCGACTTAATAATTGCTCATTCTACCTGGTTAATTTTGTTCATGTTTTTTTATCGAACGTATTTTTCGTAAATATTTTTTTTTAATAAATGATCACCTGTTGTCTTAATAAACTTATCATTTATTATATGATCAGTGAAACATTGAAAAGATCTGTTTTGTTTTTTTCTCGTCTGTTAATGAAGTGTTAATGAAACAGGAAAACTCACGCGATGTTTAATCCTCAAGCCTCGAGGATTGATTTTGCGAATAAGAACAAAAATACAAGGCACGCCTCCAGAGAAACTGTATATAAATATCGATGGCTGACGTTTCTGGCATACAAGGCGATCAGAGTATTGGAACAGTCGTGGCTAGTTGTATGGCTTTGTTATGTTGGAATATGAGATAAAAAGTGTTCTTGTCGAAAACGATTATGGATGTTCAATAATTAAGTACTATGTCTTTTAACTCTACTGACGTGGACCCTTATGCTGGGCTCTCCTTTCTAGATATCAAACGACTTAATTATCCAAAATGGGGACATCAGATCACAGGAGTGTTTTTGCTATTTGTAGGGCTATTCGGTTTTACAGAAAACTTACTAGTTATTCTAACATTCACTAGAAATAAACAGTTGCTGTCAGCGACAAATATTTTCATTTTGGGTGTCTCCCTTGGTGATATGTGTATGGTGTGCTTCGGTAACCCTTTGGCATCAACGTCGGCTCTCAACGGCGAGTGGTTCGCTGGGGAGGCCGTCTGCAAATTCGAAGGATTTATAGTATACACATTTGGTCTATCGCAGCTTCACCTGCTCACTGCAGTCAGTGTGGACAGGTATATCGTTATTGCGAAGCCGTTGCTTGCACCTAAAATCACCAAGCAGGTAGCATGGGCAGCCGTACTGGGGTGTTTTGCCCTAGCTCTCTTGTGGGCGATATTTCCGTTCTTCGGTTGGAGCAGTTACGGTCTCGAGGCTGCTGGAGTGTTCTGTGGACTTCACTATGACGATCTCAGCCTGAGTAACACGACATACATAATAGCGATCACGATATTTTGTTTCTTTATCCCCATGGGCATCATGATCTTCTGCTACTACCACGTGTTTATGACGGTGAGTGGATTTTTGACGTAACACGCATGTACCATTGCCCTACCACCATTGGCGCAATGGCTCGAATTTATCTGATACGTTTGCTGTGTTTAGCATATTTTAGTTTTTGTTGTTTGAATATCTCGTTTGGTTTGAAAACATCACATATTTATTTTGATTTGAATTCATGTTAATATATAAAAATGATAATACACCAGAGACATTATTAAGAATGGAATGATCACTTTATTTAAGGCAAGAAAGCGACTGCATATACTTAAATGTTCAATGTACTTCAATGTTCCATTAAAATACTTAAAGCTGAGGTAATCACTTTCAAAATGTCCTTACTACGCACCATTTCGTTTTGGTCATTTAATCGGAAACTCTTATAATGGTTACCCGTTTACAAACGACGAACTTTTCATTAGTTATTCTATCCCTTGATAAATTAAGATTATAAAAATATACATGTCGGATAAACCTTTACTTAACTGAAATCAAGGTTGATCTGAAACTAGCTCAACAGCGTGCATGTATACAAAGTCATTCGACGGAATTCTTTAAATGAAAAGTAAATAGTTTTGATGAAAACAATAAGACAGCAATATAATATAACATTAAGAGGTACACCATTAGATCTATAATCTCTACAGTGTACTTGTGTATGTATTATAATTGGAAAAAAAGTCGGAAATAACAATGCCAATACAAAGTACCACCGTACTATTAAGTTCACAAAACCATGCATCAAATAATCCCAATAGATTTTATCATTGCGTCCTTCTATGACTATCTACGACATTTTCTTAACCCATCATTTAGATAAAAAGCCTTAGTAGATCAACCAACTAATGAGATCATTTGCATCACGATAATAGTTGTATTAGGTTTGCTGTGACGGTCTTATTAACGTTAAAAGCAGCGTCCAGCATGATACTTTCGATAGAGATATAACAAACATACACATGTGATACTAACCTTTTACATGGAATGTGTTTGATGCGTTGCATTTAAATTGCAATATTTATTATTGTGTAGATGGTATGCTCTAAATAAAATATCAGAAAAAGAAGATTATCGGACACTATAGTGTACTTCATACAATGCGAATCATTAATATTATAAACAGTGTATTCATACTACGCAGGGAGAAATGCAACATTAATACGATTTCTATCCATACGACACTTATTTAACTTCAGATAACTTGTAGAAAATGTGAACAATAAAATCAACATTAAATAACATTAATTCGACAAGTCTCCATAAAGGTGCAAGCATAACTCATTCTTTCTCAAATTAAACTTCAAGTTTAATTAATTCTAAATCAAACGAAACTTCAGTTCAGCAAAAAAATCAATATAAAGAATGGTTCTAAAAAAATAATTACTGATTACCTGCAACTTCTGTGTTTTCCGATTTTATATTTGGATTTTAGATTTAGTGATGCGGATGTATAAGCACAATGTCAACACGTGCTAGTTTTAGAATTATCAATCATTTTATTCATGGGTCCATAAGAGTTAACAAATGATATAAGAAACAGTAGACTCAAGCTATATCGAATTTGTCTATCAAATTATATTAATTTTATGTAAAACTGAAAAAGTGTGTACATGTAAAACAACACCAACAAATTATTACTATCGACATAGAGTCCTGAGCTCATCATGCTTAGTATTTTACGACCGACTTGAGTCTGTTAATTGACAGACAGACAGACGGACGGACGGACGGACAGACTGTATATAGTGCATCGTCTAAACACATACATTTACAAAGAATATGTCAACGTACTAAGACATTTTTATTTCCGCATTTCCGAGAAAAACAATACAAAGACAACAACAACTCATCAACATGTAGGAAAAAGGTGTTAAGTAAGTATAAATGACGATGCCATTTCGGTAGTGGATATGAGCTCGTACTGAATATACATTTCAATTTGCAAAATATATTTATACATACGTAGTTAAAACTTTTAATATAAATACAACTATTATTTGCTCTAAGCGTATTTTAACACAGTTACCAATTTTAAGATAAATAAAATTACATTTGTTGCAAATCATCAATGCTAATAATTGTTCAATTTGTATTCATTCATAAATAGATCAACAACATTATTTCGTATTTGATATATTACGTGCATTTAAAATTTCAGACCGCATAGTAAGTGATTATTTTATAGAAAGTGGTTTAAGGGATCTTTTCACAGATTTTCGCATATATTGAAGTTTGTCATTAAATGCTTTAAATTATAAATGAAAACTTTGGATCTAAAAGGTTTGAGTAAAAAAACAACAAAGGTAACCCTCAACTGGGATCGAGCAACTGACTCCTGGAGTAAAAGTCTACCGTTAGACCACTCGGCAATCCGTGCTCATACAATGACTGTTGTATTTTATACTCTATATAAGCAATCCTCGTATTGTCACAAAATATAACGACAACAGAACTCTCCAAATTAGGGGTGATAAATCTATCAAACAATATTATTTAGTAATGTATTTCTTATGACTAAAGCTTCTTTGATATATTTATATACTTTTCAAATTACTAATCTATCATTGGAAACTAATAACTCGTCGAATTTATACACAGATGGGTTAATATAAAATTTACTACTTATATATCTTGTTCTTAAATCTATTTAACAGTGGCATATACATATAAAATGGTATTCGTCTTTTAAATCAACGGAATTACAACACAAACAATAACGCTCATTTCGTGGAATGTTGTTCTGAGCATATCTGCCAGTTTGGATTATCAAATACAGAACTGTTATTCATTTTACCAAACCATTCTTTTTTTAAATTGTCAACAAGTCTGCATTTGAACTCTCTGACAAAACTGTTTACTTGCATAACATTTGGATTTTCAAAGACATAACTAAATCCATTATTATTTAACATCTTCTTAACATCTGTGAGTGACGGTGACGGTCCAGGGTTCGCCAAAACTTGAAAATTCTGTCAGTCATTTGGACTGACAGACTTGAAATATTTGTCAGTCCGAATCAGTTTCTGTCAGTCCCACTGTTCGACTAAACTATAACAGCAAAACACAACAAAAGAGAGTACCTTTTAGGTGTTAATTGGTTTTGATCAAATTAAAATACAATAAAAACATGTCCAAAGTCGATATAATGAAACAATTATTATATTAATAATAAACCACATATAAACCAAAGGCGTGTCAAACTGTTTTTAGCCTCCACAGCTCTACAAATCCGTGTTCTTGAAAAGTTAGGGTGACATCCAATAAAGTTTGACTTAAAGGCTCTACAAAGGTGACAAATCAAATTATTATGCATATCAACTGGTCTGATTTTTACCGGATTTCAGTAACTCATGCATAAAACTGCTAATAAAACAGCTTAGATACAACGTTGTCAAGAATTATGGAAGATAAACCCGTTTCATAATTGGAAGAAATGTTTACATTTTTGCAACTAACGTGATGTGTACCCTCAGAGCGGTGACATATGCTAAAAAATAGCCGAAAGAAAATTCAATTTTTATTCTATTTTAAACAACTTTTAACAAGCAGAAAGTAACTGATTAGATCACTACAAAGGTTTAACCATTTAGAAGAGACCTTGTTGTGAATGTAACGTACCGTTATTTGCCGCGCCGCGCTTTAGTGTAGTACGTCCTTGACGTCACGTTATATTTCTTGTTATATATACATATGTCATTGTTTAAAACTTCATACATTTACTCTTTTATTAAATATTTCGGCCAAAGGCCTTCTTCAGTAATTGTCATTGTTTATATTTTGAATCTGAATTGATAGGAAGAACATGAACACAAAACGCTTTGTACCTTTATTATCCACAAGATCGCGATATTGGTGCCGTTACAAAAAAAGATTCTACAGAAAATACAGATACAGAGAGAGGGTCACCGCCGTATCATTGAGAAATATTTGGAGAAAATCGAACAATCTAAGGAGAACGATTCATTGAACGATTTTCACGCTATTCTCAAAGCTATCGAAGCGAAAGTCACGATTCTAGAGATACTGAATGAGAAAATACTTTCACACTCACAGACGGAGATGACGGAGAGAGGGATTTGAGGAAGAAATCTTTCAAACAGACACGTATTTAGCGGAACTGGATATCCAGCTGTGTCGCTTACGAGCTTTCCGAGATCAACAGGAGAAGAGAGCAGCCCCGCATACGACCGATCTACCACGAGATGGCCAGAGAAATTCAAGTAATCAGCAGCGCAACAGCAATGGTTTAAAACCAGACGCTTCTTCTTTCTTTCCCGACAGAACTGTGACGCCAGGAAGTGTGGCGGCGAACTCTAACAGCCTGGCTCCCGGCAATGTTGTACTGAAGATAAGGAAACGTGAACGCCACGAACATCAGCCACAACGAGGCCCAGGAGGTGGTCTGCGGGGCCACAAACATCCTGCAACTCACAATCAAGAAAGGTCCCGGAATAAGCGTCTCAATGTCGCCCACGCCCATAGGGTCCGGTCAGTTTTCGTCCCCTTTGGAGCAACATGATAAATACTCTACACTTCCAGATTATCGTATCGGAACTGGGTACCAAGCACTTAATTATGTCTCTAGTGGATATAATAACGGCCAAGAAAGTAGTGCATATGACATGCGTCAGTTGGAACAAACTCCGCCAATGTCTGGTAATAGTACCATGCCTGTGAGAGGTAGTGCGAATAAACAGAACACAGATGGTTTCAGGCCCGTGCAAAAGTCACAACAGAATAAGTACCCATTTAAGTCTACATCTGGTATTCAGTTACAGTTGAATCCACCAACTCAAATTGATATACGCAATGACAACAGCTACAACCAAAGAGGAGATTATAACGATGGTGGTAGTTACAGTCAGCCAATGACGCATGTGCAATATACGAACGGAAATAGGACTGAGTCTCCGTATCAAGGCAAACATCGGTAGGTTCTAATCGCCAATATCCTTATTCAGGTCACCCTCAAAGTTATTTTAAAAAACCTACTCCATTTTCTCCCGGTTGTGCAGATAACTTCACCGACAACAGCCCACAGCATCCACGTGCTCAAAGGCAGACGTCGTCCGGAAGTCAGCCAGTTGGTAATGTGTTCGACGCGACAATTAGCCCTGGCTTTCAGTCCTGCTCTTACATGTCGGACGAACCTCCGCCTACCCCACACCCACCTGAACTATCAACCGACTCGTTCCTTCAAGCGTTCCGGAGATTTGTCAGCCGGAAGTCGTTGCCCACGGTGATGGTATTAGACAATGCTACGACTTATATTGCTGCTTCCAATCACCTTAAGAAGCTATTCAACTACCAAGTCGTACAAGAAGAACTCAGCAGAAATGGAACAGAGTGGCGATTTATTCCCAAACGTACAACGTGCAAACTCTAACCATTAGACAGTCAATGATATTGAATAGAAACCATTTAAGTATTAAACGTTTAACGCGCAATTGTGATTGAAAAACTGAAACAGACAGCTGAGTGTACATGTAATTGAAATACGAGAGACAGTTTAGAAATTATTATTCAGAAACTGAGTGATAACCATTTGATATTCATTTCAAACCAACGTGTATACTTGTGGTCAAATTAGTGTTACTGCAATCTTAAGATTTTCACGAATGATTCAGAATTTCATAAGTTATGATACATATTCTCATCTGATTGTTAATAATTGTAACTTTTTGCGGCCCCCAGAATGTTGTGAATGTAACGTAACGTTATTTACCGCGCCGCGCTTTAGTTTAGTACATCCTTGACGTCATGTTATATTTGTTGTTATATATATACGTCATTGTTCATATTTTTAATCTGAAGTCAAATGAAGAACCTGAACACACAACGCTTTTTATCCTACTTTTACAGCGAAATCGGTTGATTAAAGCCCCGTTTATTAAATTTCATCTATAATCAACGGCAAGGCTATAATCAATGGCACGAAATGACGTCATCAACTGCCGAACCGGGACTACTTTTTCCCACGCACCTCGTCACCTGTGTTTGCCAAGTGCATCAATAATAAAAACAATCTCAAATGTTTGTCAATCTTAATGACCTTAAAACAAAGGAAAGTAGCAAAAAAACGTGTTTTTTTGTCATTTATTTTTATTAAAACCTCAAGTATTATGTAAATTTAACACTATGCAAATAGGTTCTGTTGTTGTTGCAGAAGAAGTCAGTGCGAGTTGCTCCCCTTTGACCATAGAAAACAATCGTCTGGACCAAGAAATCCTGTGTTAATTTACAAGCTGTACTCGGATATGCATCCATCTGATTTTTCTTCAAAGCATCTTTTCTACCTGGCAATACGCACAAATGACACTGCATCCCGGTGATTCTTGCGTCAACAATTGGGTGTCAACAAGTTAGGTCAGATGCTGAAGGCCATGGCAAAAGACTCCGGCTTTCTCAAGCACAAGAGAATAACGAACTACTCAGTACGCAAATTCGTGGTACAAAAATTTCGAAATACAAATATCCACCCACTGAAACCATGGCAATAACAGGGCACAAAAATGTCCAGTCCTTAACCAATTATTCCAACATATCTGTTGAACAGCTGCAAAAGTGTTCATTCTTGCTCAGTCCAGTAAATGTAACAATCCAACAGTTCCTCTTGTACACCTTCACGCACCGAAACTATGGCCGAAATGTAGCCTAGACAACCACTGTCTACCGTCGAACAAGTTGATCTTGATGTTCGCCCCACCCAGTCACTTCACGGTTCACCAGCGTTCGAACAACTTTGCCTCACAATTCTTTGGTGCCACTTTCAACATTCAAAATGTTAATGTATATAATTAGCCTAAATCCAAGTAATCTTTGTTATTTCGTCACGAAATAACCACATATTATAACAAAGAAGCAAATAATGTGCACCTCGTGATCGACTCGATAGTTTGATATCGAAAGAGAATTGTGTGTGGTGTTAGGCTACGTTGTTAACAAATGTAGTTCCTTGTATATAACAACTTAATGTCATATTGATATCATAAAACTTAAAGATTTGCAATTCAATATGATTAAAATTGTAATTAATAACGCTCGACGCTTTGTTACAGAACGATATTCTGATTTAAAAAAATGATTATTTGATCAGCGGTTATTTTTGGAACGCGGAGTAATACACTGACCTTGGTTACACTACAGTCATTATCAAAGTACGACAAACACTCGTGAAAACTTATTTTGTTTAAATAAAAAAAGTTTACTGAATAAAAAGTGGGATAAATAGAATAATAGGTCAGTTTTGATTATAGATCAGGTTTATCATGCTCGGCACGAAAACGAAAAAGCACTCGCCAAGGCTCGTTCTTTTTGTTTTCTAAGCATCGCATGATAAACCTGATCTATAATCAACACTAACCTATTATTCTCTATGTACCTTTATTATCCCACACGATCGCGATAGACCTACTTTGTGGGTGATACCGGAAAACGTTAAAAATCATCGTTATATTTTTGGTGACCTGAGTCACTTTCACTTGCTCTTTTCCGAGTAAACAGCGATGCAAATAAACTGATTGTTTGCAAACACAATTAACTTGGAAGACACTTTATTTTGAGCTCAAAACAAGTTGTTTTTCTTATCTTTTATTGTAATGTCCAATAGCATATATTTATTGTTTTATGATAACCTTTATAAAGAAAATATGAAAAAAATATTTAAAAATCGGTAAATAATTACGGATCTTCACCTTTATAGAGCCTTTAATTGCACACACCCATTCACACTACTTTGGATGACTTCAATTTCTGTTTATTAGCCAATTTCCCAAGTTCTAAACAACATCTATTGTTAAAATATTTTCTCTTAGCTGAGGTGGTTGATTTCCAGGTTCAATTAAATCAATGTCTTCCACACCTTTAACTTGATAGAAAGGCCCATGATAATTACCACCATCCATTCTTGTTGTCTGAAATAACACAAAACATAATGCTACAATCTATAAACAACAAATTAACACATGTCCGAATTTTAAATTATCCGCAATATAGTACATTGGGTGGAAAAACTTCGTTTGATTTCAGAAATTGTTGGTATGTCAATTAAAATATATCCTTCCCAGCCCAATATAATAATGAAATTATTTAACAGAAATGCTCACAAATGCCTGTTGAAACAAGTTTTCATACGGTTTTTGTTGTGGAGAAACTAAATGGAACAAACAAAATGGCGGACGCACCCGGTTGCTTTTAAAACAAAGACCGTTGGTTTTGAACTCGCATGTGATAGTCAATTCTAATCCAACTTTAAACATCAAAACATCAAAATGAAGGTAACAAAAAAAGGACTTTGACAGAAGTTGAACAAAACGCATTTACCTTCTATAAATCCAATAGCACATTATACACTTTGAGTGATCATTTTGAAACCATCCGATTGTGTCGGTCAGTCGGACCGATTATCTTAAATCACTTGTCGGTCCTGAAAAATATTTACCCGTCAGGACCGGCGGACCGACGGTTTTGGCGAACACAGTCTGTGACGCAATTTTTTTAACCTATATTACAATCGTTTAAAGCTTGGTTGTAAACAATTTGCATACTAATATTTTCATTGTTAAGAATTTTAAGCCAAACCTTGATAATTTAAACATACCTGTTTACAAACAAAGGGTATCCACCTAATTCTCCATAAACAGCAACATTACATGTATTTATTTTAACTTGAAGCAATCGTTTGCAAGATTTTAAATGTATGCGTTTAATATCATCTGACTTTGTGAAACCCTACACTTCTGAAGCATAATTTCATATAGAACCCACAAAGGAGTCAAACAACTGACAGAATATTTTTGGGTTTAAATCAAAGTCATGACATTTTATCAATAATGTATTCAATGTTTTAAGGACTTTACCAACCAAATGTTCTTGGTTTAATTTAAAACTTCCAGTATAATTCAACACCGTGCCTAAATAGTTAAAGTTATCAACAACTTCAATATCATTGCCATTGTATGACCATTTTTCATTTTCTTTTAATCCTCCTCTTTTCCGAAAAACCATTATTTTAGTTTTCGAAGCGTTAACATTTAGCCCCCAAGCATTGATGTAACAAATAATTTATCTAAATGTGATTCGACTTCAGCAGGATACATGCCTAAAATGGCCATGCCATCGGCAACTAATAACAAGAGCACCGCATAACGGGTGCCAACGCTCGGCTGCGGGTGCATTTTTGAATAAATGAAAGCTTGTCAGAATTATTGTTTTAGGGGTCACTGTGACCTTGACCTTAGATCTAGTGACCCCAAAATAGGTGTGGCGTGTAGAACTCATCAAGATGCATCAACATATGAAGTTACAAAATTGTAGGTGGAAGCACTTTGATTTTAGAGCAAAATGTCAACGTTTTAGCACGACGCCGGCGGACGGCGGACGACGAGCGGGCTATGACAATACCTCGGGTATCTCCGAAAACAGCCGAGCTAATAAAATCAAAACAATATCGTCTTTACTCAAACCAGAGTTAATGTTTTCTTGTAGGTAAAGTTCAAGATCTTCAACAAATAAAGAAAACAAAATCGGCGATATTACCTCCCCTTGCCTCAGTCCAATTAAAATAATCTGAATAAGATGAACATGATTTAACACGTGACTTAACATTCGCATGCATATCCTTCACTATTCTAAGCAATTTACCTTGTATACCAGACTTAAACATTTTCAACCATAATGCATTGAGGTATATACTATCAAAACATTTTAACAAATCGACGTATATAACATAAAGACGTTTATTTTCATTTAAATAATTTTGTACAATCGACATCTATATATATAAATAGCATCAATAGTTTAATTACCTTTTCTAAATCCAAACGGCGCATCCGACAAAACAGTGTTTTCATTGCAAAAAGTTTCAATGCGCTTGTTTAAAATCGGGATTATAACTCCTTTTGTCCATTTATCAGGAAAGAAGCCCGATACAAATAAACCGTTTAACACATCGCACAAATGTGCAGACAAAATATCACTACATTCAAGAAAATATTAATTCACCATACAATCACTACCCAATGACTTATTTCGCTTTAAATGTTTAATCGCATTGCGAACTTCCTCAACAGATGTAGGTACGTCAAGTTCTGGGAATGCAGAATTGGTTTGTGTTTTCTTAAATTTTCAATATCAATCTTTTTTTGCCTATAACAACAGGCATTTTTCTTGCGCATTAAGCCTTTATAATACTTTTTACGTGCTCATAAATGTTCTCGGTTTATATATGTTTTACTAGAGTTAAAAATACGTAAAGCGTCATGGTACAACTTTTGTGCTTCATTGCACTCGTGATCAAACCAATCTGCATTCTTCATATAACTATTTACATGAAAACTAGGATCTGTTTTATGAACACATGATTTAGAAAATAACGGGTCAGCAACACTGCGAATAGTTTCAGTAAATCTATTCAACACTTCATTAATTGGCGTTCTACTTGAATAATCAATATGCTGTTTAATTGTATTAAAACAGTTAGCATACAAATAATACCTTTAAATAATAATATATAATTATATCAACCAATGATAGCTTCCTTTAAATAATAACGGTTGATACGGTGTGTGATTTTGAAAGGATTACAAATGGGTCATGTTTATTTGTACCAGCAGATTAGTGGGTTTTTCAAAAAGTTGCTTTTTCCGGGATACATATATTGCCCACGTAACGCATCGTTTCACTTATATTTAACATCGGTGTAAGACTGATACTCAGATTATGCGTTATTACATAACAATGAAAACTGTTACGGGGCGTGATCGCTTAATACGTTTAAATCGTGAATATTAAAATCGAATATGCTTGAAAAGCTGTATTCGTTAGCCAATAACTAGTCAATGACAGAAGAATCTTTATTTGAATAAAATGTTTGTTTAAATCTATTGCCAACTCTACCATTAACACAGAACAGAACAGAGTCGTTTATTCAGACTTAAGCATGTCAAGCTCATCGTCATTTACAATCGTATACAATAACAACATGAAGTAAATACAAACAGAAATATAATCATTTCGAAGAAAGATAAATTTACAATATAAGGAGTAAACATGTTATCGTGTTTTCTTGAGAATGTTATAATTTCAAACGTAGTTTAATAATTGCAGCTCTCATTATATTATTCTGCAACAAGTTGCACTAGTGAATATAATTTTTGTTTCAAACTTCATATGGAAGATATTACTCGTATTTTATGCATTCAAACCTTTTTAACAAAGAAAAATACATTAATATGAAGTCATATGATGGGCATATATAACCGCATAAATCCAACTTTATATTTGCATGTTATTTTCATTCGTAGTCAAATGAAATTTATAAATATGGGATAGGAATGCTGATAACTTAAGAGAAGAGCTGTTTGTAATGCAAATAATACCTCAAAATGTGTACACTTACTTGAAGTTAAGTATTGTTTTAGTGTTAATATTAGTACTTTCCCATTTGTTGACCACCTATACGAAAATCGAAAACTGTAGTTGGTCTATTGGGATATGGTTCCTTAGTGAATATTAAAATCGGTTCATTTAGAGGGCAATCTATAAGTTCTAAAAGTAAAACCTCTATATACACTAGTCAATTTAAAGTGTATTATACCCCAGCGTTCGACCATCTATGCGAAAAAAAATACAGATGATCCAGGGGTATGTATGCGACAAAATTACTCTCGTAACAGTACGTAGACACGTGGATTTACATAGATCTAGTAATCTTACTCCAAATACGAAAATATTCGCAAATCATAACAATAATAATAATGAATAATAATAATGACAGTAATAAAAAAATATAATAATAATAAATGATGATTATTATGATTATAATTATAAGGGTATCAATGTGTTATAAATATTTTGCGATTAAAATAATAGCTTGCTTATGTGCCTACTTATTTAACGACAAACGCCTAAAAACTTCACAATTTATTATCCTGTAAGTTTGGCCTTTAAATGTTAAGGTTGAGATAATCACAGTCAATTAAGCAGGATCTTGTCGTCGCGGGCCTAACTCGGCAGCCCTTTTACCCGACATTCGGTGTTCTGCACGCTTTAAAGCCCAGCCATGACGATGCAGATTTCTAAGAGAACTCGTAGAACTTGACACAATTTGGAATTAATTGGGAGGGAGGTTGGCAAATGTAGCATTGTGTCAACAAGGGACTTACTCGGATATGCTCGAAAAAAGTTCGATTCTGGGCGAGGGCAGTGGTTTAAACTAGTGGGCGAGTTTACGTGACACAGTAGACTAGGTAGAATGGGTTATGTCATAGCATTGCAAAAATATTGGTTTGGGGTTTCGGCGTTCCCTTAGCATAATAGCATTTGCGTATAATAAAACACATTATTTATTTTGTGTTTTCGGCGAATTTAATAATCTTATTTGTTCTCTGCATATATACACATTAGCAAGAATCTGAAACGATAATTAAATAGTCAATCCATTGTCGTCGTATAATCGATTGATTAATTTAATAAGTGGGCTTTTAAAATTGATCACGGGTGATTAGATCCGTGAGACGAATGATTCTAATTTCATCAGTTTAGGCACTACGAAAAAAATATTCAACGTCAATGTGCACCTGTCCTGCGAATACAACCATAATCACCGTGACATTGCTTGACCCATAACTTATCGAACATTTAGCAGCGCTCATTGGGTCATTGTCGACCTGAAATGGCCCACAAGTCACCCGGTTGTGACTAGAAGCAGATTCATGTCACCCTGGGGTCACTTTGGGTGACACTTCACTTCACCCCGGATGACTAGAATCAGCTTCATGTCATCCCAGGGTGACACGAATCGGCTTCTAGTCACCCCCTGGTGACAAGAATCGACTTCTAGTCATCCGTGTATATTTTTTTATCAAACGGCACCGCATCAAAGTATCAAATAAAGGCTGTTGTGGCTGACTCCCGCAATTAATTAATTTATTTTTTAGCACTACTTTCGTTTTGTAGTATTTTTACACATAATCCCTCGCAGATGAACGACCAAATCGTGTATTTTTTGCTGAAAAAGTAAAATTGTTGCCGAGGGTGACTTTAGGCTAATTTCGAGGGTGATTAGAATCGGCTTGAAGTCACCCCGGGTGACAAGAAGCGGCTTCTAGTCACCCCCGGTTGACTAAAATCGCCTTCATGTCACCCGGGAATGACTAGCATCGGCTTGAAGTCACCCCAGGCTGACAAGAAACGGCTTCTAGTTACCCCGGGGTGACTTGTGGGCCATTCAGGTCGACAATGACCCATTGAGCTTTAGTAGCCGCTGAGCAACATGGGGTCAAGTGTTGATATCGAACTTTTATAATTCTTTCACTATGTCATTCAGAGCTAGAAATTCTAAAGCTTGAATTGTATGTGCTCCGTGCATTTACGCATACACTTGCTTTATACGCATATTTTCGAATTTACTAAACACGGAATTAAAACCTCAAGCCATTATACCTGATTCTAACAAATTATTTAACAGTTAAATGCTTTTCAATGACAATGTATCCCTAATAAATCGAATATTTTCCAATGGAAATTATAATTTGGGCAGCTTTATTGCTTTGGCAGCTTGAGTTCCACAAATAATTTGATTTATGTACAGGTAAAGACGGTGAACAAAAATTCCGTGTGGGACATGAACAGTCGCGTGGCTCGCCGGAACCTGAGACTTGAGCGAAAGATGCTAAAGAGTTGCGTCCTTATGTGTGGTAAGGAGCCGCTCTTAATTTGCTTTTTACTCTCAGTCCATCGTATGCGGTAGGAAGTCAGTCTTAACTTCCCGTTGAGCACATGTAAAATTTGCTTTTAATGTATATCACGTGTGTTCAATATGGAGTCAGTTTTATGTCATTTTAAAGCTCTGTATCGCGTGTGCGGTAGTTTAATTGTGCAAGAAGTTTTAAAGTTAACTTTTGAAGTTTTGTTTTTAGCCCCTCCCCTCAATAATATTGACCGAACATGTTTGAAATGATTCATGTTTCTACCTGGTGAACTCCTTCAAACAGCCTTTAAACTAAAGAAATTATTCTTTCAGAAACTTTGATATCTTTCTGTTTCATAAACACGGTCGACAACTGCATATTTTAAAAAGGAAACAAAAGATTGAATCATTGACTTTTAAACAGTAAATATTTAAGTATAATGTTAACAGCAGCACAGCTATTTGCATATTATACACTGTAAGAGCATTGTCTTGATAATAAGACAATAACACACGGCAGAGCTCGGCCGGACGTCTACAATCGGCCCGCTGCCGACATAACGGCCCGAGGGCCATTCTGCGGCTAGGGCCGATTTAAGACGTCCGGCCCAGCTCTGCCGTGTGCTATCGTTTATATCACATATCATACTATTTTGGCCCTTCACTAAAACTTATGCAGAACCAGCTTTCCGTACTTTTATTTTCATTCAATTGATTACGCAATTTATGACGTACCTCATGTGACGTAATTTCAATGACGAAACTACCTAGACTCTCTGGATTTTAGGAAAACAATTCGGACCTGCTTGGTTTTTAAATTCCACTCGTCCGCTCGTATTGACGAGTGAAATCTTGAAAGGACGAGTGAATTTCCCTAAAGCGCTCGTCCTACAGGACGAGTGAAAAAAGCTGATGTTAAAATATGTATTTTCGGACCAGTAAATAATTGAATAAAATCATTATCTTCATGCATATCTATTCCCAAAGTAGAACGATAATGAACCGGAAATTGTAATTGTTAATTATATACAGCAGGTGCGCGTTGTTATGCGAGACAGTGTCCCGAGTAAATATTGGCTTTTTAGTGTACACTTTGCGCGTCAATGTTGACATGGAACCATCCGACTGCATTCATTGTAAGTAATAATTTTTAAATAATTATTTAACCGCAAAGTACGGTTTAAAACCAGTCTGAATTTCATCTAAAAAATGTCTGACAACCGATCGCCGTGGCCTAGTGGATAAGGCGCCCGCCTTGGGATCGGGAGGTCGTAGGTTCGAGCCCCATGGGGAGCGTTTGTCTAAGGATGGATGTTTGTCATGGGACTTGTTCCGATTAGGCCGGCTCTTGAGCCGCGAGCGTTAAACATGAATGGTTACCGACTTCTATCCGCCTGGCGTCTGGCATAGTGATAGGAGTTGGGAGGTACATGGTATACACGCAAAAAGTGTCTCATAAGTCAGATTGACTGGCCCTTTCAATAGGGGTGACACTATAATAAAAAAGACCTTTACCTTTTTACAAGCGTTCTTTAAAGGGAGGGGGGGGGGGCGATGTTCAAACGTCCGTAACAGAAAGCACGCGAGCATTAGAAAAAAGTAAAACACAGCAGTCTTCATTTATTTATTGTGTGTTCCTCATAAATAAAGTAACTTATTCCGATATAGGACACTTTATTAGTCATATTAGCCCTTTGCAATCTTTATTTCACACATATTCAAGGACGAGTTCATGTGTTTGCAGGACGAGTGCAGTTTAGAAATATTTAGTCCCCTGCAGTTAAATATTTTTTAAGCATCGAACGATTCCAAAACGTATTTCGGATTTGTGTTTGTCATTCATAATTGGGAGCTTCGATAGAAATAAAAGTATTGTTGATCTAATCGCTTCGTCATTCGATTTCGTAAATCGTGTTTATGGACAGTGATTAGCATTCGATGCAATCGTTTAAAAATGTGATTTAAAATCAAAATAGAAAAACGGATGGAATAACAAAAAATGGAATAACAAATATTTTTATTGTATTATTATAAGAACCAGATTTAAGTTGTCATCGAGGTATGTCTGTCTTTTTTTATATAAATTTTGCTGTTTCAGTGGTTGTCGAATCTTGTTAAACGTATAGCACAACTAGAGGCATCAATTTAATGTACAGATGAGTTTCAGTTTCAGTGGATATTTGTATTATACAAATTTTCGATCATTTTGTTGAGTTGTTGCTTAATTGTATTGACCACCGTTGGCTAAAGGTGGTTCCCACTGCCGATCCGATCAACTCGATCATCTCGATCACCAAAATTTCCCGATTAAACCCGACCAAGCTCGACTAAATAGAGTATACACGACTTCTTCTCGACCTCTTGTCGATAACACACGACCCCCACACGACTCATTCACAACGTCCACTCAACCATCTTTCCGATTTCCGCTCGATCATCTCGACCTATACGCGAGCCCTATACGATCTCAGCTCGACCAAGTGGACCTCAGCACGATCGCCACCAGATCTTCACATGACCAGATCGTGATGGTCGTACGACAGTCGTACAAAGTCGCGAACGGTCGTGCATTGAAACTTTGAGAATAAAAACTTTAAACATTGTTGTTCACTAATCACTTTAATCATCATGGATTTTTTTACTAGTTTTAGCAGTATAAGTCGCCTAATTGCCATTTCTTGGCATCTTTAGATGTTTACTCGTCCGATTCTAAGAGCGTAATGAGAGACAAGCAAAACGTTTTGCACTTGAGTTTTGTTTTGGTGACATGAACTCGTGTATGGTCGAATAGTAATCGGGCAGTGATCGTGTACGGTCGAGTAGACGTCGGGTAGCAGTCTAGTAAATCTGTACATCAAATCGAATAGAGGTCGAGTGGATCGTGTTCCAATCTAAAATAGCTCGGGTAGAGGTCGAGCGGATCGGGTAGAGATCGTGTAAAAGATGTCAATCCGATCGGCACACGATTGCTTCACGATCAACTCGATCTTCTACTCGACTAATACACGACCACTTGCCGAGCGCTTCTCGATCCATTTCCTACTCGACCGCTACTCGATATTTTTTGACATGTAAAAATATCGGGTAGGACACCCGACCAATGCCGACCTACCATACCGCCCCGATCACTCATGCCGATCAAACCAGACCAGTACCCGACCGCTTGGTCGGGCTTGTTCGAGTTGATCTGATCGGCAGTGGGAACCCAGCTTAAGACTGAATGTGGACGCATTTTTTTCAGTAAAAGCCGCGCGATCCCATTCTTTTCTGATATGAAAAATCGGCCCGGCTCAGCGGGCTGATATATACGGAATATTACGCTAGTCAATTATTCCAAGAGTTTGTATTCAGTCGAGTGGCTTCTGCGATGACGTATATACTGTGAAACCATTTATTTTCGTCGGCACAAAATTTCGCCCTTAAATATGTCCATTTCTGGTTTTGAAAAATAAAAAAAACGTCCGATTTGTTTGTAATACATGTTATACGCAGTTGCGAAAAAATCGTGCTGGGGAAAGAGTGGTGACACTTGGTAGTCACTTGCAGGAGGTGGGCCTTGTTTGGCATATGCCAATTAACAAGTCTGTTATTTTAGGTGATAGTAACTGTCACTTATTATTTTATGTCATTGACACGTTCTTTGTTATGATTAGCGGATAAGTGGGACTGAATAATAGTTAACGTGTGTTTTAAACAACGAATCCAATTGCCAATTAGTCTTTTCCATAACTATCACGGTCAAACTGATAACAATCTTACCTTTATCGGCGCCAATTAGAGAAGGAGCGAACATTATGATGAGCTAAACACTATTGTATGCTGTTGTTTGCTTCGTGTTCGCTAAATAAATCTCATTTTCACAAATAAAACAAAATTAACATTTGTGCATTTTTCATGAGTATGGTATTTAGTCTGAATGACCTTAGTTTCATTAAAATTTGGTCAATGCAGTTATCAAACTGGTTCTATTATACGAAAGAGGATCTAGTTTGTTAAGTGTTTTTTTCTGAATGGAACGCTGCATTTATTGATAAACAACTAGTATTAACTCTATAAAAAAAATGTTTTTGTTATAAAAACAACAACAAAGGTACGGGTTTTTATGTATATGTTCAAAAATAGAAGATGCAGTTAAAACCAAACAACCAAACACAAATCAAAATGTTCTTTATTAATTTGTAACAAAGCGCAGAATATATTTCAGTCAGGTGTTGAGCACACATCGTCATATTTTAATTGCGTTTAATAGTATTGTCTTTAATCCGGATTCGCCGCGTGTAGGCTGTATAATCTGCAACACCCCTGAAAAACACAATACTCACAATGGGTAATAAAGTTGTTAACAATTAGCGCTAATCAACACTATTATACCTAAACGAAGTCGACGCATTCGATACAGATATTCTTTGTGTCAAAACCGGATTTAACTTGAGTGTGAATAGTCGACTGTTTCATGTTCTTTGTATCAATACCATCTGTGTATCTGTATTATTAGTATACCAGTCAACAAACAAAGTGCGCGCTTCCGCATATGGGTATTCGGACGTTCAAAAAATTGACCTACGGTTTAGCGTTCATGCCGTCGAACGCATTAAGCAATATAACTCGTTTTTTTCACTATTTTTTTATTTGCAAAAAATACTAGTGGCTAATAACTTACCTTGCAATCTTTTTTTCTCGCATTTTGCGAGTGTGCGAGTGTTAATTTTGAGACCTGTGTATATGCGTGGATTACGCTGGATTTAAATGCCTAATGCCTACGGTAATTCAGTCTTATTTGTTTCGAATATGAGACATGATTGCTCGTTAGGATCTTGAATTCGTCCATCGGTCGAAATACGAAAAAGGCGAAAATTAATGTCGGACGAATAATAATGGTTTCACAGTAATAAAATTTATATTGGCCCGCTTGATACGAATAACGGCCCTTTCGCGACGACATTTCGTTACTATTTAAAGTAACCATATGTGATATACATAAATAAATAATATCAGGTTTGTAGATCTTACGTGAGATCTCTAAACTTTTAATGATGTCACTTAGAGCTACACACCTTTTTTGGCATAGAAATTTTTGGTATAAATAATTAACATATTTTATATATGCCAATTAGAATATATCTGGTAACAAGGTAGAAATCCGTCCGTTTGGCGCTTTTAAACTTAAAAATAATCGCGTTTGTCGAAATGAATGGACGTTTACGTCTAGAAATCCCACTTTCGGTTTTAAAAGCGATACGTTTGAAAAATAATAAATTACTTGCTAACTAGGCTATAGATTTAATGAAAATTTTGCACTCTTTTAAATTGCATCTATATGTATTGATTATCATGTATTTCATTTCAAAGTCAGAGGCAAGATGTGTGGCTTTAAGTGTTCATGACGTCATGTTTAAAAGTAGTGCAATCTTATTATGCTATTTATTTTACACAAGTTCGTAAAGACCGATATTCACCCACCGAATTAAACCTGTATCTGCGATTCGCAGCAAGGGAAGCATTAAAGAATGCGTTAGGTTTATCGAACTGAAAACAGTTGATCTTTTTAGCATTAACATGGGTTCACTTTAACATGTGTAAATTTAAGATGACATTACAATTATATCACGAAAACCTAACGCAAATATGTTTAAAATCTCTTTGCTAGTTTGGTCAATTAACATCATAAAATGCCATAATAATAATAATAATGATACTAATAATACATGCTTTATTTACAGAAGGTTACACATTAAGACAATGACACATTATACATATTATGCAGATGAATCAATACTTTTTTACAATGTGGCCTTCTTAAAAAAAACATACACACATAGGTCTATAACATGTAAAACATTCAAACAATATTTTCTTGCACCAATACAGAACACACATTTTGTCTTTTAGACAGACACACATGAAATAACATTGATTAGAAAATAACATGACATATAATTGATTAGAAAATAAATGTGCTTTATATTGCCTTTTAAAAGCAGAGATAGAGCATGACATTCTTATTCCAATTGGTATACTGTTCCAGATATTTATGCTATGGTATGAAAAAGCTCGTTTTTTATAATCTGTATTTGCTTTGGTATTAACAATATCGTTATGGGTGGCAATCTGTATTTGCTTTGATATCTTTTTTAGCAGAGATATTTTGCTGCTTATTTTAGAGCATGTTTTATCAATGTGTACCTTCCATTGCAGATGTTTGTCGATATAAGCCGTATTTATTATGAAAACCCATCTGTATATAAATTCCACAAGTTATTACTTTCATGCGACAAATCAGTAATTTACAATGTATGTAAATATATAAAAGAAGCGCTTGTTATAAGAAATACGATTCTGAATAATACTGTTCCATAAGTTTCATTACCGCTTTGATAGTTGATTTGTATTTGTATTCCTAAATGTATATTTATGTTATGTAATGTTTATTTGTTATACCTAGTTACGTGACAGAAAATAATATGTAAACTTAAGTATGAAGACGATGTACTTGTGTATAAGTCTGAATAAACTGTCTGTCTGTCTGTCTGTCTGTCTGTCTATAAAGTCCTAAAATATTATGGCTAGTGACATTCTCAATAGCATAATTATCTATTTTTAGATTAAGGTCGATATTTTTTATTTTGAGCCAATAAGCATGCATTTTGATTTATTAGGGTTAATCATCATGTTATTGAGGGTGCACCATTTTTGTATGGAATAAATATCATTTTGTAAGTTAGTCTGAATTTCGGAAGGATTGGCCCTGTAGAAAAAGTGTCGAGTCATCAGCGTACAAGTCTTTGTCTGATTGGTTTAGTAATAACCCTATATCATTTATATAAATTAGAAACAAGAGAGGGCCCAAAATAGAACCTTGAGGGACACCACTCTTAATAGTTAGAGGGGTAGAAAAACTAGTCCCTAGTTTAACGCATTTTTGTCTTTGACTAAGATAAGACCGAAAAAGGGACAAGGTACCATCTGAAAAGTGATGAAGTTTTAGTTTGTACAACAGAATTCCATGATCTACTTAATCAAAAGCTTTGTTCATGTCAATAAAAACAGAACCAATACAATTACCATTATCTATATCTTTTAGCCACTCATTAATAAGTCGAATCAGTGCTGTTTGGCAAGAATGATTATCTCTAAACCCTGACTGATGTTTATTTAACACATTTGTTACACGAAAGAATTATTTTAATTCATTTGATAGGTGTCTTTTGAATATCTTGGATATTGTTTGTAAAATTGAAATCGAACGATAGTTATTACAGTCCTCTTTGTATGAGCCTTTATATATTGGTAGAACATACGCTTCTTTAAACAAGTCGGGGAAAATTCCTGTACGAATACTATTATTTATTAATCGCGGTTATTGGTAAAACAATATGCTCACCATAGTATTTTATAATATTTGCACTGTGGTGAGCATATTGTTTTACCAATAACCTCGATAATAAACACTTAAGGTATTCATAATCTTGTCTACATACTGATATAATCAATAATAATTAAGATTTTTGAATATTAAATATTACAAAAACTGGTTACAAATCAAATTTTTGCATTTAAATTGCACGTAATATCATATCGCCGTATGGTGCTAGATGTAAGTTTCCGTCAATATCAATCTGTCTAAAAGGTGCGTTACGGAGCTAGTTATAAAGTTCCAAATATAATAATAATAATATAATAATACTAATAAAAGCCCTCTGGCTATATGTTTTACATCTGCGTACATATAATAGCTAGACATGTGTACGTATGGCACGGATCCCCCACAGTCATTTTTTTTTAAACTTCAGCAAATATCAATGAGAAAACAAACCCGGTGCGGACGTGAACGTGTTGATTAATATGTAAGTAGAGTTGTATCCCTCCTGCAGCAAACAGTATTTCATTGTGCGCAGGAGAACCCATTCATTTGGCTATCAATCGGACATTACTATGGTCTTGCTGCTCACATAGCTCGAATAATCCCGCTTCCAAAATGTCTTAACATTTAACACTATGCTAACAATATGTTGTTTACTTTAGCCGTATACTGGATCGTGTGGACGCCCTACGCCATTGTCTCGTTCATCCAGACGTTTGGTGACGCTGACAGCGTTCCTATCTGGTTGGCTGAACTTCCTGCGGCGGCCGCCAAGTCCCAGGTCGTCTGGAACCCTCTCATCTATGTTGCGACCAACAAGCAGTTCCGGAGAGCGTTCTTTCAGGTAATTTTAACTATGTTAACAATTGTGTAAGTCTGATGACGTCAAACCAACATCAAGGTTTTGAAACAACCAATTATTAAACGAACGTTTCAGCTTTAAATGCATTTGTGCAAGTTGTTCGTCTTGTTATTTGGGAAAGTTTAAATGACTGGAGTGATGTAAAAGTTATAACTCAGTTCACCGTGAAGTTTGAAACGGTCGTTTATAAAATTCATTGACTCATTAACATTGAGGACAGATGTTAATAGGAAGACGACAAACGAATACAAGGTCGACAGGATGATAAAATTACAAAACATATAAACGCACACTATTAAACATTTCATAAAATATTAAGCTCACATTCTAGTAGCGTGCCAAACCTGCACCAAGTAAAAAGGTTTTTTATAAGTGTGCAACCATATCAACAATCGTGAAAATATATAAGTTCACAAAACAGTAATGTTAAGCATTCTCTAATAAAAAATAAAAGTAGCAATTGAAGTAATGAAAATAGCCATCAGAAAGTAGTGAAAACAAATCGTGAAAATAGCATTTCTATGAGACGTATACGTCAAACAACGAAACAGGCCTATCCCACTCGATTTTTCTGCTAAGTTCTTCTCAGCTGTCCACTTTAACACTCACTATTAGTAAATATATATCAAGAAAGTAAGTTACACTATACAAATAAAACCCGCTACAGTTTATAGATTGTTGATTCTTTAAAATTATACTGGTTAGAGCATGAAATAGTTTTCATTTAATTCATCTATCGTTTTTTAAGACAAACACGTTTGTTTTTATGAAGGATCGATCACTATTGGAACCGTTGCTGTGCATTAAGTACCTAATTAAAAGGCCGGCTAAAAAGTGTACGAAACACATGTATTTTGATCCCAATGTCAATCCCGACAGTCCGTTGCTTACAATTAAAATGTATTCGAGCTTTGATGTTCGCATATGTAAGCAGGTGCTCGAGAAGGCCACGTGGCTGGGTATTGAATGTTTGGGTAGTATATATATTCGGAAATGCCATGTTGTTTTTTCCTTTTCTTGTGTTCAGATTTTAGAAGTATTCGGATAATATATGCTATCAGATTGTAAATTAATATATGTTATAATTGGACCGCTCGGTTTACTAGTAAAGTTTCAGGTTATGGTATATATTATATTTTCGAAAAATATTTCGTGTCGAGTGTACTAAACTTGGGATCAGGCTAGTTTTCGAATTCGTCAGATAATCGTACAGTGCATATTTATCGGAATGATACTATTTTTTTGAAAAAGGAAGGTTGTATAATTGCGGGCAGATTTTCTATACGATGTGTCTGCATTCATATTAAATATGAGTGAATTTTGAATTCCATTACACATTCCATTTGATACAGGAATAAAGAAACATTATCAAAAGAGAAATATTTGCGAGCATCTTAACTAGTATTTTTTCAGGCAATGGACAAAACATATATTAAACATGAGTTTATGGCGTCTCTTTCAGTCAATACCGTGTGGTGGTCTGCGGGAGATGCTGATCAAGCGAGATGAAGTGCAGGAGCAGGAGTCGAAGGAATCAAACTTGGACGACAACCCGCAGCAGACGCCATCAAACGTGAGTTGTAAATGGGATTCGGAACTTGTTCTCATCTCCCAAAACTTTCTTGTAGGTAAATCTTAGTATACATTATTTTATAAAATTCATACTAAATAATACATGTGTAGCGTATTTGTATAACGTCAATTTTTTGTGCTAAATGTGTAACGCGACTTAAACGTCAAGTATTGTGAACTTTTGCGACACGTATAATGAAAGATAATTAAAGTACAGTTATTCAAGTCACACATACTTATCAACACCAAATATTGAATTTAAAAATATTTTACTCTAAAATAACCTAACATTGAAATTAATATTGCTTGGTGTACTCAGTGGTTTTCAGCTCATCTAATTTTTGAAAAAAAAAAAATGAGCTATTGTCATCACCTTGGCGTCGGCGTTGGCGTTGGCGTCGGCGTCCGGTTAAGTTTTGCGTTTAGGTCCACTTTTCTCAGAAAGTATCAATGCTATTGCATTCAAACTTGGTACACTTACTTACTATCATGAGGGAACTGGGCAGGCAAAGTTAGATAACTCTGGCGTGCATTTTGACAGAATTATGTGCCCTTTTTATACTTAGAAAATTGAAGATTTTGGTTAAGTTTTGCGTTTAGGTCCACTTTTCTCAGAAAGTATCAATGCTATTGCATTCAAACTTGGTAACTTACTTACTATCATGAGGGGACAGGGCAGGCAAAGTTAGATAACTCTGGCGAGCATTTTGACAGAATTATGTGCCCTTTTTATACTTAGAAAATTGAAAATTTTGGTTAAGTTTTGTGTTTAGGTCCATTTTATTCCTTAAGTATCAAAGCTATTGCTTTCATACTTGCAACACTTACTAACTATCATAAGGGGACTGTGCAGGCAAAGTAATGTAACTCTGACTGGCATTTTGACAGAATTATGTGCCCTTTTTATACTTAGAAAATTGAAAATTTTGTTACGTTTTGTGTTAATGTCCACTTTATTCCTACAGTATCAAAGCTATTGCTTTCATACTTGCAACACTTATTAACTATCATAAGTTGACAGTGCACGCAAAGTTATGTAACTCTGACTGGCATTTGAACGGAATTATGGGCCCTTTATACTTAGAAAATTGAAAATTTGGTGAAGTTTTGTGCTTTGGTCCACTTTACCCCTAAAGTATCATAGATATTGCTTTCATACTTGGAACACTCGCAAACTATCATAAGGGTACAGTAAAAGGACAAGTTGCATAACTCTGGTTGTCATTTTTACGGAATTATGGCCCTTTTTTGACTTAGTAACTTTGAATATATGATTAAATTTTGTGTTTCGATCCACTTTACTTAAGTATCAAGGCTATTGCTTTCAAACTTCAAATACGTTCATGCTATCATGAGGTTACTGAACCTGGCAAGTTGAATTTTACCTTGACCTTTGAATGACCTTGACTTTCAAGGTCAAATTATTAAAATTTGCTAAAATTGCCATAACTTCTTTACTTATGATTAGATTTGATTGATACTTTGACAAAACTACTCTTACCTGACATACCACAATAGACTCCACCCAAACCATCCCCCGTGCCCTCCCCCCTCCCCCCCCTATTTTTTTTATTTTTTTAAGATCATCTCACAAATGACCACCACACCCTCACACTACACCCCCCACCCACCCCCCCCAATTTTTTTTTCAACGGTTAAAAAACACAAATATTTATTTTTATTATTTTATGTTTGAAATACCGTCCAACCATCGCACCCAAGAATTCACTCCCCCCTCCCCCCCACCCGAATCCCCCCCCCCCCCCTCATTTTTTTTAAGATCATCTCACAAATTACCACCACACCCTCACACTATACACCCCACCCCCCAAATTTTATGTTTGAAATACCGTCCAACCATCGCACCTAAGAATCCCCCCCCCCCCGAATTTTATTTTTTTCGTTTTTTTCCCGCATTTTTGGGAAGATAATGTAATAAATTCCACACCCCCACACTATACACCCCTCTTCACTCCACACCTCCCTCGTTTGTGATTGAAAATGAGAGTCCCTTCACCTTTAAAATAGATGAGCGGTTTGCACCCGCAAGGCGGTGCTAATGAGGAAAAGTGCCACTGTCAAACAATTTCTTTAGAGTATCGAATAAACACACCAGATACTGGTCATCCTTGCAAAAGCGTAATATGAAAATTTCAGAGTATTTTTTTAATTCGATTCTATTGTAAGCTTTCAAATAATCGCGTGTTTTTCATACTACCTTTCAAAATCAAAAACATCTTATTAAAGGGACAATAGATTATAGTTAGTACGCATAGTCCTTCTTCGGCAGTTTTAGACTTTATGTAGCATTATTCTGTGTTCGCATTGTTAACGAAATTACATCTGCGTTTCCATTGTATGCGTCAATGACCCTGGTATTTTAATTGGATCCAAGAAAAAGTTAAGCAAAATCCAAAATTTTACTATTTCATGTAATGGCAAGGAAATAAAATCTACAAGTACTGTTAAATATCTCGGTTCATTTAAGATTCAGATTTGTCAGGTACATCTATTGTAGATAGTAATTTAAGTAAAGTTAATTCAAGAATTAAATTTTTATATCGTCAACAAAGTTTTTTTTAAATAAGTCCCTTAGGAAGACTCTTTGTAATTCCTTACTACAATGCCATCTAGACTACGCATCATCTTCCTGGTGCTGTGGTCTTACACAAACTTTAAAAAAGAAACTGCAGGTAGCTCAAAACAAAGTTGTACGTTTTATTCATAACTACCATTGTAGAACATCACTTTGTGTTGCAGATTTTAAGGACCTTACATTTCTGAATATTGAATATAGATGTAAACAATTGCGACTTAATCATGTATATAAGATTTTTAACAATATAGCTCCCAGTTATATGCACCACAACATCACTAAATGTAGTAATATCCATTCTTACGGGACTGGATCTAATGATAAGGGTGATTATCACGTACATTTAGTTGATACTTTTACTTCCAAATCTTTTCACCATAATGCAATAAAAGACTGGAATAACTTGCCAAATAATATACGATGCACAAAGTCTAAGAATACGTTCAAAAACTTGTAAAGAAACATTTATTAGAAGAAATGGAAAAAGTTGAGTAACAAGAACTTAGAGTATCTGTATTATTAACTTTTTATCATTTGGTTTTAGATCTGTAAACCATATTGTAATACATTTTTAAAATGTAAATCCTATTGCTATACATTTTTAAACTGTATATCATTTTGTAATACATTTTAAACTGTGTTTATGCAATCCTGTCAAGTTCATCATCATACGATGTGTTTTCGTATTTAAAAACAAGAATTATTTTATTAATACCATAATATGACATTGTGAGACCGTTCTCACTTTTTCCATCATATATTACGAATGTATGATATAATATTACGTAACTCAGATCTACATGTGACGACTTTGGACCCCGTTGGAAATAAGTGTTGTACGATCTTTCGTCAAAACTTTACGGGTTATCCAGTGCACTTTTATATCTATATTTCAAAATAATTTAATTTTGACCAATAAGTGTGATAAAGTGTTATAGAGTATAAACCATATATATATGTAATATTATCTATAATGGTGACTTTCTGTGATATTTCTGAATTGTTAATAACTGTTTATATGGATTGAAGTATTTTGTTATGTGCACAAATAAAATTATTATTACTATTATTATAAAGGAAATTGTATCCATTTTTTTTTAAATGAATCAAATAAAGATAGTCATATTCATTATAGATATCGGTAAAGCTTGTTGCAGCCCAAACAAATTACGTTTTAAGTCTAAGATATGCAGTTAAACTCAACATGGCGTTTAGTCTGGATTTCTAAACCCAATAACAATAGTACCGACCAATGAACCAAAATCAAGTAACTCATTGCTTATACAATGCAGGACAACACCTACATCACAACTTAATCATCATCAACAAATGATGGAAGATTGGGCCACCGCCTAGCAGCGTTGATGCCTTAGGATTACACATGCTTATTAAAAATATATCTTTAAAAGACCTGAAATTCTATTAGGGAGTTTAGCATTCATGACCTACATTTGACTATTTAAACCGCAGTATTTATAGCAATATTTACAGAACTATCAAACAGCGACAACGTGTTAATATTTAAGAGCGGTATTTAAAAACGTCAATACATTTGTCCGTTCCAAAAATCTGGTAACCGGCTATGTAGAATGTTAAGAAGGTTTGAAATAAGTGTACATATATATATATATATATATATATATATATATATATATATATATATATATATATATGCGTGTGTGTGTGACGCGCGTGTGTGCGTGCGTGCGTGCGTGTGTGTGTGTGTGCGTGCGTGCGTGTGTTCGTGCGTGTGTTCGTGCGTGCGTGCGTGCGTGCGTGCGTGCGTGCGTGTGTGTGTGTGTGTGTGTGTGTGTGTGTGTGTCATATGCTTTAACTCAGACAATAGCTTATAAAAATTACCCATACAAGATATGTAACACAAGTTAAGCTTGATAAGCAGAGATCAGAGATATCTCGTCACCAGCCATAAGTCCGTTGAATGCATGGTTCTCATTACCAACACAAAACAATACAATACTAAAGACAAAATAAAACATAACAAAACTGAGGGTTTCAATCTTGGATATGTCAATGCAAAGCGTTTGCGTTTTCACCAGTTTTAATGAAACTGACTATACTTGTCATTTGTTCTGAATAACCGATGGCCTGGAAAACATAATCGTGACTTATATGTTCTTCCAGAGCTATCAGCCGTCGGCGACGAAGATGACAACAATTGCAAAGAACAAGGTGGCACCGGCACCAGAAAATGTTATCACAGTCGTATCGGCATCAGAAAAAATTACCAATGTTGAGTGCTAGAACTGTGCGCCGTTTCAAGCGAAACAATGAAAAGAAAGACTACCAAGGAAACGGCTAATGATAAAATAACAAAAATCATAGTGCTTAAAAGCGAATGTGTTAGACTACGCGAAACTTCTTAAATAATTTTCAAGCGTCATGAGTTTATCAGTTTGTAAGGAAAACTCTGTTTTCCAGATGATAAGGCATGTTTTATGGTTGTTGATCCTTAAATTGTCTTGTACATGTATGAAGCTTTTTATTGTGGTGACAATTACCTTTATTTATCTACATTTATTGAACAGTATGCGTACAAATAGAGAGAGATACAATCCAGAGAGATCATCAGAAAAGAAATTCTGGTCCGCTAGTTTTAATCATTCCATGTTTATAATGTGTATTATGTGTATTCTGTTATAATAACCTAAGTGGATACGAACAAGAATTTCTCCTCTGATAGAATGTCTGGAGTTAGATCGCTGGCTATATTTGAGACGCGTTCTGGGAAAAAACGGGGTAAATGCATACACTTAAAGTGTCGTCCCAGATTGCCATGTGCAGTCTGCACAAGCTTATCTGCAACGAAACTTGACGCTTTTATCTTATTTGCATTTGAAGGAAGAAATTTCTTAACAAACTCCAGTCTATGCGGAAAGTGTCATTCCTTTAGGCCTATTGTCGGGGTCGACACTTAACGTAGATGCATTATGTCCAGTTTTTTAATCATTTGATTTAAGGAAAATGGCAAATAGTCTAGCTCATACGGATATCATGTTTGACGCTGTTCAGGTTTTTGATAAGATAAGATCAGGTTTTAAAATATATGTAGCTGTTTGACAGGGTGTGCTATACTAAACTCAGTGGGTGCATTACACGGTGTACTTGCTGACACTTGACATTTCCTGTAAAACGCCAATGCAGTCCAGCTGAGTCGATACCTTCATCTGAATTTAGGTAAAATGGTGAGGTTAAGTGCTATATTTTTTAAACCCGTCATCGCCTGTATGTGGACTGATGTTTTCAGGGAAGGGAAACAGCATGGTCTTTATAATACGATGATGTGTTTTCAAGACCTTATTAAAAATTTCTTTGCTTTAATTGAATAGAACAACAATTTACTAAGCAAAATATTCTAACATTAAGAAAAAAACGCGACATTTGTCGCCGACGAATATAAATGTAATCATATTCTATCTAAATTGTTACATATAAGGGACCACAGGCCCATACACACAAAAACAACTATATGTGCAGTTCGAGTGTAGGACATTAGCCCTCTGGGACATTAGCCCCTAGGACAAAAGCCCCTAGGACATTAGCCCCTTTTGACATTAGCCCCATAGGACATTTGCCCCTTAGGACATTAGCCCCTACATTCTTTTACATTCATTTTTAGGTATTTAATTTCATCTTTTTTTTTATTAATGGAATTAATGGGTTATTTTTTCTAAAACACAATATGTTACTTATGTATCTAATTGTAAGGTAATTTTAGACTTCTGGATGGTGTCAGATAGCAAAATGTTTGCAAAATAAATAGAGTTCAAAGAAAAAAATAGTAAAGAAATTGTAAAAAAAAACACTGAAATGTACGCGTGTGGTACAAGCTATATATTGTTTGTATTTACATATGAAATTAAAGAAATGGAAAAAAAATGCTTACTTTAAATAAAAACAAAATTGAACGTTTTACATGTAAAACACCTGGGGGCTAATGTCCTAGCGTGCACGTTTTGAAGGGGCTTTTGTTCTAGGGGCTTTTGTCCTAGGGGCTAATGTCCTAGGGGCTAATGGCCTAGAGGGATCATGTCCGTACCCCGTGCAGTTCAGTCAGTGAGGATAGTGTGCAAAAAATAACATAGCAGTATTGTTCCTAACAACAGTTATGATAATAAAAATGGTTAGAATAGTTATAATATCCAAAAAGTAATAATAATGCATCAATGTCAGACATAAGAAAAAGATGTGCTTGTATAAAACACCAATCGACAATTTGTATATGAATGTGTAATATGAAGCTGTGCGTTTAATTGATGCGCTAATTGAAAGCTTGTCAAATAAAATGATCAACTATACGCAATGCACCTTGTTGCGTAACAATGCAAGGTAAGTTTGACATAATAATTAAAAAAGGAAGAATAAGAAACCCCTCTGAGTGCCCTATGATAAAATAGTGAACGTTAATGTTCATCTATAATGTGTACTATATGTCCAAGCACATACAAGAACACGGTTCATCATTGTGAGGTTATAAAGTATGGAAAATAAATAGACACGTCTTTTTAATTATGCCAACCGTTGGAAATATTCCAATATATATGTTGTAATTAGTGTTGGTATGATATGTGTCTCTGTCATTAGTGTGCAATATATGCACATGATGATATATATTGTGGAAGTAGTGATACATGTATTTTTATCATTATTTTCGATTGTTTATAATGTTTGCTCTATTATTATGCCCCCTTCGAAGAAGAGGGGGTATATTGCTTTGCACATGTCGGTCGGTCTGTCTGTCTGTCGGTCTGTCGCTCCGTCCACCAGGTGGTTTCCGGATGATAACTCAAGAACGCTTTGGCCTAGGATCATGAAACTTCATAGGTACATTGATCATGAGTCGCAGATAATCCCTTTTGATTTTGAGGTCACTAGGTCAAAGGTCAAGGTCACGGTGACCCGATATAGTAAAATGGTTTCCGGATGATAACTCAAGAACGCTTAGGCCTAGGATCATGAAACTTGATAGGTAGATTGATCATGACTCGCAGATGACGCCTATTGATTTTCAGGTCACTAGGTCAAAGGTCAAGGTCACAGTGACCCGAACTAGTAAAATGGTTTTCGGATGATAACTCAAGAACGCTTAGGCCTAGGATCATGAAACGTGATAGGTAGATTGATCATGACTCGCAGATGATCCCTATTGATTTTCAGGTCACTAGGTCAAAGGTCAAGGTCACAGTGACCCGAAATAGTAAAATGGTTTTGGGATGATAACTCAAGAACGCTTATGCCTAGGATCATGAAACTTCATAGATAGATTGATAATGGCTGGCAGATGACCCCTATTAATTTTCAGGTCACTTGGTCAAAGGTCAAGGTCACAATGACCCGAATTAGTAAAATGGTTTTGGGATGATAACTCAAAAACGCTTATGGCTAGGATCATGAAACTTCATAGGTACATTGATCATGACTGGCAGATGACCCCTATTGATTTTCAGGTCACTAGGTCAAAGATCAAGGTCACAGTGACAAAAAACATTCACACAATGACTGTCACTACAACGGAGAGCAAATATGGGGGCATGCATGTTTTACAAACAGCCCTTGTTAAATTTGAAATGCGAATCGGTTTAAAAAGTAGTAAGTGTTCCATTATTGGCAACCTTACTGTAGTGTTGTTATTTATTTGATATAATTGTACTTTTGCGGTCGGAAAGTGAGTGAAATAGTTGTATTACGCTATTTGTAGGTATATGTGATTTGTTGTGATAAAATCCTGTAAGTATATGATCATTTATAGCATGACTAGATTGGACTCTTTATTAAGTCCACGTATCTTCCAAGTAGTTGCCACATAACAAAAACGTCCAAATGCAATCCCCTACCCTAAAGTATGTCATCTACATTATAAGTGATTAAATGTATGGCCATTTATCTCGACGTTATAACGGTCAAATACTGATCGAGTATAGAAAGTCATCGCGCTGTTCTCAACCTCGCAAAATATTAATTAAATAATGTATTTCCATTATCACCTTTTTACACAGGGTAAAGTATTTAGTGAATAAGGTTATGTATACAGTACATTTATATTTTACTAACAATAATAAGTTATGTTTATTGTATCGGAAGTAAACGAGCCGCCGAAATGGCTGCTTGCAAAACTGTGTCTAATTATTATGTTTGTTTTAATAAATTTTGTTTGTATGCGATGGAATCATGTTTTAATATTATAGCTTTGTATCGTTTCATGAAATCATTATTTGTGACACAGTGTGTAAATGTTATTAAGAATAAGTTGTGTTTCATCCAATTTGAGAACTAGCAAGATATTTACATGTTTTAACAATGACAATTTATTTTGGTAAGAGTCGTCCTAACAACAAAACAAACGAGTTTGTTCTTTAAAAATTATTGCTGTTTATTTTGCGACTTGAATCAAGAAAAATGCCCCTTTTTTCAAAATGAGCCGCTTTCTGGGAAAACCCCGCCACTTGAGCCATTTGCGAAAATATTGAGAATTTGGCTCAAGAAAATTCTGATTTGCGAACATGCTAAAAATCTCGTTAAATTTCATTGAAAATTTTCTTGAGCCAAATTCTCAATATTTTCGCAAATGGCTCAAGTGGCGAACGAAAGCGCGAGCCCGGGACTCCCGGGCGTAATGCATCCCAACTTGTCTGGATGTTCGTTCAGAAGACACTTCTTTTAAACGAGACATTGTGTTAAAGCAGTACCATACTCCCGGAGTAGCCTGTGCAGATCGCACAGGCTAATGTGATATTATACTTTACGTCAGCGCTTGTTGATCTGGAAACGATACTTTACGAGCATTCATTTAGCCCTTTTTCTCAGAGTCGGCTTGAATGTTATCACCTTTGACCTGTAACTTACTTTAACTTCCCTCGTTAAAATTACGTAAATTGTTTCTACATTATTGATTTATATAAATATATAATGTGTTTAATTTATGATGACGTATCTCTTATTTCTTTTACGCTATTAAACACCAGCATTTGACAATGCACGATAAATGTAATATTTTTTCATGTAAACGACATTCGACCGATCACAATAAAAAATATGGAAATCTCTCAAATAAGAAATATTTGGCATCGCACTGAAGTGCGGCGACTAGTATGAAATACGTTTTTTTCGCTTATCGGAGGAGAAGTTATTTTACGGATCAATGTATATATTATTGTGTCAGAATATCTTGCATAGTGGTGATTTTTAGTGTAAATTAGTGTAAATAAGTACTGCATGTGTGCCTTTTACATTTACTACGACATTTATTGCCAATAATGCAAAGCTAATTCTTTTAATTAATAACTGATCACAGGTACTGGGCAATAATAAAAGATCACAGGGACTCGGCAAATAAGCGAACCGGTGAAACTCTGGTTTTGTATAAAAACAAAACTTCTTTGTACCACTATCTTAGCATTGACCTTGTTACTAATAAAGGCGCTATAGAGCGCGAAGCGTGACCCGTATTATTAATTGTAATCATGAGTCTTGATAAAGGAAGCAGCCGTTTACGATATACCGCTGTTTACCAAGAACTATATCAACGCCCTCTCGAACACGAGACGCATTGGCACGATGTCAGTGGGTGCCGTCATCAACAAACATTGCAAGCATAGCCGGTAAAGATAAGGTTGTAACGAACAAATGTATTGACGTTTTCACACGTTTTTTATCACGAAGGCAAGTCAAGCAATAGCAATTCGTAATTTTCAAAACATCGCTCTTACAGACATTGCGTATATGTGTGCTCTACATAAATTAACATGAATGTATCAATTATCAACTATTGATTGATTTCTTTAAATAGCGCGACAGCACAACAGAGCTGTTTTATTTAACGCAGTTTTGTATTTTAAGAAAATGTAAAGTTTAAAAACAGTTGACATAAACACTTGAAAAAAATATTTGTATGTGGAAGAGAAACCCCCAAATATCCTTTTTGTCACGTAATATGAATCACAAGTCTGAATGTAAAGTTTAAGTTCTTTATTTAAGATAAACAAATAATTTCAAAACCAAAGTAAATAACACAAAATGAATATTTCCTAAGAGAAGGCAAGGGTGTGTGTTATTTGCATATTTTGACGAGGTATTTATACCAATTTCGTTACGTACTCGCCTAATTCGTGACCCACGCCTGTCATCAAGTAATGGGCGTCAAACATGTGATTTTGCCGTTCTTGGACAGATGACATATCGTCCCACCGGACTTTACGCCTCTGTACTCGCGGGTCTCCATTTAATTTTACATCTCCAATTTGTATTCAAACCTGTAGTGCGTTCAGTTACAGCGAACGTTCGCTATAATTCTCGAACGGTCGCGAACGTTCGCTTTTGAACGCTCGGTTCGCCGCGAACGTTCGATAACCGAGGCGAACCCTCTCGGGAGGTATTTCGCTAGCGAAACCAAGATGGCGGACAAATAAATATGTTGTATTTGTTCAGTGTAACTTCGATATTTTTTCCTTTTTTGTAGTACATAAAATGAATTGAACAATAAACAAAGTGTATAGGAGGTTTTGGGGATTCCGATAATGACGTCACGTTTGCGCATCCTCAAATTTTGGCCGTCAACACTGCGGCCATTCTGCTATTGTTTGCATTTGCGTTGCGATCGTGATAAGATTTCAATCATATTCGCGACCCAACAACATAATACTCAGAAATTGAAATTCTTTAAGATTAAATAGAATCCAATGAATGAACACAAATGAGGACGAAAACAAACAACTTGATTGATTTTATGTAATCAACATAAAGAAACTATTTGAACCTATATGTCCGTAAAAACTTAATTGTTACAGATTAACTAAATCCTCTTGATACATGTAAATGTTTTCATTTAATTGTTCACACCAATTTCGAAACTCCTTATTTCAGCATTTTTAACCACCCATTATTTAATTGCCACTTTGTTCATCACAAACAGATTATCTCCATATGATCGGATACTGTCCAGACAATAACTAAGAAAACAGGGTGTCATAAACCCAGGGACCCATATTTGTATGACTCAGTATGGGGTCATTAACCACATGTGTCTGGTCATTAAACACAATTTATGATACCTCCGTGTCATCTCTTGGCATATTAAGCCAAAAACTTAACAGTTGCTTTAATAAAATATTCGAACATATTTAAAAAATAGACGTACATTTGTCCGAAATGGATTAACAGGGACTATTAAGTATATATATAAGCCAGTTTTAACATAACACTTAAGTGTTTTATAATGACAATACATTGAAAAATATTGTAGAAATTTACTGCTACACAATTATCGTATTTAACGGGTACCTGCAAATGTAAACTCCGATGTAATAACGTGTAAAGATCGTGCGTTTTTGCAGTGTTCCAAACATCATCGTGAAAACAAGTAATCGCGTTTGATCATAATATCGATATAAAATACTTGGGTAAAATAAATGTACAGATTTATGGATTAATAAAATGCCAGATTAGTATCGCTCATAATCACTACAAAAGAGTTTTCAATATACATGTGCATTCAAAGACAATTCAATTCTCAAAATATGTAGGTGTTGTTTTTTCCATTTGAATGCTAAAATTTATTAAAATTTTCATTAAATGTAAACGAAACGAAAATTCATTCAATGTAAAAGAAAATTACAACTACATTTGAAGATTGTAATGTATTGCGCTATTTTAGGGCTTTGTTTTATAACTGATTCAATGCACCTCTTACACTAAATTTCGATCGCTAATGAAAAATAACACTATCGCATCCACACCACTTATAATTATAATCAAATTTTTATAGGTTTTATTATTTTTGAAATATCTGTAAGTTAAGTACTTTCTGTGTTATTAGCGATTTCCGCCATCAAAATCACAATCAATTTTCTGGGAGCCGCCATCTTGCAACGTTCGCGCCGAACTTATCGTTCAATAAGACCGAATCGGAAACGAACAATCATTGGCGAACGTTCGCTGTAACTGAACGCACTACTGGAAAACGCATCGGAATGTCGCTTCTCCCCGCTTAATGTACTTACTAATTGTTTCTATGCATTTAACAAGCCATGATACTTTTAGGTATTACGTAGAAGAGACCTAATAGTATGTTATGACGTGTTAATTACTTTGTTTTCGTTTGGTATCTTAATTACTAACCGTCTTTATTTAGTTATAGTGTAGTTACTTATGATTTTGTACGTTTCTTGCCTCTGTATTACAATTTGATTATAAAATTACTAACCCTAATATAATTACAATTTGATTATAAAATTAGTAATCCTAATATAATTTTCTGTGTTACGTCACATACCTCATTTTCATCGAAGAAAGATTTTATATTTCATGATTTAAAATCTTTAGAAAGATCCAATCCTGAATGACAAGATATCAGTACAAAAATTTATGTTATGATAAAAAAATATTAGATTTTCGACGACAAAATGTGAACAATTTACAATAATGAAATGATAGATGCCAGAGTATTACAAATTTGGTATGATATGTAACAACATAGTTAAAAGCATAATTAACAGCATCATGAGCAATGACAACATTTTCTATGGTAATATATCAAGTTTTTAAAAGTAAACGCTGGCATCGTGATGTAAAAGTGGGATGACTGGTATGTATAGGACCCCTCGCCGGTGACGAATCGTCCGGTCGGCAACTGCTTCCGGTGGCGTTGAAGGGCTCGTCCGCTGTAAAAAGTTGTAGTATCAAGTAATTCATGTTCTATGCAGACAGAAAGCGCGTAATTCATCAAGGCTATGTGTCTTTATGCAATGTAAAGCTCATCATTATTAAAATTATATAACAAGACTGCATAAGTAAACAGGTATATCATTGGTATAGTGTACTTAATTATTTACAATGGTTCATCAATAAAGGCAATACCCGTTACCCATGCAGGTTTCATTATGATTTCTTAACTCAAATAGCCATCACCTACTAATACTTTTTTTAAATTCATTATGAGTTCAGAACAAGAGTTCATCTTCCCAGTTTTCAGGCTCTCGTGGAGGACTTGCGGGTCGCGGTATTTGTCTGGGCTCCCTTTTTTGACAAAATGTACACGTTTGGGTGGTTTCCGTGAAAATATACGAATCGCCACAACTGGCGTGACAAGCAGATGGACAACAATCATTAAAATGATAATTGTCCAATACTTGGTACCAACAAACGTGACATGCATAGAACTGAACACTGGGAAGATGTTTAAAATGTAACGACATAGATAAATCCAAAAAATCCAATGCTTTATCATTCATCCCTACAAAGTCGGTCATTGGTAAATGTCGCCAAACGTGTGGGAGAGAATTTGAATGGGTCAAACGAAGGTTAGCTGTTTGAGCTATATATGAGTCGATGCCAAAAACGTCTATGATAGATAGACAAAGTTTATAATTTAGAATGTCATCGTAATGGAGGAAATGGTCAAGCATTTGATCAACAAGTACGGGAATGTGGAAATAATCGATGCAAAAAAGTAGGTTAGTGATAGAAATTCTGTTAGAGAATAGCATATACGAGAATACAGAAATTTTTTCATTGTCGTGTACTTTGTCTAAGTCATTGAATGTTTCGAAGTAGTACGCGATTTCCCGTAGATCCTTCTTATCTGACAGGGGTAATTTAATTTTTATGTCTTGGACTGCTTGGGAATGAAACCGAAAGAAAACATCGAAGAAAGAGGAATGGAAGGATTAAAACCCAAAGTAGTCGACAATTTCAGCGAACATGCTTATGCTACTATTGTTTGCGTAAATAATGTTAAGGTAAATTTCTCTGTGTCGACTTTCGTCGCTGGTCGATGAAATCGGTGGGTGGTTCCGGTGGTGATCGTCAATTGATTGTCTGTGGTATAGCTGTTGTACGTCTTTATATCTGGAAAATAGAATTACAATAGACGCAACTGAATAGCAATCACGTTGATTTAATATGAAAGTAAAGGTTCTCATATGGCAAAGAGTACTTTGGACGAATAAAACGTTTATTTGCCGCTAGGTTTTTAGTGTTAAACCATTTAAGGATTTATGTAAACAAAAGTAAGTACGTGTGATTATTTAAACATTTACGCCGAAATGTGGGATTATAAAAACGCTCATCCATGCGTCCGTCCGTGAGTCAGTACGACATCTGTCCGTGTAACTTTCGTGCCAGGTCTCCTATATAGTTTGAGGATTTTCATGAAACTCGCTTCAAATATTAAGCATATTGAGACGATATGCAAAAGACACGAGTCAGGTTTGTAGACTCACATAATTTTGAAGATTTGAGCAACCGTTGTAGTGTCCGTTTGATCTCATTCACCCCATGATAAATTGTTATGAACTGGCCTTAAGTGTTAAGGGCATCGCTACGATGTGCACAATTCACGATACAGTAAGGGCATCGCGACGATGTGCACAATTCACGATACAGTAAGACTAAGGGTAAATATCATACTTTCAGGTCAAAGATTTGAGCCCCCATTATAGTAAACGCTACATACCTCCTTTGCCCTTAGATGGGTGTCATGCAACAGTCCAAAATGTTCAGTTCATTGAATCTAGTAGCAGACGGCAGTCGCACTGGGCCAAAGTCATACTTCAAGGTCAAAAGTTAGAGCATCGATTGACATATGCCTTACAACTTCCGGTATGATAAAAGGCCAAACAAACTCTTATGATTTGTTTACGTCCTTTTAGTGAGAAAGGAAAATCCTAAATGTTTGTCATGTTTTTTCTCTCTCTATTTTTAAGCAAAATCCAAGACCAGTATTCAACCAAGCCCCAAAGAAAAGGAGACAGTACAACCCAGACTCCCTTTTCAACGGTTATAAATATGTCATTGAACACAAGTTTCCTGTAGAAAAAGCTGCTCGGGTGTTTAATGTACCTGTAATTACATTGCGGGACAGGGTGTTGGGTAGGGTGGACCCTAATTGTCAGACCACTGGTAGTTCTACTGTGTTTAATAATCCACAAGAACAAAAGCTTGTCAATCACATTATGAGGATGTCTGAATATGGCTATGGGTACACCCATCAGGAATGCTGTGACATAGCAACAGACTTTGCAGTTGAACTTTGTATTCGCCAGAAACACCAACCACTAAAATTGAAATGGTCTAGGGGGGTCATCAAGCGTTGGCGAGTGTTGAAAGTCCTGAAGCCTCGTGCTCTTAAACTAGCATTGAAATACAAAGTACCACTTGCTTATGTAACGAACTAATTGCCTATACAAAGTACATATTGCATTTATAAACTATTAATTGTGTAGAACAGTACTCATTGCTTTTTAAAACCGATATAAGTACTAATTGCCTATAAAAAAGGTGCAAAGTACTTATTTCCTATTCAGAACCTGTGCAAATTATTAATCGCTTATACGAAACCGGATGATATAAACGGAAATATAAAACTAGAAAATAAAGAAAGTTTCAAACTGGTATCATTTCTTAGTATCGACAAATTAAAATGAAGTATCTCCTAAAGGAAAATCGAGTATTGGCGAAACATTTTGTGCATGATTATCCACTTCATTGGAACGACGGTTAAAGCACTCGCAGTTAGCCAATTTTCCTTGAACTCGACAGAGTATGAGACAATACCAAATATTCTAGCCGTAATGATTATACATACAAATTACTATTTATTGATTTTTTTTGTAGACCAATCCACGAATTTAAGAACCCCACGAACAATTGTGACTAACGTTACAGTTATAAAAATAGCACCATAAATACATTAAATTCTACACACAGTTTCCACTTGTGCTTCGAAATCCACGTAAATCCAGATAATGCACAAAGGGAGGTGCATAACAATGTGTACTTAGGTAACACATAACATTTCCTGTAAAACGCGAATGAAGTCAGGCTGTGTCGAACCGTCATACTCTTTTTGGTAAAATGGTTAGAATAAGTGGTAATTGTTATAACCCTTTATGTGTATTGTCATTTTCAGAGATGCTGTATTTTAGTCACATAACATGCAGCGGATGAAAGACAACATGCGATTTTATAATACGACGATTTCTGATCAACACCGAATTGAAATAGGTGTACAACATAACATAATGCAACGTGCAATAGTAATTTAAAATACAAATAAACACAATCTATGGCTAAAACTTTCTATCAAGGCGGTAAAGAACATTATTTAACAGTTATATTTAGGATCGTTTTTTAAACAAAAGTTTCTTTGATATATTTTTATTAATTCGAAATTACTGATTTGTCACGTTAAATAAATAACTTGTAGAATGTACAAATAGATAAATGCATATAAAATATATGGCTAATATATGTTTTTCCTAAGTCATTGGAGGCACAACATTTATACATGAAATGGCATTCGTCTTCTAAATAAAAGTAATCACAACATATACAATAACGTTCATTCTGTGGAAGCTCATCTACCAGTGTTAATTCCCTACTGATGTACAGACACTCTTAATCTCACAAAAAATAATCGAAGACGTCTAGGAATTCAGTTTAATATTCTACATAATTCAAAAGTTGTTTATACATATCCAAAACAAAACTGTTATTCATTTTACCATACCTCTCTTCTAAAAAATTGTCAACAAGTCAAGATTTGAATTTGTTTCCAGGTCTACATTTGAACTCGCTAATTAAACTATTTACTTGCAGCAGGGACGTGTCTAAATTGTTTTCAACAAATAATAGTAAATCAAAACAATATCAACTATATTTAATCCCATGTTACGGTTATCACGTATGTCAAGTTCAAGGCCTTTTATAAATAACAAAAGCAAAATCGGCGACACCACCTCTCCTAACGAAATTTGACTGTACACTTAATGATAACCTTCCCCGAATTATTACTTCATTGTTGTTTTTCGAAGCTGTTGTAACAACATATAAATATTGTATTATGTTACATGTGAATAATAATAAAGATCAGTTCTGTTCACAGTTCCTCCCGAAACAGTATCATTTGTCAATGAAAATACGATCCAAACAAAAGAGAAACAATGGCATTCCACACATATTATACACCCTTTTGAATATAATGTCACAACAAAACACTGATTAAGGCATATCTAAATAATACATTGATGTAGACACAAACACATTGAATACTATATAGTAAAGGATGATACATGCCAGAGTTCGGAAATACAACGACAGCCTCTCAACATATCTTCCAGATCGATGTTCGGAATGGCTTGTTGAATGTCATACTGACTTAGATAAAAAAAGAATCAAACCAAAAATTGATCATTGGAATGGCATGTTTTAGGTCATAGAGACATAGATAAAGACAACAAGAATCAAAACAAAAGAAAATGTAAGCAAGAAAAGTTGAGACACTTGTGAATATCGAATTTTTTTAAATATAAAACATCGGTTCTAATATAACCAAGGCAACAGTACTAACGCACCATAGATTTCAAAGGAACTTTTCATGCAACGTAGTTAATCTTCGCCCCTAAAATGATCAAAAATATTGTGCATCAAGGTATATAAAAAGTCACGTGTAATTTCAATTATAATAATTTACATTTCAAGATAGAAATGATTCAAAATAAATAATCATCACTATTGTAATTTGGTGTATTACACCAGCTTGCATTTAGCGCGTTACATTAGTGTTGAGCTTTTGATAATATATAAGCTTGATTATTCTGTAAATCTGAAGACATGTATCCTTTAAACTTAATACTCCAATATTTAAAGACTAATAGCGTTATAATGACGAATGCATTAGCACTTTTGTGACCGTGAGCCCTGATCTGTCTTTTTATGAACCGCGTCGTGCTAAAAAGAGTCGTATGCCATATAAAAAACAAGAAGTTATTCGTGACTTTTAAGCGGATACTGTAGCTCTTTGCAAGACTACACGAATAGCCTCATATTGCATAAGACCAAATTCGCATGATGTCGATCGATTTCAAAACCATAAACACACCATATAACTCGATAGCGAATCTTTCAAAAGCAAACAAACAAATGAAGATTAAACAAATTCTGATTAAATAACCATACATTGTCCATAAATAATAACACAAGTTTTTTGATAATCGTTAGAAAACGAAATGAAAGTTATTTGGAAGAAACAACTGAGCATACTTATCTTGGAATGTAATTGAAACAAAGTTCTCAACAACGTAAAACGTTGAATCTAAACAAGTATTTGGCTGTACAATTGGAAATTCCCAAATATGCGTGTCATTTAAAACATGAAGTGATTGCACATCAATTAAAAGAACGCTTAGTCAATCTTAGTATTTGCTCACTCATTTTAAATATGATTCTTAAAAATGGAGCGACGTGCAATAATAAAGGCAAGATACATAAAATATATCATCGTGGATTGATAATATCGGAATGATGTTGTGGTTAATAAAATGCTGTCAGACCGTATTATTGTATAAATGTTTATATAAAACAATGTTGATATAAACACGATGGAAAGGTGCATTGAATGTCAGTTTATTATCTCCCTTTTATAAACTGTACATTAATTGTTTTGTGGGAATTCAGTCCTCTCTTAAGTCTACAATCACCCATGCATGCTTGCACAAGTCGTCCGATAACACTCATTAATTGCTCCAATACAAGATTCTCATGGGTCAGCTCATAAAAAATAGATATAATTGCAAATTTACTGACCACGCTTGTTTTTGCCAACACCGTGGACTTAACTCCATTAATAGTGTGGTAGAGTATTATACATCCAATCAAACTTCTATTCCATGACATATGACTATTTTTTTTCTGTATTGTGTTATGATATCCATTCATTCATATTTAATAATAGCAAATGCTTTGATTCTGCTAGTAAACATTTTCATTGTTTCTGTATACTGTATGTCTTTTTGTCATGTGACAATAGTGGTAGACGTCAATAAATGGATAATATGAATCAATGGACTTTGTATGGCATGTTTCCCGCCTAATTACTACAAAGGAGAACGATGCTATACAATGGCTAATAAAGTGCATGAAATTCGGATACAAAAAAGGTAACACGAGGGTATCCAAATTAATTATGTTTATTATGATAAATAGAATACATACACCGGCAGAACATACTAAAGTTTTTGTAAGTTACAAGTCGTAAATAGAATTTCTGTGAAAGCATACATTCAATAAGAAGATCCAGTTAACTGAACGATCACTTCGAGGTCAATGGAGGTTACGTAATAACATAAGCAGAACATGACTATTTCTTAGTTTTCAACTGTCAGCAGGAACAGAAACCTGCAAGTAAAAACGCTTATTATTCGCTCAATAAACGAAGTGTTCATGAACAAAACACACATATATACGTGTATTTACTAAAGTGCATGTTCGTTGCAATTTGCTTAATTTCAATGTAAATGATCAGCATGTAATTGTTCGTTAGTCATGTGCATTTTGTTTTTAAACGATTAACAGTGGTATTTATGTTTTCGTAAATAAATTTGAATAAGAAAACTTGTACATTTTACTTTGATTGTTATGAACGGCAATGCACGCAGTTTGTGTGAATATGACTGTAAACTAATAAATGGATAAGGAACAACACTTGGAATATACACAAGTTTTGAAAAGTTACATGTAAATTTTGAAGGATGAACATGTATAAGGGTATAATTCTTATAAGCCATAGTTGTCCCCGTTCCGCAAAAAAAAGAAAGACAGTCAAAAACATCAATTCGGCATTTTTGGGGCTGAATTTAAGAATGTTAAACGAGCACAGTTCATTCATGGTCCATATGTTTTTACTATAATACGTACATGAATAATAACGGTAGTGAAGTGGTGCAAAAAAAAACAACTGTCAAATGGAACACATAGTAATATACACACGATCTGTTGATAAATTAACATTTATATTAATAACCTCAATATTATATGAAACTTAGTAGTTATAATGTAAAAATTACAATTTTCCAAACAAACATTTAATAATGGCCTGGTATTTGGACGGTTAAGAGTTGCATATCGGCCCGACATCAGTTTTTATAAATGTCCAAAATAAAACCTGAAAGACGGCGTGATTTCGAACCGACACGGCATATTGTCATCCCTTTTTAATCGCAGTTATCCCAAAATTTAAATTCTCCAACCGACATCGCGTCAATATAGATATCTACATATGTACGATAACGGAGTTATCTGTCGCCCGAGAACGGACCTGCTACATGATGCGATGTTGACCCGACTTTGACCTCGGAATTCTGCAATCATTCCAGCGCAATGTTTCCGATATTCAAAATCGCTATATTCTTCTACCTTTGAAACCTTATTGACTTTCACTGCGTTCAAGTTATTGATCCAATGCTCCGAAAGTTTGGAAACAAAAGACTAAACAATTTTTGCTTATGTGTTTTTTCACGTGATTTTTTCTACAATCTACCATCTCGTATTTACATAAGACATTTTAATAAAATATAAACACATTTTTACATATTCTCAAATGCATTCAACAACCAAAACTAAACTCATTGAAAAAGCAGACTTACAGTATATGTACAACATATACGATCAAGCAAGTTTCAATCGCTTCCTTCTACTGATGTTGAGAGTATGTTTGCAAAACTTCCCGTTGCTGTGAAACTGTTGCTTCCTCTCGCTTAAGAATAACAGTTAACATTCGATGTAATGGAAACCCGATATTTTGATAACTTACCTGTAATATTAGTATACATTATCATTAAATCGTCGAACACAAACATCACGCAAGGCAACAATAAGATGCTCGCGGATTGTTAAACAACTACACACATAATTTAAGCAAACACTTCGCGAACACATTAACTATTACTTTAAACAATCACTTCCAAGAGGTAAAGATCCACTGACACACGTAAACACATCTTTATACGCAAAATGAAAAACAACACAGACAGGCATCTTTATTTTGAAAACAAAGAATGGAAACCAAAAAAATGTATGGCCATATTTAACTTTTCATGTTCATTCTAAACAATATAAAGAAGTAAAACTCCAGTTGCTGGAACAGTATTGCATTCTCATTATAAACAATTAGCTGGTCCTTTATTTAAGGCAAGTGACCAATGACCAAAAACAGTACGAAACAGCACAATACGAAACAACATAAACCCATAGAAGGGGTCACCGCCTTGGAACGGTTAATGCAAAGCATTGGAGGTTTAAACCGGTTTTAGAGCGCTCAACCTCACACTTGGCCCAGCAATATTCAGGATACATATAAGTGTAAATAAAATTTAACCTCATAGCATTGCAACTCAAATTAAACAATAATAAAATAAAATTAAAACGCATTCAATTTAATTGACAATATAAATAAATAAATAAATAAATAAATGAATAAATAAATAACTAAATAAATATTTATAAATAAATAAATATTTATAAATAAATAAATGTATATATATATAAATACGTTTGTTTAATAAAGCTCTTCTAAAAACTACTTAAAAACCATTAACATAACATACATTATAATATAGTTTGTGTTCATAAGCAAGTGTCCTTATCTCGGCTCTATGTCGCGTCGATTTCATTTATTTTTCACTCAGTATACGTCTATTGCAAGGGAGGGTCGATATTCGGAAAATATTCGTGTGTACAATCTGATAATTGTGAATTCTTTTTAGGTATGAAAGAAATTGATTTAATTGAACAATACCTATAATTATTCCCAAAAGAGAAGCTTAGAGAGAACATATAACCTCGCATTTGGGACTATATTACTAATCAATCCACTTGTGTATTTCCTGTCATATGTCCCTAATTAAGCCATAAACAGCTGTCGATTTGTGTGATTATCCCCCAGGCATGCGTACAGACGATCTAACCTTCGTCAGCTAAAGTGCACGCTTCATTGACTGTAAGTAATAAGCTGCGCTATTTGATTGGCTGAAGAAGATACATTCAACTAATGAAATTCATCCATACATTTAGCTATAGTTAAATGTTTACAAATGGCTGCCGCATGAGACTTGTGAAAAACAATCTTTCAATTTGTAGCAATTAAAGAGTTTAGACGAACGCAATGGACAATCATTATTACTTTTTCAGTAATTTCTTTGATGAATTTAATTGGTATTAGCACTTTAGAGTGATAATCCTTTTGAGTAACAAGTTATTGCCAGTGAAATTCAACTGCACACTTAATGAATGGCAATTATTTATTTTTTTGATTTGTTTTTTTTTACAAATCGGGCTAACTGCTTTGATGTTCATCCATAGTTTTTAAATTAAAAAAGACTAAAAAATGAAGAATTACTTTGCTATATGAAACTAAATCATTTTCTTAAAGCGTGACAACATCGAGGCAGCAACACCCGAATTAAACTACACAAGACACCTAACGACTCCCTTTGTTGACACTTTTGTGAACGAAATGGACTCCCGATTCAGTTATTTCAGACTAAGGCAGCCATGGGATTGAAGTTTATACCTGAACAAATGTGCTCCTCTCCTGTCAGTGCTAGTGACATTGAATGTTTCAATGATGATCTCCCTTTCTCTCAGTCCCTCCCTGCCGAGTTGCACTTTATATGGCAGGCTAGGTGGAAAGGTGTACCCAACCCTCCTACTTCCCTTCAGGGCTCTGATGCACGTTGTGATTCCCAGCTGTACCCCACCATTTACACTGTTTTGTCCATATCATGTGTGTTCCCTTTCACATCATGCGAGTGTGAAAGGAGTATCAGTGCCCAAGGACTTGTTAAGACAAAACTAAGATCATCAATGGGTCAGGACAGGTTTTCCGCCGTGTGCCTGCTTTCCATTCATAGGGCCATGGACATAAACATTAATGTTGTACCTCAGTTGACCTAGTAGGATATCCAACAAGGTTAAATAGGAGGTCCACCCATCTTACACCGTTAAAAAAGTTATGGATAAAGATAATGTATCCCACCACTTTAGTGGTTTGAGAGACATTTGATTTACCCCTGTGTGTCTGTCTGTCCGTGTGTCTGTCACACTTGATGTGTGAACTCAAGTTCTTATTTGTTTCACATGCACTTTTATCATGCAAAATGCTGATTAGATAGCAGGAAATCGCATCATTTCAAGGTGCCATTTCAAAAAAATTTCGACGACGGAAGGGGACACCCATCCCGTACCCTCCCCTGTTGAGCCCCCCCCTCTGAAAATTTTCTGGATACGCCACTGTATTAGCCATTCTTAAACTCACGTGTAAGTGGCTACCATGATACATTCAACATTGGGTCGATATGTACATGATTAACTTCCCACCGTTCTCGGTAAAATCTGTGTAATATAAATGATTTCAGCATTGAAACGTACATGCCAACTTCTTAAATAATGATACATTGTGAAGGTCACCATTTTTGGTTATTGTCGTTGAATAATTAAGTTTTCGAAAACTGATGAAATATGGACCAATAACAAACTGGAAAAAATATCTGAAGAACTTATAGTGGAAACTTATCTTAATTAATTTTTAGCAGTAAACAATTATCGAAACTAATTTTTAATTGTTAATACCGTTCGTATGCATTCAGAAAACCCACAAAGGGTCATACCTTATATTAGGAAATGGTAACCATAATGTCTTAATGCAGTATTATTTTCAGATGATTTATATTGCGAAAATGATGACGCGTATGAAATAAAACTCATTGACATGAATGAATCTGACCAATACAACGGGCTATCCCTCCCGACATTGTGTCCTGACATCACGTGGGGAATTAAATTTATTCGGTTCTTAAAATAGAATGAAATAAAAATAATAGCAGGGCACATTTATACAAAATTGTTGTATCCATGCTATACAAAGCATTCTTTAATCCAAATAAATTAAGTATACTATTTTATGAAAGAGTATTAAAGTAAATTAGACCCCTTCTCTGCCCTTCCATAACTTTATTTCGAATGGAGTTTTGCCTTCTTGGGATTAAGAGAATAGCCTACGCCAATCACAAATTGTCTATCTTAGGCTTAACAAACATGCATGAAAATCAAACAACGTTCCTTAATAGTACAACGCAAAAAGACCATTCAGAATTTAGAGTTTCAGCATTTTATACAATGATTTGTTATTACTTCTGTAAATTGAATATTTGTTTGTACCTTTTATAAATCTGCTATTGTGTTTTGGATTTTAAAATGACAACACATTTTGAGTTTGAATTTTTACATCGACTGTACATATTATTTGGACCTCAATCCATACTTCTATCTTTCACTTTGATCTGTGTTGCATTTATTTTTTTGACTTTGACAGTCAATGTTTTTCCCTCCTGATAACTTAACGTATGCTTTATGATTTATATATATATTTAAAGAATTAACGTAATTAATATTGATTGACACTGGTAAAGTCAAACAGACGGACAAGTATACCGACAGTTTATTATGACGACGCAAATAGGTATAAACATAACATTCTGTAACATCCAATAGTTATTTGAATACATATACAAATGAACAAAACAAATAACAAGAACATATAAGTGCTATAGAAGCGTTAATGAACATAGTTATTTAGGATCGAATTTCTTATAATCAAAGCTTCTTTTATTTATTTGCATTCGTTAGAAATGACTAATATGTCACATGAAACTTGTGGAATTAACATACATAAGGGTGAATATAACATATACGGCTGATATATAGTTTCTTAAATCAATGTGACAGCGCTATTTACATATACAATTGGAATTGTCTCCAAATCAGTCAATACAACTAAGACAATAACATTAATTTCGTGGAATGTTATTATATATGAGCACATCTGCTAATTTTGATTCCACACGGCGATAAAAGGCTCCAAATCTTACCAAAAATATATATCTTATACAAAACTGTTGTTCATTTTACTTTACCACTCTTGTTGTTATTTGTCAACAAATCTACATTTGAACTCGCTAATAAAACTGTTTACTTGAAGCAGATGACGTGAAATGAAAACAGCCATGTCATGAGCAAATAATAGTAAAATCAACACAATAGATTATATACTAGTATTATAACCAGAGTTAATATTATCTTGAAGGTAAGGCGCAATGTTTGCAACAAATAAGGCAACCCAAATCTGAGAACACACCTCCCTTAGATATCCAATTATAAACTTCTTAATTACTTTCGACAAATAAGTAATCAATTGTTATTTATCGAACCCGTTGTCACAATACATGTTATATGTAATTATGTTACGAGTGAAGCATAATAATGATTCTTTTTGTTCTGTTCACAGTTTATCCCGAAACAGTATTATTTGTCATTAGCATATGATCCAGACGAGAGATAAACACTCGCATTTCACATTCTTTACCCTTTTGAATACTATGTCGCGACAGGACACTGACAGGCATAGTTAATAACGGAAATACAACGACAGTCACTCAAGTTAATGACACAATTCCAGGTTGATTTGCGGAATGGCTTGTTGTACGTCATAATGACACAGATAAAGAAATATAGAATAAAAAATGTAAGTATGAAATGTGGAGAAAGTATACATGTTTTTACAGTATATTTCCACACTTAAACATAAAACATGGCTTCTATGTATACACTAGGAAACAGTCATAACGCACCATATAGTGCAAAGAAACTTTTTAATTATCGCAGTTTAGCTCCTCCCCCGTCCAAAATAAAATAGATAAATAAATAAATACAATAAAATACAAATTTCATATTACACTCAAGCTATGTGGATTAAAGGTATATTAACAAATTCATGAGACATTTCAATCATAATAGCATATATTTCAGAATAAAATTGCTTCTGAGTAAATAAGAATCAAATTTCTAAATTGTTGTAATACAGCTTCACCAGTTCCCAATAAGTTTGTCCTACTATTGTTGTGCTTTCGATCATAATATAGATTGATTATTTTGTGAATGTGAAGTATAATGATAATGCACTGTACATTAAATTCACATTTGTTTAATACAACTCTCCTTCAAACTGTCACGTAATCGTTCCTAGTTCATGGACAACACATAGTTACTAGCAATGTTCATAACTCTTAAATTACCGACGTGTAGCCTATCATTCGATATCTCGTCATGCGCGAATTGCCAAGATGACGAGATTTGCATTAACTACCATTTTCTCGTGTCACGCATGGGACCAGTCGGTCCCTCTGTATTATATCGGTTTCTCTGCATAATATAGGATAAAATATTCAGCAACACCATGTATCAGTTTCTAGTCCAATTTAATGTCTAACATACTTAATATTTTCGGTTATACAAATACGTTGTGATTGCTACATGATTGTGTCTTTCTCGATCCGTACGTCTCCAAGTCTAAACGCTAACTGCCTTGTTTCCCTCTAACATCTGGCCCGTGAAACTCAGTTATGAATCCCATTGGTCAGTGTTCTATACGTGCTTGTTCCTGATTGGCTGACTTTCAACCTACTGGAGAAGTCACTATTCAAGAATGCACACGTTAATGAGCGTTGTGGTACAAATAATAAAAAATGCAAATACAGCCTAAGGCTTGTGTCAACAGCATTGTAACCCCTTTGTTGTTAAACACACACCAGATCCAAATATTTAATCTTTTGACCGTCATGCATACTCGCTACTGATACACTTGTCAATATTTCGTACATAAAGAAACCCCAAATATTTCACCCAATTTCTCATCATTATTTGACAAAACTACTTAAAATTCATGAACTAACACACACATAAGTGTATTTGTGTGTGTTCATCAGAAAGTGCTGTGATGTCGGCCCTATGTCGGGACGATTTCATATATGTACTCACAATACGTCTATTGCGATACATGGGGTCGATGTCGGTCTTACCTATATTTGTGAGTGCAATCAACATCTGTTCATTTCGCTTAATTCAATAGGTATGAAGTGCTAGGGCTTTATTGACATAGAAATATCACGAAAAAGAATAGCTCACAACAAACACAACAACTTCAACATCAGGCCTATATTAGCCCTTCATCAGCTTTCGGGTTAAGTATTACCATCATACTGCCAGCATTAGGCCGATATGGGCATGTCAGCTGTATATTTTGTTATATTTTTATGTATGTTAAATAGATTCAACTACTGAATATCAATAATTATATTCTTCGTATGATATAAAAACTAGTATAATGGGATTTGAAAAACTAAACAAAAAGAAACTAGCCTTGCATCGGCCGCAGTTTGCCTGGTTCTATTGAGCGCAAATCCGGCCCGAATTCCAAACAACATTTATGTCGAGTTTAACGAAGTCATATCAATTATGAACCAAATCGCAACACATTTGTCAACGTCGGCATCGTAATGTCGCTTTCTATCAAAACAAATGTTTGTGGTACGAGGCATCTCTCCAAAAATGTTGTTTACGCCTTAATTGTCATTTGCCTAAAGCAAACAATCACGTTTAGCGTGAAATTCCATTAGCCAATGAAAACGTAATCTAATTCTGATTGTTTGTTCAAACCTCTTTGTTCAAACAGGCTGATAATATTGTTTTTGAAATATTGTCTACGTGTCTTACGTACACAAACAATTAAAACATATCACACTGATTGATTTTTTCTTTGGAAACACTTGAATATGATAGAAAGTTCATTTGTTAAACGGCATGAATAAGATGTCCTTGAAAGAAATGGTATCTTTTGTTCATTAATGAAATATTGTGCAAATCGTGTCTTTTATTTCACTGCAAATTACGTGCACATATTCCAAAACAAACCGTATAACGTACCAGGGTATAAAAAGCTTGCTACCTAAAGAGTACTGTATGATGCTGATGACTTGAAAAACAAGCACAGAAACATAAATGCTTGTAATAACGCAATGAGAAGTCCTTTGACTCAATTCATTATGCTATAGCAACGTTATATTGACTGCATTATTAGCAGTCTCGATTGACAGCCAAGAGCCACTTTGCATGAGCCACCTTCGGTGAGTATGTTTCTCTAATATTTAAGATTCATCAGAAAGTGTTCATTATTATTTGAATTCACGTGATAAAATAGTAACATGTGTTCGTATGTACACATTTTCAGAAAGGCCTGTCTAAATGGAAAAGCATTTCCCGAAACTTAGTTTTTCGACAGTCTCTGTTCTTGGTGGAAAACAAGAGAGATACAAAACATAATTGCAGAGTAGAGAAGTCATTAATATATAAAAACATTACATATTGTTTTCAGAAAACATGACCATATTGTCAGATCATTTCGTAAATATATCTCACTTTTATGAATGCAACACATCAACGTATTGTTATATATAATGATCACGTCAGTCATGATAACCCCCGCCTACCATGTTGTATTGCTGCATGCCTATCGCTGTATCTGTGTAGTATTAAACTAGCAATCAAACAGACCGGTGTTCTCGCGTTGTATTAAAACCACATACACAACAATTGGCGACGAGGATTGAGCAGAGGTTTTATTTCGGGAATTTTATCCTTTCTTTCAAAATGAAGTATTGTGCATAATGTTGTGTTTGGGTAAACAAACGAAGTGAAACGCATATAATTTCATTGGCTACTTTATTATCCTTCAACGATAGAAGCAATCAATGCCTAACAACTAACTAACACAGAACAGTGTGTGTTGTTGTAGGTTATTTACATGTCGTTCCCGCGTCTTCGTGACTACATTTGGTATCGACCTGCCCCTGTGATGTTTCAGGGGAGACAATCTCAAGACAAATTCTTGTCTGGACGCAGCTCCGCCGAGGGAGTGCAGCAAGCAGCTCTGCCTTTTTGGCCACTCTCGTCACCGGCCGTCGTCTTCAACCCCGAGACGGTTTCCCCAGTGCGTTGAGCGCACTGAGTACCGCCGCCCCGGGTCCACTATCTAGGGCCACACCCTCGATGTTCTGATGCCAACACCAGGTCCACCCGTACGTCCTCCATATTGGTAGGCTCCCTGTCCCGCTCTCTCCAGTCCCTCTCTTGGAAAGTATAGTGTGAAAGCCACACTACCTCCTAGGCCCTTGCATACAGAGTGGCTCGGGCCCCCGGTCTTTAAGATCCTGGAGATAGCGAACCCCCGTCGATGTACCAGTCCCTCTCTTGGAAAGTATAGTGTGAAAGCCACACTACCTCCTTGACCCTTGCAAACAGAGTGGCTCGGGCCCCCGGTCTTCAAGTTCCTGTATCAGCGGTTGACGAGACCGCTGTATCTTCGGGGAGACAGCGAACATAGCAGTATAGAACACGTCCGGCTCGAGGGTGGCGGACTCAGCTGGATTAGCAGAGCCGCCCGCAGAAGTTCCCTCTATAAGGAAATATGTACAGGTGAGATCTTCTGCGGGTGACTCTCGCCTCGGTCGCGACGCGCACGCTCCAGCTGCTGACCGAGACTAACACAGAACAGAGGTCAACATGCAGTTATGAAGAGCATGGGGCGGAGCGTTGCTACGCTTCATTTACAAGTAGGCGTGGCGTAGCGGCATTATCTATCGTGTGTATTCTCTCAATGGTGAATTATCACAACTGTTTTCTAGTTCTTTAGGAGTGAGACAAGGGGTAAATCTATCTCCTATACTTTTTGAATATACATGAATGATCTTGATGCCTTCTTACAACAAACGGGTGATGGAATAAATCTAGAGGTTAATATAAATAATTCAATTCACTTACTTGTCTTGCTCTATGCAGATGACACCATAATCCTGAGTGAAAATAAGGATGAGTTCCAAAATAAACTTAATTTCTTCTATAATAATTGCAAGACTACCACTTATAGCTGACCTTTTTTATATTGTTATGAAAGCGAATTTATGTTAGAATTATCTAAAACTAAGCAAGTAGATTTGATTAATTGTTTTAACCTTACTAGTAGGTACATTGATGACATACTTAATTTAGATAATCCATTATTTGAACAATATATTCACAAAATCTACCCAAAATAACTAGTCTTAAATAGATCGTGTATATTCAATACAGACGCTGCGTATTTAGACTTACATTTAACTATTAATTATAATTTGATCAAAACTAGTTTATACGACAAACGGGACGATTTTAACTTTGAAATTGTGAATTTTCCGTTTCTAGATGGCAACATCCCTAAAGGACCTTCCTATGGTATTTACATTTCGCAGTTGGTACGTTATGCCAGAGCATGTTCGTGTATTAAAGATTTTAATGATCGTAATCTAATATTAACTAAAAAATTGCTAAAACAAGGCTTTTTGTATAATTTTGTATAATTTGCTAAATTTTACTCTCAGTATGGTGATTTAATTTCAAAATATAATGTTTCTTTAAAATGGCATTTAAATAATGGAATCTCCCATCCATCATTTTACGGAGATGTTTTGAAGCGTGTTCGCAAATTAAAATATGTTAAACCAAATGTTCATATTAAACTTTTCAATTTAATTAACTTGTTTTTATCAAAAGGATTCGATGCTTATGTACTTAAAAACACGTGTTTGATGGTTTTCGATTCACTATATCTTTCTTCCCTTAAAATTTGGAATCGTTAGTGATAATATAGGCAATTTTCACTGTTGAATAAAATTGTGTTATTGTGTCGTATGAACAAATCTGCATGAATACTACATTATAGGCATTTTTCACTGTTGAATAAAATTGTGTCATTGTGTCGTATGAACAAATCTGCATGTAAACTACATTTGGACTCAAATCGTACATCAAATCATTTCTGTCTTCATTTGTAAAAACACCTATATACTGTTTTATTCTAATAATGTCGCTTTAATGGAATTACCATTTTCATTAATTTGCTTCTTAATATTAAATCACCTAAACTTGTTTTATTAGCAGCACAGCCCTATTAATATTTTTATTTAGTACTGCCCTTGGAATTTGTTCACGTCATTATGTCATTATGGATTTTTGTGACGTCATACGACCGACTTTCCCAGTTGTAATCTACATGCATAGGTCATTGGGTTTATAACGTTCCATTTTATTTATATTTTCTCTCTGATAGGCGTTTCTTGTTTGATTTAATTATTTTTAATTTGTTTAGCAGTCACAAAAACAACCAAGCTATGTAATATGGAATTTTTACACCCATTATTGCTGCTTCTTCCTGTATTTGCGCGATGATTATCTGATATATTAACTCTATGATTCTATATTCTCAAATCTTTTCTATAAAGAAGGAATGTAGTTGACAATTGTTAATAGTTTTATTTGATCGTTCGTCAAAAAGTTGTAATTCTGTTACTCTTGTATCTTCAATGCAATTGAGTAATTAAATAGTAATTGAATTGAATGCGTTTTAATTCCCTTTTATTATTGTTTAATTTGAGTTACAATGCTATGACGTTAAATTTTATTTACACTTAAATGTATTATGAATATTGCTGGGCCAAGTGTGAGGTTGAGCGCTCTATAACCAGGTTTAAACCCCCAATGCTTTGTATTGACCGTTCCAAGGCGGTGACCCCAGCTTTATTCATAGTTTGTGTTTATGTTGGTTTGTATTGTGCTGTATTGTGCTGTTTTGTACTGTTTGGGCAATCGGTCACTTGCCTTAAATAAAGGACTAATTGTTTTTAATGAAAATTCAATACTGCTCCAGCATCTGGAGTTTCACTTCTTTATATTGGAAATTAAATATTAGTTATTCCAAAACTAAAGTTATGGTCTTTGGTACAACTAAAATTTCCAAATAAAGTTTCCATATAAAAAACCACTTGCTCGAAACAGTCAAAGAATACAAATATCTAGGCGTTCTTTTCTCCTCATCTGGAATTTTTTTAAACTGTAGAAAATATCTCGTGGAACAAGCCAAAAAGGCATTGTTCAGCTTATTCACTAAAATAAATAATCTAAATTTACCAATTGACACGCGAATAAAACTATTTGACCAAACTATAGTACCTATACTTACATATGGTTGTGAGGTCTGGGGATATGAGAACTTAGACATTATCGAAAATTTCCACTGTACTTTCTTACGAAGAATAACTAAAGCTAAGAAATCAACGCAAAGATATTGCTTATATGCAGAACTTGGAAGATACCCGCTCGATATTAGGGATAGCATCGAATACCAATATCGGTATTCGAATGTTCGCAAATTCATTCAATCGAATATTCGCATAAAACGGCTGGATTGATTTTACCTTGTTATGTGTTAATTTCCATTGGTTTGTAAGTTATATCCGTTTGCTAAATACGAGGCTGTTTATTAACGTTGCTATCGAATAATTGTATCGCTGTCGACTAATACTATGACCGATACTGTGATCGGGCACAAATAGAATGAAAAACATCGTGTCATTGAATTTTATTTTCTAATGATTCCACAGATTTGTAGCAGACCGCGCATATGTAAAACTAAGTTTACACACGTCACACGTTGCGGTCTGCTTATCCACAGACCGTGTAAAGTATTCCATGCTGCAGAAGGGGCTGGTGGCATTTTCAGATTTGAATTATGATTCCTTGATGATTGTTTAATTTATATCATCTGTTACTTTTGAGTAATTCACATATTTCAATGTCTGCTCAAAATGTGATCACTAAAACTTAATTATTATTCGCAAGTAAATTGAAGCCCTTAATTGGTACCTTTTTGACAAACAACAGTTCGGGCCCTTTCTTATAGTAAGTATATTGCATTGCGCGATTTGAGTAATTCACACATTTTAATAGCTGTACATACTGTAATCACAAAACTTAATTATTATTTGCCAGTCAAGTGAAATCGTTAATTGGCACCCCATTGGCAAACAACAGTCGTGGCCTTTCTTAGAGCGTGTATATTGCATTGCGCAATCAACACTGATACGGGCCGCGTCATCAGTTTGACACGAAGACATCACGTCAAACATGTTACTCCCAGGTGATTTCGGCTGCTTGTTAGTAAGCGGTTCGCAGGTCATTAAATATTGGTGAAATTACGTTTGGAAAAAATGCGAATATCATTTTTATCATTCGAATGCTGACCATTCAATCGAATATTCGAATAATTTTGCCATCCCTACTCGATATAATTATAAAACAAGAATGATACAATTTTGGAACATGATAATAACAAGTAAACACAATAAACTGTCATTTTTGATGTACAAATATATTATCAACTCAAATATAGACATAAATGGACTAACTTTATTTCCAGCATCTTACATTCTACTGGCCTTTCATTCTTATGGTTACAGCAAGAAAACATCTTGACTAATAACATACATACGCAAGTCAAGACAACTTTAACAGACCATTTTAAACAGGGTTGGAATGCTCAGATACAATGCTCCGCAAAAGGCAAAATGTACGGATTATTTAAAAATAATACCAACTTTGAACATTACTTAACAGCCTTACCACAATCACTCCGACTAAGTATGCTACATTTCCGTACATGCAATCATCTATTCCCAGTTGAAACCAGCCGCTTCTCTCAAAACTTCATATCTCATGAGAATCGGAAATGTAACCTCTGTAATAAAAATGACATTGGGGACGAAATACATTACCTTTTAATATGCCCTCACTTCAGAGAAAAGAGAACACAATTTATCCCTTCTTATTATACGCATCGCCCAAACGTCATTAAATTCCATGCTCTAATGTTCACTAACAATCCTGTCACACTTAAAAACACAGCTTTATTTATAAAACACTTAATCAATGCCTTTCGGCGCTCGTAATTAAATAGTTGCATACCGTAAGACACATGATTTCCTTTGAGTAGTATACCTTTAATACTTTAGCACTTATGACCCACTATATAACATAAAATTTATCTTCCTATGACGCATGAACTAATCGAAATGCCATTGTTTAAATGTCCACTCGTTCACGTTTACAAACAGTCCAACTCAGTCATCAATGAACTTAAACACTACACTGCCTCATCATGTTTATATAACGCGCCCGTGAATGAATTGTCTGTTCTCGCTTCTAATAACCGTCCCCTAACTACAGGGGCAACATAAAGGGTTATCCACATGCTATCGTTGACATTTCATGAACTGAAATCCATGAGAAATGTGTAACCGAACTATTTAATCGCTTAAAAGTTCCCCTTCGGTTAACCTCCCAAACTTTACTTTCGATGGGAGAGTACTCCATTTATACTAAGGGGAATCGTAATTAAATTTTGAAATAGATATTGCAATGGTTAATCTAACTACTGAAAGACATGCACATGTATGTATTATTCATAGTAAACGACATAGCGTGTAAAATAAACTGAATTTGAAGAATTATGTTCCACGGCTAATGTTAACTGTAATTCTTATATCTGCTTCTTCAATCTGTATAATCACAACAATCATTATCATCATGACCATCATCATTGTTGTCGTCATCACATCGCCATCTCGATCATCGCCATGATAACTATTTTCATCATTATTGGTATTATTATAAGTATTATCGTTGATGTTGTTGTTGTTACTGTTATTACAAGTTGTTGTTTTTTTTGTATTTTTTTCTAATTAATGCTGACGTTGTTGATCATGAATCATACCTTTGTAAATAGAGCGTATCCACATACAAGTTTTTAACTAATAATTAATCGTTAAATATTAATTGTTGTTATTGTTGCTACTATTACTATCAATTATTATTATAATCAATGTTGCTGTTGTTCATCATTAATCCCACTTTTGTAATTGGAGCGTATTCAGATAATTACCAATTAAATATGTAACACCTACTGGTTCCAAAGCTAATTTTTTTTTCTGTATAGACAATAAACTGTTTAAATAACCATTTCGCTACTGACCCTCTACTTGAGGCTCTCCACATAACAACCACTTTCCCACATGAGCTTCTGTGATTTATCGTATATACTACTGCATGTTTGATATTTATGTAATGATTTATCGTATATACTACTGTTTGTTTGATATGTGTGTAATTCTTTGATGAATAAGCTCACATGTTATTAAAAAATGTCACTGTTTTGTAACCTGTGAATAGGAATAAAGTACTGTTCTGTTCTAAATACACAACACATAAAATTCTGGATATTACATCTGTGATAATCATGGCAACAGCGTTAATAGGAAGCATTAATACATTTGACGGTTACACGGAAACGTGGACTTCTTTTAAAGAACGCCTGGAGCAATATTTTATTGTGAACGATATTGAAACTGAAAAGAGAGTGGCTGGATTACTTACCCTCCTAGTGGAAAGGACATATTGTATTCTCAGGAGTGTAACGTCGCCGGCAAAGCCGTCGGATAAGACGTACAAGGAACTGTGTGATTTGCTTAGCACTCACCTTAGTCCAAAACCGCTGATCATTGCCGAACGTTTTCGATTTCATACACGAAATCAGGCGACAGGGGAATGTATCAAGGACTATGTAGCGACATTAAGGAAGTTGGCGGAATTTTGTAACTGGGGCATCAACCTTAACGACACATTAAGGGACAAATTCGTTTTAGGTCTTCGTGAGGGAACAACACAAAGTAAGTTGCTTTCAACAGTTGACCTAACATTCGCTAAAGGAATAGAATTGCGACTTCTATGGAAACATCGACCAAGGACGCCGCAGAACGTCAGTCGTCGGCAGCTACCGGAAGTGTACACCGGATAGCTAACCGTAAACACACAAAGACAAGACCACCGCCTAAAAGGGAAACGGTGCAAATTACTTCCAAACCTTACTGTATTCACTGTTGGAAGAACAACCATGTGACACAAAGATAAATGTCTGTTGAAAATGCCGTATGTCACTTCTGCAAGACAAAAGGACACATTCAGAAAATATGTCTTAAAATGAAACACGTCAATGCAATGAACACCACAGATAATGACAATGTTTTGATTATTAATTCTGTGATCCGTGGAGACAACACAATAACAGTGTCACCTGAAATTGACGGACATATATTCAGAATAGAAGTTGACACAGGATCGGCAGTGACATTAATGTCGGAAATTGATTTCCTGAAACGGTTCGGAAATGTACAACTACATCCCGCGAAATCAGTACTTAAGACGTACTCCGAGGAAATCATAAAACAAGTAGGTACCAAGGTTGTAACAGTAAAGTACAATGGACAATCAACACAATTACGGCTTTGTGTGGCTCAAGGCACTGGTCCTATGTTGTTCGGGAGAGACTGGCTAACGGCTATCAAGTTAGACTGGCAACGCATTGTTACCGTAAAGAGATATTGTCAAAGACAGACTTAACACAATTTTGAAAAACAATGCAATTGTTTTCGATGAAGGTATCGGAAAAGTGAAGGACATAAAAGCCAGGTTAACATTGAAAGAAGACGCGTCACCCAGATTCTTGAAAGCAAGGACAGTTCCGTACTCGATGAAACCTAAAATAGAGCGTGAACTCGACAGCCTTGAAAGGCAAGGTATTATTTCGAAGGTAAATACCATTAGACGGGAAACGCCAATCGCTCCAGTATTGAAAAGCAACGGACAGGATGTTCGGATTTGTGGAGACTTTAAAGTGACAGTCAACCAAGCACTTAAAGTTGACAAATACCCCCTACCAAGGATCGAGGACATCTTTGCGAATCTGTCACACGGACAGAAATACTCGAAACTGGATCTTCGCCAGGCGTATCTCCAACTTGAGGTCGACGACGACAGCAAGCAATTGTTGACCATTAACACTCATCAAGGGCTATATCGGTACAACATATGTGTGTACGGAATATCGTCACTTTCCGCAATCTGGCAACGCACAATTGACCAGATACTTCAAGGAATACGGAGTGCAATGCATTCTTGATGACATGATCGTGACAGGGGACAGTGATCAGTTCCATTTGGATAACCTCGAGAAAATGCTTTGTCAATTGAACGAGTTTGGTTTAAAACTAAACAAAGACAAATGTGTGTTCTTTAAGGATAGAGTTACGCATTGTGGACACGAGATCGACAAAGATGGATTATGGAAGTGGAATGACAAGGTGCAGGCTGTGATTAACACATCCACACCTAAAGATGTTACTTCTTTAAGGGCGTATCTCGGTGTTCTCAATTACTACCACAGGTTTCTGCCAAATCTCGCGACTGTCATTAAACCACTAAACGCGATGCTTGAAAAAATCGTAAATTTATTTGATCAAAAGAATGTGGGATCGCGTTCCAAAGTTCAAAAAAGCTGATCACTTCTGAGCCCGTGTTTACGCATTATAACCCAGATCTACCTGTAAGACTGGCGGCGGATGCCTCTCCGGTAGGAATATCGGGAATATTGTCTCATGTCATGACAGACGGTTCTGAAAAACCTATTGCTTTCGCGACAAGGCCATTAAGCAATACCGAGCAAAGATACGCGCAGATTGATAGAGAAGCGTTGGCTATATTCTGGGCAGTAAAGAAATTCTACTTATACCTGTACGGTCGAAAATTTTGTCTAGTAACGGACTGTCAGCCGCTGCCATCAATCTTCAGTCCAAGCAAAAGCATACCCGCAACAACTGCTGCGCGCGTACAAAGATATTCTTTGTACCTATGTGGTTTTGATTACGACACAGATTACAAATGCACAAAACGGCAAACAAATGTTGATGGGTTGTCCAGATTACCCGCGCCGAATCATAATCATAACTTTGATGATGTGGAAGAAATATTCTACACTTCACAATTCGAGCAACTCCCTGTAACAAGTTCGCAAATTAGCCGCGAAACGCAGCGCGAGCCAGTTATGCCACGCGTCTTAGAATACGTCAAAAGGGCTGGGCTTCAAACGCTAATGACCCAGTACTCAAAAGCTATTATTTCCACCGAAACGAGATAAAACTTCATCGTGGGTTTCTGATGTGGGGAAATAGGGTTTTGTTAAATATACGTCACGAAGACAAACTCGTAATGTAATTTAAGGAGACTATAATTACATATACATAATGCCATATCCACAACATATACACAATCCCCGAGTAACCACATTTATAGGACCTATATATCCCTATTACATTCACTAATTCCCTAAATATTGTACAAGTTGAGACCGAGCTTGTGACGTAACAACTATATTACGTCACAACTGGTAATACAACCTGGGTTTGTCATGTGACTACTATTATCATTCCCATTAAACTAAGAACGAGTGTGCTCGATCTGTTACATGGTAGCCACCCGGGAGATGTAAAGATGAAAGGACTAGTTCGGAGCTATGTCTGGTGGCCGGGGATTGATGCCGACATTGAAAGTCTGGTCAAACGTTGTAATTGTTGTGCAATGCAACAAATTACCAGCGCATGTCCAATTACATCCGTGGGAATGGCCAAGCTCTAGCTGGGAGCGGATACATGTAGATTTCGCGGGCCCGTTTCTAGGACGAATGTTTTAAGTCATGGTTGATGCTCACTTTAAGTGGCCTGAGGTCATTGAAATGAATACAACGAACACAGAAAGAACAATTAAAGTCATGCGAACCGTATTTGCAAGATATGGGTTACCGAACAAAATTGTTTCTGACAATAGAAATACGTTTACATCTGAAAGCTTTCAACTGTTCATGAAAAGAAACGGAATTCTCCATATAAGGACTGCGGTCGTTAAGTCATCCACAAATGGTCTTGTGGAGCGCTTCAATGCTTTTTTCAAATCTAGCATTCGCGCAATGAACAGCGAAACGGATGACCTTAACCAGAAACTGAATTGCATACATATCGTATTACGCCGCATTCTACAACCGGCAAAACACCAGCAAAATTGTTCTTAGGTCGTGATTTGTGAAGTAGGTTAGATTTGCTTAAACCTGATACTAAGCAGCACGTGAATGACCGACAAATGAAAATGTCAGTTCCGGACAGAAATAAATTTCGCGAACTAGATTTAGGTAAGAGTGTCCTTGCCCGAGATTTTAGGCCTACCTCTAAAGAAAAATAGATAAAGGGCACTATTGTTTCACGCGACGGACCACTTATGTACTAAGTGGACATCGGTAATACAGTGTGGAGAAGGCAAATTGATCAGCTTCGCGCTACGGACGTGCAAAACGCTTCAAATAAAAATGACACAATTCCATTACCGTGCGAACCGCTATCTGTTACCGAGACTCCGTGTCATATCCAATTAATGTCAGACCACCCAGTACTAATTGAGAACAAAGATAATCAAAGCGCTGAAGGCACTGAAGATGTTCGCTATTTCATAATTTAACACGCAATTCATTTTTGAAAATCAATCGCAAGTTTGAAATGAACACACGCCATTCAATTTTATAATGTGTTTGTCATAGCGCACGGGTCGAGTTTTGTGTGCACTTTTTATCATCCTTATTATTTCATAGAAATAACTAAGACAAAATAAAAACAAGGGTCAAAATTGTCACAAAACCAGGTTTTCATTGTGAAAAAAAAATCTGATTAAGGGAGACAACTCAAACTGAACTTTTGAAATGAACAAACAAAATTAACCCCCTTTGTAAGTTTGTTTCAAAATAAATCTATTTTAAGTTGTGGTGACCTTGACATTGGAGATATTGACGTGATTCTTTCTTGCGACACACCTTCCCATGATGGTGAACAAATGTGCCAAATAATTGTAAAATCTCACAATGAATGACATAGTTATGGCCCAGACAAGCTCATTTATTGCCAATTTTGACCTTTGAACTCAAAGTGTGACCTTGACCTTGGAGATATCAACGTAATTATTTCGCGCGACACACCGTCCAATGATGGTGAACAAATGAGCCAAATGATTTTAAATATGACAATGAACGACATAGTAATGGCCCGGACAAGCTTGTTCCGCCCGCCCGCCAGCCCGCCAGCCCGCCAGCCCGCCCGCATTCGCCAATCTAATTACCAGTTTTTTCCTTCGGAAAACCTGGTTAACAACATGCTTTTTGGAAGTTCTGAAAGCATAGAAAGTATGATGAAAATGGTAATGAGAACTTAATATAAAGAAAATTTGCAGTCACCATCATATTAAAGGAATATTTTTTTCTAATATCAAATGACTATCTCACCTAAAATATAAATTCTTAATGAAAGTTCCGTGTACAAAACTTTTGATTTTTGACACCATATACAAATTCAAAATATACAATAATCTTCGTATCTTGTATATGGAAGAGTGAAAGTATATAAACACTGCTGTTTATGCTTTACTTGTTACCCGAGCAGTTCACACTGTGTCAACAACGCTAACATAAACATAGGTATAGAGCACTAATGCGCTTTTAGGAGTAGCTGTTTCAGTGACTTTTACATAACGCCAACAGACACGCATGAATATTTTCGAATATTGAATAAGCTGATTCGAGATACAACCTCTGAATTTTTGCTACATCAATGCGTATGTGCTCAATTCAAAGGATGTAGCACTGTTCAGTGTAAGGAATTCCGGACTACTCTCCGTATGCTCAAACGACACAAATTGTGGCCCTGTTACAATTACGCGTTACAATCCATCTCGCAGAATTTAACTTTCGCCTCCAAGATGAGGAAACAATCATTCGCGAAATAGTATAGTGTCACGATAAGAGAAATTCGTTTAATTATCATACCACAATGTTTGCCGTGCTTGGTCAGCACGTCTGGAAATCATTCCTGAATGTGTGTATAGGCTGCCATTATTAACAAGTTTGCTATTTTGAATTCAATTTTGTATCAAAAAGCATTGTTCTTGAATGTGGCATTTTCAATTCGCAATGAGATTTGTAATGACCCTCGTCATGCGAAAATGGGTCTTATTCCATATGCGCCCATCATATAAATAGCCCACTCAGCTTTCCCTACTTCTGGTAAGTGATTTTAAAGCGAACAGCATCGCCTATGACCTGACTGCGCAAAAGCACATGTTGGGTTTAACAAACGCTTGCCGAAACGCATAAGACCCATTTTCGCATGACGGCGCTATTGACGTGTGATTTAAATGTGTCGAAAGAAAACTGCGTTTAAATCAAATATAAACATACGATATATTTCGATAGTGAAGAAAGATACTCATAACAAGGCATATGAGGACACAGGTGTGCGGTAAAAATGCCAGAGGTATTACCGCTGGCATTTTTTCTTATGGCATTTTTACCTAAGGCATTTTTACCACTTTACATCTGGCATTTTTACCTATGGCATTTTTACCTCTGGCATTTTTACCTGTGGCATTTTTACCTCTGGCATTTTTACCTACATTCTCGGACACATGAAGTGCTCTCCCGTAGAATATTTTTTATTTACTCACACTAATGTGTGGTTTGACAATGCTAACACAAATTTCATGCGTTGAATATGCAGCTTACAAGTGAAAAACACAACACAATAGTTTAACTTTTGTTTAATTGTATTGAATTATTTAGAAAAGTAAATTGCTAACTTTATTTCAAAGTCAGCGTATACGCCGACTACATTTGTAAAAGACATTTATTGTTATAAATATATTTAATATAATATATTAAGTTGTTTTCGGTTTTAGCGATTAAAAAGGATTTTCGAGGTTGCCTATAGTATGCCTGTAGTAATTGATGAACTCATATCCAACTGTCTATGTATTGAGAACTGTGAATATAAATAAGCTTAACCTTCTACTAACCTTCTACTATTGCATTCGTATTATTATTATAAATTGTTTGTTATATTCGGGTTTAGCGATTATGAAACTTTTTTTTGTCTATCGTATCGCTGAAGTTATTGTTGAACTTATGTTCAACGTTTTATAAATTGAGAATATAAATAAGCGTCAACTGTTTCCCGAATCTCTCAATTTACGACCTGTACTACGTCATTGAGTTGTATGCGAGAGCGTAACCTATTGCGTTGTTATAACCCGTTAACTTTCCATTGTTTATCGACAGGCGCATCTTATAATAGCCGCATATCATGAATGCCAAATCACCCGCGAAAAAGAACCACGTGGTCAAATAGGACGCAAAACGTAAATACCATGCGACTACGACTATTATTATGTAAGAACGCTCCGCAATTCCTTTGAAGCCGGAGCCTTGTGATTGCTATTACGTAAAGAATTGACCTCTAACTGAAGTAAGCAGACAGACAGACAGACAGACAGTTTATTCCGACTTATACACAAGTACATCGTCTTCATACTAAAGTATATACATTTTTTCTGTCACGTAACTAGGTATAACAACACAATATTAAATAACATAAAATACACATTAACGAGTACAAATACTTATAAACTATCAAGGCGGTAATAAATTGTATTAAACAGTATTATTTAAAATCGTATTTCTAATAACAAGTGCTTCTTTGATATATTTACATACATTGAAAATAACTGATTTATCACAGAAAATTAATAACTTTTGGAATTTATATACTGATGGGTTAATATAAAATATACGGTTTAAATATTTTTTTCTTAAATCCGTGTAACAACGGCATATACATATAAAATGGTATTCATCCTCTAAATCCAAGTCATTACAACATAAACAATAACGCTCATTTCGTGGTATGTTATTTTGGGCGTATCTGCCCGTTTGGATTCTCAACGGATGCGCAGAGACTCTTAATCTTACAAAACATAATCGCAAACGTCTGGGAACTAAGTCTAAATATGCTTCATAATCCAAACAGCTTTTAATAACTTTGTACATCACTGAAACAGAACTATTATTCAATTTACCGTACCACTCTTGTTTAAAATTATCAAAAAGTCTACATTTGAATTCGCTGATAAAACTATTAACTTGTACAACGTTTGGATTTTCAAAAACATAACTAAATCCATAATTATTTAACAAATTCTTTACATTTGAGACCCAGTTTGTACAACCTTTATTTCAATCATTCAAGGCTTGTTTGTATACAGTTTACATTATGATATTCTCATTGTTGAGAACCTTAAACCAATATTTAACAATTTTAACAAATCTGTTAACATACAATGGGAATCTACGTAATTCTCCATAAACAGCAACATTACATGTATTTATTTTCACCTGCAGCAATCGTTTACAGAATTTCGAATGTATACGTTCAATATCATCTGACTTGGTGAAGCCCCATACTTCTGAAGCATAATTTAATATAGAACCCACAAATGAGTCAAACAACTGACAAAATATTTTTGGTTTTATGTCAAATTCTTTGCATTTAAACAATAATGTATTCATGGCTTTAAGGGCTTTACCAACCAAATGCTCCTGAGTAAGTTTAAAACTTCCGGTATAATTTAACACTGTGCCTAAATAATTAAAGTTGTCAACCACTTCAATAACATAACCATTGTATGTCCAGTTTTCGTTATCTTTTAGTCCGCCCCTCTTCCGAAAAAACATTATTTTTGTTTTATCAGTGTTTACATTTAACCCCCAAGAATTGCAATATAAGTATAAGTTATCTAAATGAGTTTGCACTTCAGCTGGTGATTTGCCTAAAATAGCCATGTCATCCGCAAATAATAATAAAATTAACACAATATCTTCTATATTCAAGCCAGAGTTAATGCTATCTTGTAGGTAGAGTTCAAGGTCTTCAACAAATAAAGAAAACAAAATCGGTGACATTACCTCCCCTTGTCTCAGGCCAACAGCATAACTAAAACAATCTGAGTAAGATGAACATGATTTAACACGAGACTTGACATTTGAATACATATCCTTAACTATTCTAAGCAATTTGCCTTGAAAACCAGACTTAAACATTTTCAGCCATAATGCATTACGGTATATACTATCGAAACATTTTAACATGTCGACGTAAATTACATACAAACGTTTATTTTCATTTAAATAATTTTGAACGATTGACATCAGTATAAAAATAGCATCAACAGTCGAATATCGTTTCCGAAATCCGAACTGCGCATCCGAAATAATAGTATTTTCATTGCAAAAACTTTCGATGCGCTTATTTAAAATCGTGGAAAATAATTTTGAAAAACAACTTACTAGAGTAATCCCTCTATAGTTATTGACATCGTTTACAGAACCTTTTTTATGCAAAGGGATTATAACGCCTTCTGTCCACTTATCGGGAAAGAAACCCGATACAAAGATACCGTTAAATAAGTCACACAAATGGGCAGATAAAATATCAGTAAGCAAAGGAAACGCAGCACCTAATTGACCCATTCCTTTTATGTGCGAAGGCAGATTTAATTTTACTAATGTATGGTTTGCGAATCTATTATAACACACATTATAATGCGGTAAATATGCGACTAACAAGTAAAAAACACTATAATTAAACTTTTGTTTTGAATTAAGTTATTAAGAAACCAAAATTCCAAACATTATTTCAAAACAGCAAGACTACATTTTTTAGAGAAAATTCTTGTTATATTTAAATGTTTTTCAACAGTTTCAGCGATAATGAAACATTTTTTATGTTGTCTATCGTATCCCTGTAATAATTGTTGAACTCGTGGTCAACGTATTATTAATTGAGACCTGTGAGTATAAACAAGCGTAACCTTATACTAGTGCGTTATTCTCACCCGGACTCCCCTTTGTTCATCGCCAGCCTCAGAGTTTTGAATGAGATGAGCGAAAATACTACGTCACGCAGACGAAGCAGAAAGAGGACTATTTTAATCATTCATAAACAATCTCCTCCGCGACACGTACAATACGATCATTGTTTTTTTATTCTTTTCTATAAAACACCATTCGAAACTATTGCATTTATCACGATATTAATATAATGTTTCTATTTGTGAATAAACATTATTGGAGAACTCAAACCTCTTGCATAAATTATACAACTCTTTCTTGCGCGTAGTAAGCGGGAATTGGGTTAATCATACCTAGGCCGTACTGACCTGAATTTTACACTAAGCACTAAAAATGATAATGATTCTCAAAATGATCCTCTGGTTTTAAATGAGCAATTAAATAAGGAGCTTCGGTATCCATTGATAAACAGGCGACAGCCTTGACGACTGTCTAATCAGTAGTAATTTGTAACTAATCAGATTAATTGCTGCAGTACTTTTCCTCGGACATTTTGGTACTTGTGAATGCTAATGAGCTGTGAGGAATTTATATCATTGTGTAGTAACGATATATAATTATGGACAATTAATGCGTAATTTCACAGTAATTAGATAAGAACACTGACTGAGTTGATATTTGAACAAGAAATGTTATGTTTGAAAATGATTATTCATATTATTTTTTAAATGTATTATGAATTGATTTTTATAAATAATTATATGATCAACACATTTAAAAGGGGAGAATTGTTATGTACAATGATCACGTCAGTCATGATAAAACCCGCCTACCATGTTGTATTGCTGCATGCCTATCGCAGTATCTGTGTAGTATTAAACTAGCCATCAAACAGACCGTTGTTCTCGCGTTTTCTTAAACCCACATACACAACACGTATCATTTGTTTTTTACTGTTGATATACGTCTTATTTAAATGAAAATGTCTAGTGTCCTTATATAATAATGTGTGTTAATGGTCTACACACCATGTGCTTTGTGTAATAACGTTAAAATATAGTTACTCATATACTTCAATAAGTTACTAGGTAATTTATAAGTGATTTTGAAAATGAAAAGATAAATATATCTTACCTGATGTTTGTTTACCGTTCCTTTTTGTTTTATTGCCAAAGCAATGTACGCTGTAATTTAATTCCTTTCAAATAGTGTGATACCTTTTTCAACATATCTATATGAAGACAATAAATACATATTACTGTTTGTAATGCGTGTTAACACAGAGTACTGCAATAGTTAAACAACTTATATTTTTATTGTAATTCCTATACATATGGTTTTTTTAAATGAGATTTGTTTCTACAGTTGTATTTTTGTTTTAAGTGAACCTCCAATATTGTTTTTAATATTACTAATATGTAACTGATTCCAATGCAGATCAATGGAATGATTTGAAAACGGATGATCCTTTTTACTGTGTTTTTACTTACGTTTCTTAACCATAGTGTTCCTTGTATATATGTTGTTGTCGTTGTTTTATAATCTTATTTGTGATAGTTGATTTTCTTGTTATGATACCGAACTAATTGAACTATTGCTAATTCGGTACGCCAATTTGTTGTTAGAAATTCTTATAACCTTAATATTGATAAACTATAACATGATATACCATTTTACGATTTCATCACAGGAATTTATGAAAATGATTTCACAATAACACATGTTGTTTAACCGAAACATTAACTACTTCAAAATCTAACATTAAACTGTCTGCATTTTGTGATCCAATACATTCATATAGAGGCTATCAAAATAGGCGTGCGAAACATGCAAGTGGTGGAATTATTGTGTATATAAGATATAATATACGAAAAGGAGTATAGGTTACAAAATATGTAATAGATGGTTTACTGTGGATTAAACTTAATAAACAATACATAAAATGTCATGTATATTGCGGTAACATATACAGCACCCGAAAATTCTCCTCTTAACGCCCGATTTGATAAAGACGTTGTTTAGATTGTGGAAACGGATATTAATAATTTCAGCGAGCTAGGTGCGGTTTTTGTATACGGGGATACAAATTCAAGAATCGGACGAAAGTTTGATTATATTGCGTATGATCGTAGTTTAATTAAGCCTACAGACATTGACAATCCTTTGCCTAGGGCAACTTGTGATTTAAATTCATACCGCTTCGGGCACGCATTGTTAGACCTATGTATGGCTACACATTTTCGAGTTGTTAACGGTAGATTACATAACGATAAGAGAAGAATAACGTGTTTTGAACACAATGGGCAAAGTAAGTTGACTATCCATTAACACGGTCGGCAAATTTTGAAAATATTATGCACTTTGAAATAAGAAATTTTGATGAATGTTAAAAGCATGCCCCCATTTAATTAAATCTAAAAACTAGAACTACTAGCAAAAAGTATATGCGGGCCAAAAAACATTTGTTAAATGAAATTATATGTGTCGCATAATTTGTGGATAACGCAATAACATAAACGTACACAAAGTCCTTTTTTCTGTGCGTTTTACTTATGCTTATTAAACTCAACACAACGTTTTCAAATGTTTGTAAAATTCAAAATAAAAGCGAATACCCCCAACGGCCCCGCCTGCGAGACAAGGGGCTAGGGGCGGTGTTGGGATAGTGTGATATAGTGTATTTTGAACGAAAATGCCCAAAACCATCAATTAACTCTATCAATTAACAACAAGAACTTTTAGAACAAAGAATTGACAATCCTATTTTGAAGAACTTGAACAGTCAAAAAGTGCCATGCTTGTTTACTCGGTCGAGAAGTCGCTACACGACGAACACCGACATTCAGGAACTAAACACGTGTCTAGAACGCATGTGCACACACTGATCCATCTTGTACTCTGAGAAAAACACATACAAATAAAAATCACTTGATTTCTACCTGCCGAAAGTGTCAGATTAACTTATATCTTACACAAATTGTGATGATTTCAAATTGTGTTTGTCAAAACAGCCATTAAGATCACGTCAAGCTTTGTGTAACACCTGAGTCCTCGTTTCATTGGCTTGTACTGGACATACTAGCACATCAAAGTCACTCAAAGCTTAGCAAAGTTTTGCTTACTGGTTCCCTCTCTGAAAATTGCCATTCCGTCGATGTCGGATACCACTAAACCAAAATGAGATGTAAAAAACTGGTGTAAATTTCAACTTCCAACTCGTTCAATATTTGTGAGAACATTTGTAAGTGTAGTTAAGTCAGTTGGAGTGCTGACACACACTTTGGGTCTTCACACAATGCATCCTTAGGAGTAACATGAACTTCCAAACATGCCACACCCCCTTCTCAGCATGAAAACCATATTTACATACATATAAATAAATCTAATAAACAAATATTACCAATTGACACTCATATTTATTTTATTAGAATTCAATGTAATAAATATTGAAACTTAAATGCCAATTTAAACAATTTTAGATAATGCACGTGTGCGCCAAATGCACGGGTTTTAAAAAGCACTTGTCAATGTTTACAAAATTACACTTGAACCCGGCCTCGACTATAAAACAGTTTGACTCACGGGCCCAGAGGCTTTAAAATATTGTCCAATGGCAAGAATCGTATTAAAAGTTGCTTAGGCTTCCAGTCCGAGACAAGAGATGGCCGACAAAAGTTGAAATGTCAATTCGTTTTCGAAAATAACCGGATTGTATAGATCGGTTGTTCCTTCGCATATTAATAAATAGTAAGAAGGTAAATATCGGTTTATTTATCGACTACATGCGTGGAGAGGACCGTTAATTTGAATTTGTTATGCCAATGCAAACGAACTTCGATTGATGGCTGTCAGAAAATATATTTTTTTAGTTGAAACCCATGTTACTATTATTATATATATAAAAATCAGTCAAAACACACTTTATTATACTATCAAAACACCGTTCCAGCTCCCTATGGCCTGCGACAACAACAAATTGTATGCTTTCTATCCGGCTGTTCGCATGATACTGACTATTTACTAAAACCAACATACAGCAGTTAATTGTAACGCGTTCAAAATCTCACGGGCCGTGTGCAAAATCTCGTGTCTAACAACTGTAACGTAAATATGACGTATACGACGGACACATAACAAATACATACGGCATTGACAAACAAGGTAAACAAGGACTCGTGCCCGGACTTATTAACGTTTAATACCCGACGCTTATGAAATGTTGATCTAGGCGAAACTGCCGTATGAAGATTGTTTGAAATTTGGTAATTTTTTATTGTTGATACAAATTTCGATTATTATAAAAATTCAATAATGCCCGAAATATTCGTTACGTTACATATTTACAGGGAAGCTTTAATTTCCGAATTACCAAGCGATAGTGTTAATCTTTGTCAAGTCTAATACGCGGGATAGAAAATTCTCTGTGTCTAAGAATAAGAGAACTGTATACGAAAAACGCGCAAACTGTGACAATGATCCGAGTCAGTAGACACATACTTGAACATACTTTTTCACGAAAGAAGATACAATTAAAGAATGTTATACCTGACAAAGAAGTCTAAAAATGCGTCTTCCCGCTCTGAACTCTGTGGACAATATGATTTTCACATCACTACACTCCGCGCGGATAACTAGACAAGTTATAAAACAATGAAATTTCAACTAATAATAGAAATGATCACTCGAGCGTAGAAGCAGGTAATTTAAAGATGGAGTCAACTCGACCGACAAACTTATTTTAAAGTATGGTAAAAATACAATATGGTCACATTAATGACACTTCATCACTTTTTCTTTACAAGAAACCCATCTTTGAAATATCCATTTACTTGGAAAAAAATAGAAAATTCTAAGTTTAGAAACATTATAGCAAAATTAAGATTATCTTCTCATGTTCTTTTTATTGAAACTGGTAGGCACCAAAACATTCCAAGAAATGAAAGAATTTGTTAATTATGTACACTTATTGAAATTGAAGATGAGTACCATTTGTTTTGTTATGCCCTGTGCATGATAATTTTGGAAATACACCTATACTGATGTTTACAGAAGAAGACCAAGTATGTTTAAATGTATACAATTATTGAATGAGACCAGCAAATCTATACCGATACGAATTGCTAATTTCTACATTAAAGCATTTAAACTTAGAGCCGAAAATGTATAGATTATTTTTCCCCAGAACTGGAATTTTGTATATAATATCTAACCACATATTTTTTTAATCAATTACTTTTAACTTTGTTAAAATATAATAAAGAGCCTTCTCTTACATATTACATTGTCACAAAAAACATGTATATGAAAAATTTATAATCAAAATGTTTGTTTTTTTGACGCATGAGTATTTATGTATATTTATTATTGCTGTATTGTTATTTTGACGATGAGCTGTATAAGCTTAAGTCGGAAACAAAATTTCTGTCCTTTCTGTTCATTTTATGATAGTTCGTATCATCCCATTAATTGGATAATTTCTAAAGATTACCATTCTTTTGTTTTGTTAAATGTGACCAATCAATTGAACTTCAGGTGACTAACATTTTACCAAGAAAAAACACAGTGTGAATGACTCATACAGATAAAATGCTCGCATAATAGTTCATTTCATTAGTATAAATTATTATTTGGATAATATTTTCTAACAAATGTTAGTTCCATCAGAAATCATAACTTAAAAGAATTATCTAAAAGAACGCGTTTTCATAAGCTGTAGCCTTAATAAAAGGACAAAATCAAGGATTATCCAATGGCATACTCAAAAATAAGCCTTGAAATAAAGATCTTACCAAAAGTTAGATTATAAAAACCGGCTCATTTTTTTCTTGTTCTTGACTGCATCAATTTAATTACCGCCCATGTGATATTTAAGAGGAAATGTTAATGTTTTGCCAATTTACCCCGGCGGCCCAGATATTCGCCAAATATTTAATTTTGGGAAATAGAACAGTGCATGGTGGCCAATGAGATCTTAATGCTTTCTGGTAGAACGTTGCATCTGTGGCTAATCAAAGGGGCAAATAAAATGTCATCGCGGGGAGCTGGTTATTGTTTGTCATCGCGGGGAGCTGGTTATTGTTTGTCATCGCGGGGAGCTGGTTATTGTTTGTCATCGCGGGGAGCTGGTTATTGTTTGTCATCGCGGGGAGCTGGTTATTGTTTGTCATCGCGGGGAGCTGGTTATTGTTTGTCATCGCGGGGAGCTGGTTATTGTTTGTCATCGCGGGGAGCTGGTTATTGTTTGTCATCGCGGGGAGCTGGTTATTGTTTGTTGAGGAGGAAAACAGAGGGTCTACCGGAACCCTGGTTTTGTTATCAAGAGCGTTGTATTGTTTGCAAAAAGATAAAGTTAAGCCCGTCCATAGTGGTGTTACAGCTTAATAATATTTGGATTGGGGATGCAGTACCCTTCCATCATTTTGGTTTGTGTTTAGAATGTGTATACGTTTTGGGTTGAGGTATTGTGTAGTTGTCAATCTGTTCCCGACCATGGTCCTTTGTGCGTAAGCAGTGAACACATACATGGGCTTATAGGTATGACCTGTATTCGGCCCGTCATCGATGCCCTGCTAAGTCATTTCAACAATTTAGGATACTGAGTGCGAAAGTAGAACTAGACAAATAAGTGTTTTTGTTTGACTCGTATTAGGCAAGTTATCGATTCCTTGCATAATAATTTTTACAGTTATGTGATAGACCATTTAGCTGTGTGCGTAGGAAGACATAGACAGATGCGCTTATGAGTATGTCCCGTATTCGGCCCATTATCACACTAGTTTTAATATGTTAAGATAATTTTAGATCTATGATAATTGTGGTGAATAAATAAAAAAAATCATTGGATAGTTACTGACGATATATTTTATCGAGGTATCCCGTGTCATGCAGAAATTTAAACACATGGAGCCACATCCGCGAGGCGACAACGTTGGGTGGAATCATAAACAAGTTTCGGCCTATACTGAGTGATTTGTGGTAAGCTGCTATAACCCCTCCATGTAGTTCTAAACGTTGGACATGACAAGAAAAGATGTTCGAAGTGGTCGGAATTTTAAATTGGGGACAGAGGACAGTTAGTAATAATCACCGCGTAAACGCGATACCCTCAGTCTAAGCCCTATCAAGAACGGGACAGACGTTTTTGACGTTTTTGATTGTATGATTAGGGTTGCTCATAAGCGGGAAATGATAATCAGCACAGTATTTTGTTCAGTTTAAGTCCTGTACATTACACGCGCTCTCTGTAATGATTGCACTCAGCAATAGATTTAGATCTGATGGTATACCCTCATGAGATCCTACCCTAGCAAGTTGGTTAGCCTTTTCGTTCCCGAAAATGCATACGTGACTCGGTTTCATAGGATTTAAGTTAACAATTTTGAGTTGTTTCTTAAGTCAATTTTGTTAACCCTTCATATATCAAGTCAGGTCGCGGTTTAGATGTAACTGCATTTACCGCTTGCAGAGCGCTGAGTGAGTCCGACATGGTAACAGTTGGATCGATCGTGCGTATCTAATTCATTGAGCCAGGTTATATCGCTGTTAATTATGGCTACCGGTAATGAACATGTTAATATCGACAATTACTCTTTTTATTTAACTCTGATCTGATTGATGATTACATTTTTAGGAGTACATACTACACTAGCGGCGCCGGCTAATTATTTTTCTTCGATTTTGCTTCCGTCGGTATATTTATGGATGTAATCGATATTTGTTATGTGACACATTGCATTTAATTGATTGTGTTATTCCAGCTTTTTATTTCGATAATATTGTTAATAACATTTCTTAAAAATAAAATACGCTGCTACAAATCTTAAAATTCAGCGCTATACGAATTCCGGTTGCAGGCGATGAATCGACAAGAGCAATACAAGAGCAATAATAACCGATTTCAATATGATGGGAGATAACTGCACATATAAACTGCAGCGGATGATTTGAATTCTCTCCCAATCTGTTCAATATACTTCCTTTATATAGTCATGACGTTCTGAAGTACTTGCCCCTGTAGCGCAATCGGTTAGCTGGTCGTCATTTTGTCCCATTATTGACCTGAAGGGCAGCGGTTCGATCCCCACAAGAACCTTTCACTTTACTTTTTTTCTTCTAATATAACCATTTCCTAGTTTATTTTTTATTTTTAATTTCAGTAGAAAAATATAGTTATCTCAACTTTAAACCAAAACTAGCTAAAACACTTAAACTTTTAATTAAGGTTTATTTTAAGTTAATCCTGCATCGCGGTGCATGATTGCGACTAATTTTAAGTGTGCAATGGGTAGATTTGACCCCGCTGAAACATTTGAAGAGAGCATAGCTTTTGCGAGTGAGCAGCTATACCCCAGCATCAGAAAATGCTTCATGCTGCTCTTCGTTATGCCTGTCTCCACCGCAACTGCAGACAGATTGTTTTCCACAATGCGAAGGGTCAAGAGATACTTGCGGAGTACAATGGGGACGGAACGCTTGTCTGGACTTGGACTCCTTAATGTATATAGGGAAAGAGAAATTAACGCTGAGCATGTGGTCGACATTTTTGCACAAAGAATAGATCGAAGATAAGCATTACTTTTCAGGGTGTAGTATTGCACATACAAGTGGACCTGTGTTTTATGTGAAATTAGAGGATGTTTTCTTTTTAATAAATTACACATTAGTCCAAACTGGTTTTATTGATAGAGTTAAATAAAAGTTTAGCATGCTCGCTCAATACTCAGCGAGCATGATGTTGTTTCATTCAAACAGTGTTTCTTTTACAGTTTAATTAAAAAAGAATTTAATTTTCTGTTAACAAAATACCCCACATAAAATCAGTTACAGCAGAAAATAATGACGGGCTTAGTTTTTTTCTTTTAGCGGTCTTTTTCAAGCAAGAAATTGACGAATTAAATTGCCAAAACGTGGCTGAAAGATTACACCAACACGCACCATCTGCAATGAATTTTTACAAAATTTTCTAGGGGGAGGCCCCCCCCCCCCACAAACCCCCCTAGCAGGAGGGGGAACCCCCTCCCGCACCTATCCCCCACTCGCAGCTTCGCTGCTCGGTCGTGCATATAGTGGAAATAGCCTCAGGAACGCCCCTGTTAAATATATATAATTATTTGGTCAATGACATAATTAGGTCAATGATAATGATTTTAGTTCATTAATTCAATAATACGCACGCACGCACGCGCGCACGCACGCACCCGCACACACGTACAGGTACCATACAACACATACAACCATAACAAGAGAAAACAGATAAGGACAACATATAAACATAAAAATTTAAATATACACTAATGATATAAGAATACCTAGAATAATGCCGCATGATTAAACACCAATGCGCACGTTTATAGAGACCGAGTTTTAGTTTAAATACTATGATACTATGTATTCGCATAGAATATGTCTTAAAGACGGAAAAATAGAACGTTCACTTAACCGTTAAAAGCCTTCGTTATTTACTTTATCATCAACCATACATACGCGACTACTATAATATATAACTCGCCGTACTGATCAGTCTTATTACAAGTGGTGCGACAGAAGTGGGATATCCGTCCGAAAAATTACGTTGTAAATCAACGGGACAACTTACCTTCGCCTGCAGACGTCATCGAGAGCTATTTCTGTCAAGATTGTCTAAAAATAGCTTTACGTGGTATTCAGTATGAAAATAAACTTTGAAATACAGTAATTTCGGCCAAAGCCTAATCGAGAAGCGGTATTAAAGGGATAATCGACGCAATTTAATAAATTTTATTATCAAACGTTACCGTATTTGCGTGTGACAGAAATTAAGAATACGTAATAAAATAAGAATATATTTTTTTAGAGATATGGCTTACCTACCAGTGCTATTCAGAATTAAAAGTTTGCCATTGATACTATAAACCATAGATAGATGGCGGGTATATGTCGGTTAAATACACTTTGGTTATTTCGGTGAGATATTATTCAATTATTTGAGTGAACTATGATTAGGCTGTTCCTGTAAATCATGCAGAACATATGTGTATTTCAAGAAAAATGACGATTTTTTATTTTTAAATTGTTTGTTATAGTTATGGCTATTACTATAAACAGTATATGAACGTAGATATAACCGTAAACCTGTAATTACGTTTAGAAACTTAAAAGGATTATGATATCGCATTTTTGCTGTTTACTTATGAAATATACACACGCAGTTACTCTTTTTAAGCCTTTATTGTCAAGTATTCACTCCGTTCTATCATATAGCTTGTGTAGACAAGATTGACACACAATTTGAAAACAAAATCACAGTTATGGACTTGTTTAGGCCAATAATAACTATGCTTGTAAATTTGTAGACGAAATTGATACAATTGAACACGAAATCGGCCAAATAGAAAATAGGTTAAACTTGTTAAGGCTCAAATTAGAGAGTGAAAATTTTCTGTTGTTGACATGAGATAAGCGAGTTGGAAAAAGGTCGCCAATTTGACAGCAAAGTGATTTTAAAACAAATAACATTGAACTTTATCTAATATAGCAGCCCTGCAAATTCATTCACTGCAGTATTACAAACTGTCCTTTATATTCGACGATGAAAACACATTCGATGATCCCGAACATAACAATTGTATAAAAAAAATCCAAGAATTCTGTGACAGCAACTTGCCAATGTCCGGTGCGAGGGATACCATTCACATAATACGAGGCGGGCTGCAAACGTCCACTTGTTTTAAGATTGAACTACATGTATTACAAGGATAATTGACTGTCGACCAGAGACTGATGACCCTTCAGACAGACATGCGCCTCAGTGACCAATACCCACGTGAAATTCAAGAGCGTCGGAAGAAGCGAAACATATAGTTCATTTCAAAGCCCGCCGCAAAGATACAGGCTAATTTTTGGTCTATGACATGCTATGTGGTAATGGCTTCCTGAACTCAATTATTGTGGTGTTGTGTCGTTATGTGAAACATGGCATACACAAACATTCATATCCATTTAGACAAAATTGACAATTGTTCGTACCCATGACTTAAATTCAATAAAAAAGCTAAACGTTGTAGTGTAGGGAACATTTTACATTTTAAAGACATATTTGGGTCAAATTAAACCTTTCGATTTCAATAAGAAAGGTTGCATTTCCGTAAAGATTTTGAAATCGTTCATTGGTACTGAAAATGATCTCTATTTAATTCGGTAGGAATATTAACAGATCGGCGATGCGCGTGTATCAAATGCCAGACTAAGTTGAACACATTAATTTACAACGATTTATTAATGTGCAAGTTTAGGACTTTGCAGTAACCGTTATGGAGTTCACATACTGGTATTTTAACTGGGTACGGTTATATGGTATTGACCTAATTTAAAGAATGTAGTATTTAGTTTCGTGTGTACGGGATATTTTAGCCGGTCTCTTTCACTTGTTAAAAAATAAATAGAAATACATTTGGCGCTAGCGTTGTTGACTATGTAATCGCAAATTACGTTGTATTTTTGTTATTTAATATTATGAATCTTAATGACTTATCCTTGTTTTCAGATTATTGCCTTATTGAATTTAGCATTCTGTCTGATTCCGATGAATGTTTCTATGCTGTAAAAAAAATGGAGAGATAACAACAAAGCTGATTTAAAAGATACATGAGCGTCACAAATTCAATTGACTTTTTCGATAATGTAATTAAGTCTTTTTTAACAATGAACTTGCTGTATTGGTAAGATGTCTGATCTTATTTATAAAGCGTCTGATTCTGTGCATGGTACCTCATTTACGTCGAAAAAATTCACCTGTAAAACAATCTAAATGGTTGAATACTGATAGTAAACTGGCTCAAGATTGTATGTATAAATGCAAAAAAAATATTTACATTAGCCAAATCTGATTATAATCGGGTTGCATTTTTGAAAGCTAGGAGTGAATATGTTTAACGAAGCCCACATAAAAAACTGTGTATTACATATAAAAAAAACCACTAACTGTGCGCACTGAGTAAATCTATCTTGAACTGTAGAGAGGGGATATACATGGCATCACAAATTTAAAAAAGAAAAATGATTCCACCCACTCGAGGGATGGTGCATCTGGTCATTTCGAACATATTAAGTATTAGAAGTTGGTACCTGTCATGAAAAAAACTCCACCCTAAGCAAAAAACTGAATCAACATGCATTTTTGTTTACCTTTTAACCCCTTTCATCATGAAACATAAGATGAAATTTTAAATGAAAACTGTTTACACCTCTCCGATGTTGCAAACTTCTAATTGTGTTCGTATAAACATTTTAATACATCATTTGGTTGACCGCAAGCAACCGTCAATATCCCCAAACAGATGACCAAATTAAACACACTGTAAGACAAGCAGTTACACAGTTGTCAAACTTTTTCGAAATGAGTGTAGTCATATAAGCAGACTGTGAGATTAACGGAGCATTATTTGTTCATGTTCTTGGGAGGGGTGAATATTCGCAAGATATAGAGTAACATTAAGGAGTAACATTTTTATGCTATTAATGTTAGATATCCTAAATGAGTATGAAAGCATTAATTCAACAGTATATAGGCACACAGCACGTACAGCATATACATATATGGCGGAATGTGCCGAAAATGCCCCTTTTTGAGTTCCTTTTTCATGTTCAATGGGTGGGGTATTATTAATTTGTTTATTGGTCAATCATTTTAAAACACCTCAGCAGTACCCTAATACAGTTCTTTTCGGGTTCATAATTTTCAGGGCTCAGTCGACGATGTATACTAATGGTCTACATTGTCATTTTATACGTAATTTAGTGATCTCGTCTATTTCAGGTCATAAAAGCAGTGATCTTACAGGAAATGTTGAAGATTTTTACAATGACCGCACAGATATGTTCATCCTATCTCTGACATATTTTTAATTATATTTTTAAGACAGATATCCATCCAGAGATTGGGCAAAAATGCGCTATTGTTCTAATTTATGAAAAGGGTGTGAAGGATTATCCCCCTAAATATAAAGGGATCACTCTAGTAAACATTTAGTCCAACATACTCTCATGAATACTTCGTTATTGCACTAAAGAGTGGTATGAAAGTGGTATGAAAATGAAAATATATTTAACGAAGCTAAATTTGTATTCAGACATAACCTTATTATGATTGAAAGCATGTGTATACTACACTTTACAATTCCAAAACGCTTAAGAAAATAATATGAAACTTCACTTCGCATTTATAGATTACGAAAAAGCATTTGACGCGGTCATGCATAATGAATTCTGTGTAAAATTAATTTATTCAGGTGTTGGATGCCTTTTTTGCACTAAAAATTGGTGTGAAAGTGGTATGAAAGGGAAAATATATTTAACGAAGCTAAATTTGGATTTAGACATAACTTTAACATGATTGATAGCATTTTAATACTAGACGTTACAATTCCAAAACGCTTAAGAAAATAATATTAAACTTCACTTCGCATTTATAGATAACGAAAAAGCATTTGACGCAGTCATGCATAATGAATTCTGGGTAAAATTAATGTTTTCGGGTGTTGGTCGTAAGATGCTAAATATGCTAAAGTTAAAGATGCTAAATATGCTAAAGTAACATTCATCAAAATGTAAAATCGTGTGTTAGTCATACTTATAACATAACTCTTTGATATTTCTTTAGAGATCAAGTAAAGTGTTCCTCTTTCACCCCTACGCTTTATCCGTAGTAGAATAAAACTCGATGTAAAAACAAAATTGTTTCTATTTGACAAGTAAGATGTACGTATAATAACATACGGCTGCGGAGTTTATACAAACAATGAGATTGACAAAATAAACCTCAAATTTTGTAAATATATATTAGTTGTCCGCCAACAGACATCAAATGAAGCTGTCGTAGGTAAACTAATTTATCTGTTATCTTTAAAGAGAGATCTCTCACATTCTGTAAGAAAAATTATTCATTCACTAAACTCCATTATACGATATATACATATGATACGAATATCATATATACTACGTTCGCTAACACGTATGTAAAACCTGCTGGATACAAGCTATTGAAGATCTTATTGACAATTTAGGATTTAGTGATATATATTGAATGAAAATGTTAACATAAAATACCATTTATCCAAAATTTCAACAACTTCAAGATCAACACGTCAAGTTATGATCTGATGTGATAGATTCGCAAACTAAATTAAAGTATTATGTTTAAAATACAATGGCTTATTATAGTGTATTTGAATAATATGTTTACATAGAGATTGAAGAATTTAGTATAAAATTAAACATTAAATTCTATGATTTCTAGTACTAACACTAGACAATTAAGAACTATTTCTAAATTAGTGAATGATGCTTTGTAAAAACGAAATAATTACCTTGCTAGTTAGTTACGTTGTTGCTTCTTGATAACGCTAACAATGTAAAACCAACTATTTATTTATTATAGTCATTTAGTTAAAAGTTTATGTTAATTGTTTTTGTTTAATATTACAACATGCAACTTTCTCAGTACAACTCCTTTTACCAAACTGGTACAAACACATCTTTGAGAATAGAACAACTAATGTACTAAAGACATCATTGCTCTATGTTATTGTAATTATTTTTAGCTTTTTTCTTACAAATACAGTATGACCGCCTAGCGGCTGAAAACTTTAAACGCGTTGTATCATTTGTCTGATTAAAAATAATGTTTCGCGCTACAAAAAAATGTGCTTTGCTTTTTTTACAATCAGCGTTAAACCAATGCGGCCCATCTCATTGTATATGTATTACATTTTTATCTTAACTAATTATACAGCGTCATTTGGTTTGCCACGGTGTGATATCCAATAAATTATAGACGACAGGTCATTAATACATGAATCCAAATCTAACCAAGAGACCCATGAGGGCCTGAATCGCTCTACTGCTATAAACACTGTGCAAGTTTTGAGAGAATAAGATGGAAACTGTGTACTGAATCGCGCAAACAAGGAGAATTTTCTCAAATTCAAGGGGACATTATTGTGTACTTATTTCTACAAAATTTCTTGAGGTATCATCCGGAAACTATCTGGTGGACGGACCGACAGACATAAAAAATTATCAAACTTTAACCAAGGTTAAAGTGTTTCATCTGGAAACCATTTTACTATTTCGAGTCACTGTGACCTTGATCTTTGACCTAGTGACCTGAAAATCAATAGGGGTCATCTGCCAGTCATGTTCAATATACCTATGAAGTTTCATGATCCTAGGCTTAAGCATTCTTGAGTTATCATCCGGAAACCGTTTTATTGTTTCGAGTCATTGCGACCTTGACCTTTGATCTAGTGACCTGAACATCAATAGGGGTCATCTGGCCATTCATGATCAATGTACCTATGAAGTTTCATGATCGTAGGCCTAAGCGTAATTGAGTTTTCATCCGGAAACCATCTGGTGGACGGACCGACATGTTCAAAACAATATACCCCCTCTTCTTCGAAGGGGGGGGGGGCATAAAAAGGGGTTGAGTCCTCATTGATACAAAGACACTGTTCAAGTTTGCCAAGAATTGGATGAAAATTATGGACTTTATCACATACAAAAATGAATATTCATATTTTTCTCAAATTCAAGAGGAGATAATTCTTGACTTATAACTCCGATATTGCTCATTTTCAACAGGGTTTGACTCATCATTCAGATAAAGACACTGTGCAAGTTGGGAAATAATTGGATGGAAACTGTGGACTTAATTGCGTAAACAAGCCTAATTTCACAATTTTCTCAAATTCAAGAAGAGATAATTCTGGACTTTTTACTCTGATGTAACCCATTCTCAATAGGGTTCGAGTCCTCATTAATATAAAGACACTGAACAAGTTTAAAAAGAATCGGATGAAAACTATAACACGAGAAAACTCCAATTTAAGGAGCCCGTTTAGAATACGTACGATGCATTCTTTGCAGTGAGTAAACAATATATTTCCAAAACCGGTTTGTAAGGACATCATGTGATTTGCGAATCGGTAGATCATTATAATAAACATGCTCGACGGGTATGTTTTCGTAACGGTTCAAATTTTCTAACAAGTACGCGGAAGCTTAAATCGCCCATGAGAGATAATTTGCAACACGTTTTATAACACAATAAAAGCGAATTGTTAAACCTATAAATTAAATGGTCTTCTTGTGGGATGTAATGGTGTTACAAATACCGGTATTCATCATGATAACAGCCCAAAGTGTTTTTACATAGAAAATGCATGCATTTTTGTATCAATTTGACGTTGGCTGAACATTATTTGTATTGTTAACAACAAAACCACCACTGTTACGTTTAGATTTTGTGTTAAAATTAGGTCTAAAACATTCGAAGTGTTCAAAATCTTTGAATGTTATATTTCCGCCTGAGGAATGCCATGTTTCAAATAGAAGAACAAAGACATTTGTGTAGCATGAACACTCCGGTGAAGATAGTTTAGAGCATAAACCTTAAAGATTCATAACAAGAAATTAAAGCGGCTTCCGTTGCTGATCCTAGCTCGGAACTTGAAGTTGGCGCGGCTCTCAGTTACTGATTTTCCTACTTGTAGTTTAATGCCGGGTGTTGGAGCATCGAAACGGCAGTTCGGGTGCTGGACCTGGGAGGAATGTTTCTACTGCAAATATTTTATCATCAATATGAACGCTTTTCTTTAATTTGAGCTTTTATCATGTATGGTATGAACATTTTAGGTGACTCATGGATCGCCCTTCTGAGTTGATCACTGGTGCATTTATTAGCGGCACGAGGTTTGTCAAACATTTTGTTTCTATTAAAGGGACTGTCAACCACGAATGACGAAAAAAGAAAAGTTCTAAAATGCCGTATTTTTTTTTACAATTATTAGTTTATATTGATAAAAATATCACGACTTGTTTATTATATTACTTGAAAAAAGTTCATATTTTCAGTAAATTCGGTAATAAAATTTCGCGATGTGAAATCGAAAGAACATCGCGAAAATATGTGACATAACAAAATACACACTATAAATAACGCAAGTAGATTTTATTTTTAAAAAATATGTACAATTCACTACGCATGCACAATTTGCATTCCTTTGTTTACCACGTGACGATGATGATCAATCTACTGGCGTTATTTATAGTTAAGGACGTACAGTGGGATTAGGGATTTCGTTCCGAAAATAAGGGGTTGCATAGGGATAAATATTTTTGGGGATTAATCTCTAACAATCCGTTTTTTTAGGGATTAATCCCTAACAATCCCTACTAGGGTTTTTTATGGATCTTTTGGGATTATTAGGGATGCTATCACTCTGCCCATGCGTACGGGTGAAAAGGTGGGGTTAAGAATGTAAGCTTTTGATAGTATTACGCATGCGTAGGGCAGAAAAGGCGGAGTTATTATCGCTTGCGATAATGACTCCGCCGTTTAAGCCGTACGCATGCGCAGAACTATCAAATGCTACAGTAAACGCGGCCATCTTTACTTCGATCCTACATGTGCGAATATCTTTTATATAAAATTTAAAATGTTAAAGAACTCAACTATACTCATAGTGCAAAGTATCCTTGGATGTTTTAATTACTTTAGTTAAAAGAAAATCAAGCATTTGGCGGAAGTTATTTTAACAACAATAACGAAGAAAACTCTCCCCAAACGTTTTCTTCTAAAATGCCTTACAGAACTCCGAGGTTTTTGCTAGTTCTTCTTGATAAGGCCTAATAAAAATGTAAAAAAATAATGTCTCACATATGTCCATAAAATCGAGTTCAATCAACCTAATACATCGTAACAAACACAATAAATGTTACCATCGACGCCCGTTTGCGTGTATTTTGTTGAGAAATGCTCAAAACATAAACTTGATAACAAATCGTTTATGGCGGAAGTTGTGAATTGTCGATAAGTGCAAAGCGAAAGAAAAGGTTACACTGCACAAATTGTTTTCACCGTAGCATCTGACGATCTGGTCTTATGGTAGCAGTTGAAATTGTATTGCGTATAACAGTGTAGTTTGAATTAGAACACATTCTTATTATTATTCTCGCTGCGATTGGATAAGTGGTAGAGTCCGTGCTTTTAGATACGACATTGTAGAAACAGTTATTGCGCTATATACTAATTGAACTGAAAATCCGGAAAAAAATGGATGTAGTGTCGGGTGTTCTTACATGCCTAGAGATAAGGCTGTAGTATGGAATACTTAATAAATATTTTATTTTTTTCATGCTATACAATTTAGTATTTAATTAATTAACGGAATGAAATGAATATTAGCATAAACGTATATAGATGTATTTCTTCTTATGTACATATTGTAAAGCTTGATACTGTGTGTGATTATGAAATAAATATTAAAATAAAAGTGCATAGATGTATGTCTCCTAGTGTACATATTGTAAAGCTTTGATCATGTGTGTAAATATTGAAATACATATTAAAATAAAAGCATATAGAACCCGTCCCTTGCAGTTGTCTATCCGTATGGTCGTTCGTTAGTGGGAGACAGTGGACTGAGAGAGACGTTTAAGATTGTGGAGTGCTTGAGGCTGTCTGTATTAAAGACTTTGTTGACTAAAGAGATGGGTGAAAGTGTATTATGCGTAGGGAAGGTTGCGTTTTAAAGAATTGTTCTGTATGTGAGTGTGATCTTTGTCAGTGTTGTTCGAGGTGCTGTGCAAAATGCGGATGTGTTGGTGTGATAGGTGTTTTGGGGAGATTTTTTATTTGATTATTGTCACTTATTAAAATGTTATGATAAACAGACAAGAACAACAAGCGAATAATATATATTTATACTAGCATTTCCCCAGGAATTTGGTCAGGCACTGCGGCAGACGGTTGGTGTCGAATTCTTTATATACTTTCTAAATGTTATACATCAAAATCCACACAACTTTGGAGCTACCAAATCACAACATTTCTTTAAATATTTATGTATTTGTCCTCAGTTCATTTCATTTAAGTCATGTATTATAATATTAAATAACAACCAAAATAAACAGAAAGCAAAAAAATATTGAAAACATTCTGTGACCCATGGAAAATCTTGCTTCCAACTACTGGTCGTTCATTAGATTGTATTTTGTCATGCACAAAGACTAAAGAAAAATGTGTTGCAGGTATATAGCGAATTTCGTAAATATGAAAGAAACTATACATCTATTGGATCTGAATATATTAAATATTGGAACTGTTAAGCTATAGTCGCCGTTAAGAAAATAATGTGAACAAATTTTAAAGTCTCTATAACGCTCAAAATCAACGAAAATTTCGTTCAGTATTTCGTAAAATAAAGTTAACACCTTAACAATCAGTGTTCCTTATAGCAATATCCAAAATTTAAACGCTAGATGTGATATGGTTACTTAGATTTTTGTAGATACAAAATGCTCGTGTTTATTTATTTGTGGCCACAATTAATTACCGCGAATATATCTATTCATACGACACACGAATATGGAAGGGTATTTAGGTAAAAATTACATCATTCGTGGTGAATATTTACATTATGACTGATTCTTTTTCTAATATGCTTCACGGCAATTCCAGCATGCTTGTTGTGTATTCGTTTATACTTGATGATTGTTGCTACATTACATCATTCATGATGAATATTTACATTATGCGTGATGTTTATTCTAACATGCTTCATGACAATTCTAACATGCTTGTTCTCTTTTCGGTTATACTTGATGATTGTTGCAACATGCTTGGTGTTTATCCAATGTGTGTGTGTTCATTATTCCAGAAACCAGTCATAATCGGCTTTGCCACTAAGCGTAATTAACAACGGCAGTTAGAAACAGGAGGTAAGCAGAATGCAACTAAGCAGAATGCAAGTTACCAAATTATGTCAACAGGTGACGCGCGTTTATTTTCCGTATGTTGAATACATTACTTTTCGGAAAAAAGCGAAAACATCCGAATCATTTTCACTAGTAAACTGAATAAGCTAAATTAGTTGCCTTTGTTATATAATCACCAATAAACTAAATACGTTTATTATTGCCATTAAGACCAGTAGGCCTACACAATAAATTGACTGCCGTGAATATTTTTGATATTTGTAAGTTGCAGTTGGCACTCAAGAAAATATACATGTATTTTATTCAGGACATAACGGGGCTGATGTGTTGGAAGTCACATCCCTAGTGCAAATAATTACAGTAGACGTAATCTTCCGATGTTCATTGTATATCGACCTCATATGTATAAAGTAGCCCAGACCCCCATTGCCTCAGAACTGTGCGTGTTACTTTCAGATTTATCTAGTCTGTTTACCAGGCTATACTTACAATGTCTATAAACACATATTGATCATGTTATGTCTATATTATGTCTGTGGTATAGATAGTGAAGCCTTAAAGTTACAAGTACTCGTGTCTAGTACAACTATTGTACCCCTCGTTGAGAAAACAACTACTTCTACTATTAAAATATCATAGAACATAATTTTCAATCAATTTGGAAAAAAACAACAAATTAATATAAACAGGTCTGTCATAAACGTTGACGTCGCTCTTGGTTACCAGAAAAATTCCCACGCACGGATTTCAACCGTCATTGTTTACAATCAATTAAGTGCACACGTACTGGAATTGGTGTAGCGTTTTTTAAAGGTGTATGTCCAGCGCGTGTGCCGGAAGAACATGGCTTAATGTATTTATTTTTTTGTTAAGCTCTGTAATATTTATATTTATCTGTATGAACAAATGTCGGTGAACATTAATCCGGTTTTAATTTTTGAAAATATTGAGGCGTTCATTAATTATGGATCTAAAACGGAGCATTAATCCGCATTAAAAAAACACCGGGCATATTGCATATTAGATCGGAGACATGAAATTATTTAGAAAGAAAGCAATAAGAGGTTCAATCCTACATGAGCAAGTCTCGCTGCGCACGATTACGCTCTTACTGCTCGTATATATTTGACTCTTATGAATCTTGGCCAGTACCTAGTGTTTTATTTTGCTGAATCTAAATTATGTCATGCATATATATGTACTTTAAGCAGCATGACCAACAGCTCTTTCGTATGTGAAAGAGATTGACACGAAATACCTACCCATCTATAATAAAGTTTATATGTGCACTTCAATATTATAGTTTTATAGCATGTTATGTGGTGCAATATAAGTGTACTCTAGTAAATTTGAAATTATGTAATGGATTTCTTCTCAACATACATGCAGAGTTCCACATAACTTTATCAGCAAAATCTTGGTTTACACTCTATAAAAAATCCAGCCTTAAAGTCTATTATTATTTCCTTTTTTCAGGAAAGTATAATTTTTGGCACATCAGCATTTAGGTTTATAGTCTAAGAAGAGCTGTTGCCGGGTAACAGCAGACTTTTTGCGATAAAAGGACCTGATAATGGAAAACGTTTGGCTTTTCGACTGTTTTAAAGATGGTCTGTTATTCATAATAACGTTAAAGAGCTGTTGATTTCATAATTGTAATGAGGGCCTAGACGAGTGGGAACTCATTGATGAAATGTTTACATTATATGCATTGATATTGAGTTTTACGCATGATAAAAAAATGAATTCTTATTTTATTTGTCCAATGTGTAACCGTACGCACAGAATTTAAGTCTACTGTTTTTACTAAATTTAATTCATTTTTTTTACGACTTTAAGTGTCTTATCTGGAGCTCTGCATACATGCATTAGTAGCATATATTGAAATATATCCATAGAGTTTCTTTGGTTATTGAAGGTAAATTACTGTACAAAATTATGGTTAGTCATTAACAAAAAAAGTTACGTCTACAAACACGCGGTAAATTTGGGTTCAGTAGCAAATATCACACAGAGGGGCGCAACTTCTGCTATAACATACAATTTCCGTTATACGCCGTAAATTTCCGTAGTCGTCCGTAGCATTTCGGAACGACTGTCAATTGACATCATTGTATCACGCATGATTGTATGTTGCTTTGTGCTTGGGTGAAACTCACATCTTGCCATCGCGTTAATTTATTCAACGCATCAATATTTGATTCCATTATGCACTGCGCATATTATGGCGCACCAAAGGGGTCGAAACTTTAACTTCTGCTCGAGCAGGAAAAATGCTGCTCGAGCAGCATTTTAATGCTGCTCGAGCAGCAATATGCTGCTCGAGCAGCAAATTTACTGCTCGAGCAGCATTTTTTTCTGCTCGAGCAGAAAAATCCTGCTCGACCAGCATTTATTTTTAGAATAAGCCCTCGAACCCGTTAGCCAATCAAATTTCAGCTTACAAACCGACGACATAAATACCTCTATGGAAACGAAATAGACCTAACAATAAATAACTTTAGAAAAAATAAAACGAACTCATAATTTGTGTTTTAATGAATAATTATTAAATTCTCATCAGTTTTTCGTAGTTGTTATTTATTTATTAATCTTCAAATCGTTTCGCGTTATTCACCTCGGCACCATATTCTCACTAAGATGGCGGCGGCAGGTGAATTTATCGACGAGTGTCATCGCCGTATTTTGAATTTAGCAAGGGTATTACGAGAGAACGATTCGTCAATCGAAATTCTTGAGTCTTCATACACAGAGCTTACAGCCCTCATCAGAAATATTCGTCGGGTTTCTCAAGAATCGCCGGATGCCGTCGAGTTGGGCCATATCGCCGAAAGCATTATTCATGCAATAGATGGTCAAAAACGGTAAGATAATTTTATTACCAGCCTTCTATCAATACCAATATTGAAAGTCAGATAAAGGGCTCAAAGGGAATGTCAACCACGACAACGAAGAAAAGAAAAGTTGTAAAATACCGTATTTTTTTACAATTATTAGTTTATATTGATTAAAATATCACGACTGGTATATTACATAACTTGAAAAAAGTTCATCTTTTCATATTAGGTAATACAATTTTGTGATGTAAAATCGAAAGTACATTGCGAAAATAGGTGACATAACGATATACACACTATAAATAACGCAAGTAGATTGATCATTTTATGTATAGAATATATACATTTCGCTACGCATGTACAATTTGCAATCCTGGGTTTACCACGTGATGATGATCAATCTACTTGTATTATTTATAGTTACCTGGTAGTAACCTGGTAGACATAGCCAGTAAAATTTATTACCGAATATATAGTGATATGAAAACTTAACAACTTTTTTCAAGTAATGTGCTCTACCAGTCTTGATATTTTAATCAATATAAACTAATAATTGTAAAGAAATACTGTCTTTTACAACTTTTCTTTTCTTTGTCGTCATGGTTGACAGTCCCTTTAAGAAGCGAAAGCTTTTCTACGGAAATGGCCTCTACTACATTGTGAACATTTCGAAGGAACACATCCAAATATGCTGCTTTTGGGTGGATCCGTGGGTCTTTCTTACTGTAATCTGCACGAATATTTCTTTATTGGTATGATAAATCATTACCATTTACAAACAAGGTGTCGATAACACATGATTTTTGTAATAACATGAAACTCATTTTCATGCTAAGCAGAATAAACCAATTAAAAATCTGAACTATTAGACTACACTCACCACAGTGATCAAAGTAGGTCAGGTGCTTTTTCATCGGTTCAGTGGCTCGCATTACTCGTCATTAAACAAACGTCTGCAAACATTGAATAAACCAAAATGGAAGGCGGAGCAGATTTTTTTTTCAATGTGAAAAGATGATGCAAGAATGTGGTTTATTTGAATTTTATATGGTGTTTACATGAGGGGGGGGGGGGCATTTATGATGACTTAAGAATAGTTGTTATCTTTTTTTCCTTATCGTTCTGTCAATTTTACTGCCAGACTGAAAATTTTTTGCTGCACGAGCTTTAGTTCTAAACGATTTCACTTTCCACGCAAGCGAGAAACCACGGCTCGATGAGAAAAAGGCTAAGTTGAAATAAAGAGTCTGTTAGTGTACAGCAGAGTGTACTAGCCTGTCTGACCATATGTTTGACTGGTACCACCAAAACAGTGTCAACAAACCTATAATTTACCATTCCAAAAGTTAATTCAAGCCAATTTTTTGCAAAATTACATATAAATTTTGCTGAAACTGACTTATTTACCCTCAAAAAGTGCAATTATTAGAATGAGGGCTATCTTTATATAGTCTATTATTGTAACGGTTGGTAAGGAGTTTATCTGTGGTGGGTTCGTGTCAATAAGGCAGTTCACTATTTAGACGTTTTGACCAAAATCCCTTTTTTAGTAATTATAAAACAACAAATAGTTTTATAATCATACTAGTTTAAACCACATTTATACTGATAATTTTGCCTATGCACTGCAGTATGCATCCCACGTTATATAGGCATATAAACCCTCAGGGACCCATCATACCAGAAAATATGTGTCCAGTTGTCAAAAGTGTATATAGAATAAATTATACTCATTTTTTAACATAACAATTTTTTGTCACTTGTCAGAAAAGCCTTGATAATCCAGTCTGAGGCATCATTATACTATTTGATACAAAAGTGTGTAAAATTCTGATTTTTAAGCACAAGCCTGAATTCTCCTACTCCCGGATCAGATTTTAGTAGACTAAATGCGTTCGTGCTTATTTTAATTTTTACACTGATACAATCCCGTCGACTGGATCATTGGTACTTGGAAACAGATTTTTTCCTGTGACATACAGTTTTGGAAGATGTTTGTCCAAGGGACGCATAAGTTTAATATTCTAAAATTGATTGATTTTTCACCTGTCTCAGTCTGAATTAAATTTTGTTTACATCCATCACTTTCTGCTTGCCAGCTTCCATAAACAAGAAAACACAATATTAAATTGTATAGAATTGTAACAGGCATAAATACGTCAATGATGCAGTTGAATGTTCAACTGATTACTGCTTTAAATTTGTGTTATTGATTGTTAAGTAAAGAACATTAAGAACAAAAACTGAATTTTATTTTTTAAAGATGTAAATCTCACTGAGCACTTAGACTTAAGAGAGTTTAGAATTTGTCATTTTCCGATATGTGAATTCACTGTTCTTCCAGCAGTTAATTACACAAACATTTCAAGAAATAAATCCTTCGCTTTAAAACCTCCTTGAAAATGTGGTTTACATCAAATTGAATTGATAATTTTGATAAAACTTTCTTTGATACAATCAGGTTTGGGCCAAAATTAAGTCCCACATTTATCTGCAATCAGCACTGTGTAAATGTTTGTTGGTTTAATGTGATTTCTTTATATATCCCAGGGTTCTAGAGCCAGCATTTGAATTCAGAAGACCTCGCCAGTTAAGGACAAAAGGGCGGCCACTCTACTACATTTCACGAGAACATCTCACACATCTTGTGGAATTAGGGTATACCAAGAAGCAGATGGCACAGATGCTCCATGTTTCCACTTCAGTCGTGAAGCGCCGGTTAAGGTAATAGTGCTCTTAACCTTTGCAATTTCTTTGGTAGCATTCTGTCAATCAGTGGCCCGATCTCAACCAAACTTATTCTGAAGCACAGAGGAAACTAATTATTGTTAAAAGTAATTGGGTGGAGTTATTCCTCTAATTGACATGGCAACTGGGCACCAAATCTTAAACATTCTGCTTCTCCAAACCTTGTGACTGGATTTCATAAACTTTTTATCATAATTGTTCCTTTATTGACTGTCTATCAAGTTTGTAAAAATCATTATGGTATCTAAAAAAACATTGCCGCCCAGGGGGCTGAGTCTATTTTCATTATATGCCATAATAGAAATACTTTACAATCTTCTCTGAAACTGTTGGTCATATTTTAGTAATAATTGGCATAAAGTGTTGCGTAACACTGCTAATGTGGTAATATCTAAAAATTCATGAACCTCAAGGGGTGGGGCCTTTTAACCTACATGATTTATGTAGAAAAATTTAAAAAACATTTGGGATCTAATCTGAAACATAGGAAAACTTTTAAAAAACTTCATATCAGGTGAGCGACCAAGGGCCCTCTGAGCCCTCTTGCTAGAAACAATTGTCCATATGTTATATTTGGAGCCTACCCATCTACCCATTTAGCAAATATAGGGGATTTTATACAAAGGACTATAATAATGGTGTATTTTGAGGTGTATTTAATTGCAAATAGTGGGGACTTTAACCAGAGGGCATCTAGGGAAGCCTCTGTTTAGAGGCCCTCTGATAAGGGTATACACTGTTTGCTTGTTTTCATATATATGGTATCATGGTACTGTGGATTAAGGTTTTCTCGTGAGTCATTTGCTCAAAGACATTACAGGTAGCTACATGAAACTTGGAACTTGCAAGTATATTTATACATGTATGTATATTAACTATTTCATGGGTAGTCCACACTGGCGTTGCTCATAACCCTGCGACCTTTATTTATCAACTCCCCTTGTTTTGATTTTAAAAATTATCAAGTGATCACAAAATCTCTATGTTTTTTCTTTGAATAATGAGCTTTGGAGTTGTACAAATTCACAATAAATAACATTATGGTCTATCAGTTTGCTCTTAAAAAAGAAAAAATCAATGCCTTTTTCTTAGATGCAATGGCTAATGCCCCTTAGTATGTTTCCTCCTTATGTAGCCTGTATAACTAGAACTTCATGATTGATCACACATGTGTTTCATACTTTATCATTTTTTAATGTTTGTTTTGTTATAATTTCAGACTCTGTGGTATCAATTTAAGAGCAAGGTTCTCCACCCTTTCTGATGAGGAGCTAGACAGACGAGTGCAAGATTTTGTCACTGGGAACAGGAACTTAGGCCAGAGGATGGTTCAGGCCATGTTACTGACAGATGGGCACCGAGTTCAACGGCAGAGAGTCGCAGACAGCCTTATCCGGGTTGATGAAGCAGGAGTTGCCATGAGGTGGGCCCATGCTATACAGAGAAGAACATACAAGGTTTCTGGACCAAATGCCCTCTGGCACATTGATGGCAACCATAAGCTGATCAGGTAACTACACATGTCTTCATTTACACACAGTTAGTAATTGTTTATGCCTAAACTTAAGGTTGTCAATTTTGTGTGCTTTTTGATGGAAGTTAGTTTGACCAAACAAGCACTGTGCAACTGCATATAGATGACTTGGTGCAAAACTAAGTCTTCCGCCAGTAAGAAATAGACAATACATGGTATTGTGCTGAGCTATCAATGTTAAAAGTGTTTTGCAATCTGACAAGACAGTCCAGATATATTTGCTGTTATATTGCAAGGGCAGTTAAGGGGCATCTTCCCCTTCGAATATTTTTTAAAATAATGCAGATATTACCTTAATTTAACTTGCATTTTACCTTGATTTAAGATTATCTAAGATAAGACAAATATTATTGAAAATAATCACATATTTCTTGAAAAATCTGTTCTGAATAGTTGTGTATTTTTTCTAAGAAAATGGTTGCATATCCAAAGTGCCATTTAATTTATATTACACTTCTATTTTGGAAGTTCCATCATCTACGTTTACCGGGTCTGTCTTAGCAATAAGTATTGTTGGACAATAGAGTTACTGTTTAAATAGTTATTATTATAGTACTGTATTTTTCTAAGGCTTATTTATATGCCAGCATTTTTATCTTTGCTTTTTTTCAGGTGGGGCTTAGTAATCCATGGTGGCATTGATGGCTACTCCAGGCTGATAACCTTTCTCACAGTAGCTTCCAACAACAAGTCAGCAACCATGATGGAGAGTTTCCTGGGAGGCACAACCAAGTATGGTGTTCCATCACGCGTGCGTTCAGATCACGGGTTGGAAAACACTGGTGTTGGAGCTTTCATGCTTGGGTACAGAGGAGCTGGCAGAGGGTCATTCATAACTGGCAGGAGCGTTCACAACCAACGCATTGAAAGGATGTGGAGAGACATGTACAGGTCATGTACACACGTGTTTGCGGAGCTTTTCCGCCACCTGGAGGAGACTGGGAACCTCCATCCATCCAATGCTATACATCGATGGTGCTTGCACTTTGTGTATCTGCCTCGAATTCAGAGAGCCCTTGACACATTCAGAGAAGCATGGAACAGACATCGCCTTAGAACAGAAGGAGGAATGACACCAACCCAGTTATTCTTTCAAGGTGTTCACAGGTTTGCTGGTCAGGGACACACTGGTATTGATGACCTGGTCATGCCTCCAGATGATGCAGATCAGATGATAGACGAGGCAGAGTATGGTGTGGAAGAAGAGGGCCTCATCACAGAAGAGCCTCATGAAGAGCAGGTCAACGAGGAAGCCAGTCCTCTCGCACCAGAGCAGTTAGTCAGACTGAGAGACCTCGTCAACCCTCTGGAGGGATCAGACCTTGGAGTGTCCCTGTTCACTGAAACTGTAGCCTTTGTTGAAAATGTGAATGTTTAGTTTGTTGTTTTACTGCAAGAGAGTGTTGTGACAAAGATGATGTTTGAAATACAGTTGAAGCTTGACATCATAACGATCACCCCAATTGTAATATCGAAACATTTCTTGCCATTCCTAGCAGTATTATTCTGATCATTTATGTCTGCATAATGATTATATTTTAGTAGCTATGCGTCGAATAATAAAAATATGGACTCATTTCTACATATTTTTGGATCACTCCTGGCATATTAATTGACAATAAAAGTAATGCTATACATCGATGGTGCTTGCACTTTGTGTATCTGCCTCGAATTCAGAGAGCCCTTGACACATTCAGAGAAGCATGGAACAGACATCGCCTTAGAACAGAAGGAGGAATGACACCAACCCAGTTATTCTTTCAAGGTGTTCACAGGTTTGCTGGTCAGGGACACACTGGTATTGATGACCTGGTCATGCCTCCAGATGATGCAGATCAGATGATAGACGAGGCAGAGTATGGTGTGGAAGAAGAGGGCCTCATCACAGAAGAGCCTCATGAAGAGCAGGTCAACGAGGAAGCCAGTCCTCTCGCACCAGAGCAGTTAGTCAGACTGAGAGACCTCGTCAACCCTCTGGAGGGATCAGACCTTGGAGTGTCCCTGTTCACTGAAACTGTAGCCTTTGTTGAAAATGTGAATGTTTAGTTTGTTGTTTTACTGCAAGAGAGTGTTGTGACAAAGATGATGTTTGAAATACAGTTGAAGCTTGACATCATAACGATCACCCCAATTGTAATATCGAAACATTTCTTGCCATTCCTAGCAGTATTATTCTGATCATTTATGTCTGCATAATGATTATATTTTAGTAGCTATGCGTCGAATAATAAAAATATGGACTCATTTCTACATATTTTTGGATCACTCCTGGCATATTAATTGACAATAAAAGTAAGAAGATATAAAGCAGTGAACATTGAATGAACATATTGACACATCATTTGGTGGCATAAGTCACTGTTATGGTCTTTCCTTGTTTTTCATTTTTTTCTCAAGTTGTAACCCCTGAAAACTGTTTCATGTTTCTTTTTCCAGTTTTCTGTTATAAAGTTTTTCTTTTATTGAAATCTTCAACCGATTTACAATATGTACATTTCTACCCAATGTTTTTCTCAAAATGCAAACGGATTTTAATAGTGATTTTTTTTTTTTTAACTTTAACTTCAAAGTTAATTTTCACAAATTCTCGGTAAAACTTTTCATTTCACATGGATTTTCTCCCCTTATTGAGGTCATAATGGAAAAAATTGTCGGTAAACCTTTTCAATCAAAAAAGGAATAATTATGTGCATCTAACGTTGTTTCGAATTGACTATATAATTATGTATATCAACAACCTGCGTTTTTTATAGATAACTAAACTCACAGAAATAGATGTAGACTTTAATAGCAATGTAAAATTGCAGCAAAGTGCTTTACAAAGACTCAACTTGGTGGCCCTAGCATCATGTTGTAACACAGTATTTTGTGAAGTTGGAAACAGACATCCATTTGGGAATAAATTGTGTTTTTTCAAAAGCATAATATGCAGTTTTATATGTTGTATTTATTTATTTTGACAAATTATAATTAAACAAGAAACCGTCGGAGACGGGTTATATTCCCAAAATGTTTTTTTTGGTCACAATATTGCACTCTATATTCAGATAAAAGGAAACGTCTTGAGGCGCATAACTTTGGACAAAATAATACGATGGATGGATAAGCAACTTAAAAATTTCAAAGGGCCATAACTCTCTAAATAAATCTTCTAACAAGAACCCACTAATAATTTGCACAACTCATCAAGGTAGTTAAGCTTCCCATAAAGCTTCATTGTATTCCAGTCAGTAGTTGGGGAGAAGTAGCCCGGACAAGAATTGCACTATATGTACAGTTTATAGAAAATTTTAAAGGGCCATAACTCTGTGAAAAATAATCCGACGAGAACATGCTGATAATATGCACATCTCCTTTTGGTAGTGAAGCTTCCCATAAAGTTTAATTGAATTCCCGTAATAAGTTGCTGAGAAATAGCTCGGACAAGAATTGCACTATATGTACAATGGGAAATTTCAAAGGGCCATAACTCTGTGAAAAATCATCAGACGAGAACCGGCTGATAATTTGCACATCTCTTGGTAGTGAAGCTTCCCATAAAGTTTCATTGAATTCAGGTCATTAGGGGCTGAGAAATAGCCCGGACAAGAATTGCACTATATGTATAGTTAATGGAAATTTTCAAAGGGCCATAACTCTGTGAAAAATCATACGACCAGAACCCGCTGATAATATGCACATCTCCTCTTGGTAGTAAAGCTGCACATAAAGTTTCATTGAATTCCGGTCATTAGTTACTGAGAAATAGCCCAGGCAAAAATTGTGCACAGACAGACACACGGACGGACAGACGAAGCGGCGACTAAATGCATAAAAAACTAATTGCATACATAAAAGCATCATTTAAATTAAATTAACTGCAAATTTTGATTGTTTATTGATTTTTTTAAATGAATTCCGATGAGCTAATAACAAGAGCTGTTTGTTAAACATGCATGCCCCCCATATGGGCTGTCCGTTGTAGTGGCAGCCATTGTGTGAGTACGATTTTTGTCACTGTGACCTTGACCTAAAGACCTCAAAATCAATAGGGGTCATCTGCGAGTCACGATCAATGTACCTATGAAGTGTCATGATCCTAGGCAAAAGCATTCTTGAGTTATCATCCGAAAATCATTTTACTATTTCGGGTCACCGTGACCTTGTGACCTCAAAATCAATAGGGGTGATCTGCAAGTCATGATCAATCTACCTATGAAGTTTCATGATCCTAGGGGTATGCGTTCTTGAGTTATCATTCGAAAACCATTTTACTATTTCGGGTCACCGTGACCTTGACCTTGTGACCTCAAAATCAATAGGGGTCATCTGCAAGTTATGATCAACCTACCCATGAAGTTTCATGATCCTAGGCGTATGCGTTCTTGAGTTATCATTCAAAAACCATTTTACTATTTCTGGTCACCGTGACCTTGACCTTTGACCTCAAAATCAATAGGGGTCATCTGCGAGTCATGATCAATGTACCTATGAAGTTTCATGATCCTAGGCCCAAGCGTTCTTGAGTTATCGTCTAACAACCACCTGGTGGACAGACCGACCGACATGAGCAAAGCAATATACCCCCTCTTCTTCGAAGGGGGGCATAAAAATCTGAAACCTCATGAATATTAATTAGCTAAAAATTATAATTTTCCTGCAATTAACATAAGTTTTGCCTGTCTAGAAGGAAATTCTGAAAATGTTTATGAGTTAGGTTTAAACAAATCGTTCATTGCTGGATTAGACAGCAGCAGCTGGAGCTGTCTTATCCAGGTGTTATACTTGATTTGAATAAGATGACACAATTGCGTAACAAGGGCTGACTTAGTTAAGGAGCCTAGGGGTTTACCAAAAAAACAAACAATCATTTTAATCTAGGAAAAGATTTATTCAATTGCTTAACATATAAATTCAAGACGTGTTTGTGAAACACTTTGTTCTCCAGTACTAATATTTATCAATTGGGGAAAAGCTATGGTTCATCTAAAGTAATACATTTCTACCTGAATATTTGACCTTTCACCTTGAGCGATGATCTTGAGCAATTGTTAAAAAAGTTAGTGATTGTAAATTCTATAGTAATTTGACCTTTGACATTGTTGGATAACCTTGAATATCACCACTAAAAAAGTGCAGCTTAACGAGATACATATTTAAGCTACATATCAAGTTGCTACATGCAATAGTTCCAAAGATATGGCAAGTGTAAAGTATTTGACCTCAATGGATAATATTGACCATCATAAGTGTCTCTACTCAAATTGTGCAGCTAAAGGAGATACTCATGCATGCAAAATATTAAGTTAATACCTGCAAAAGCTCCAAAGTTATGGCCAAGGATAGTCTTTGATCTTGTTTAAGTGTTTGACCTTAGACCTCAATGGATGACCTTGACATTGTCATCCAACCTCTCACATTAAACCCATTTAAATGGAAATAACTTTTTATCTCAAATTATTCAACTGTATAAGTTTCATTTCCATGTCAAATATGAAATATGTAAATGAACTTGTAAAAAAATTACTCTGTATCTAAAATGATATTTAGAAGACTTTTGAAGATGACCTTGGCATGTAACAATTAAATTGTGACTTCGTGAGATACACATGCATGCCATATATCAAAGCTAGCTGCAATAGGTCATAAGCAATGGCAAATGACAAAGTTTGAAGAATACCAGCAAAACAACCAACCAACAGACAGAGCAAAAACAATATGCCCTATATTATACTGGGGGCATAAAAAACAACAAATTTTGCAGTGTGATTTCATTTCAAACAAATTGTGCATTAGAAATAGCAACAAATATTTAATTTCAACTCTTCACTTATCTAGATACTATTGTCACATATTTTGTTTGCCGTATATTTAACAACTAAGTTCAAACAAGCAAGTTTGTTGAATTGATATCCCCCACCAATATGCTTCTGGACACAAAAGTGTTATATTTGACACTCAAAAAAGCATTTTTTCATGATACAAAGGGCCATAACTCTTTTATTAGCTAATGGTGTACAATGCCATTTGGCGTGCATCATCCTCTTATCCATATATATACTCATACCAAGTTTCAATGAAATCCGCCAAAGCACTTCCAAGATATGGCTCCAGACACAAAAAAGCATTTTTCCAAGATAAAAAGGGCCATAACTCTGTTATCAACAGATGGTGTACAATGCCATTTGGCGTGCATCATCCTATTATCCATATATATACTTATACCAAGTTTCATTGAAATCCGCCAAAGCACTTGCAAGATATGGCTCCGGACATAAAAGTGCCGGACGGAAAGACGGACGGATAACGCCAAAACAATATCCCTCTGCCTATGGCCGGGGTTGATTTTTTATTCAAAAAGTCTCTTGTTTATTATACTTGCTTTTTTACAATTCAGACAAGTCTGCAGAATCAGCTTAACTAATACAGATTTACGTCAACAAGAGTTGACAATATTGCGACTAAGTTATATCAGAAATATTGTATTTGCACTAAATGATGTGGTCTAGCACTTAATCTATTTAAAGCCAGACCGACGTATCACAATAGCTCATCTTGAGCTTTGCTCAAGTGAGCTAAAAATTAAGATCTCTTTTCTTGGTAGCGTGTATATCTGAAGGCTCTCTCTGATGAAAAGAAAAACAGATAGCTGTTCTACCAGTCAGAAGCCATGTTAGAAATACAGCTTAGGAATGCATTATGTACATGTATTTACAAAACTGATTATAGTCATCAACATATTTACATATATAACAGACGCCATGTTAGAAATACAGCTTAGGAATGCATTATGTACATGTATTCACAAAACTGATTATAGTCATTAGCATATTTACATATATACAGCAAGGTAGTGAATATGTCATCTGTTAAACATTTGGAATACAGGTTATTAAAAAAGACAACTATTAATCCATCAATCAATCATGCAAGCCAACAACCAACTATCAGTCAATCAAATAAGGCCTCTGTTTGTTGATTAAAGTTCCTGAGACTTTTTCCAAAGTTTGCAAGGTAGGAGAAGAAAAAAAAAGAAAAAAGATAGTTAGTGACAAGTTTGAAGAAGATTTAACAAAACTTTGACTTCGAGTGTTTCAAAATTGAAGCACTGATGTGCAGGAGAGAAAAGAAAGTTTCACTGTAACTGGAATGTGTTACTGTTGATAACCAGTTCAGTGTAATATTGAACAATGTTTTCAATTGCTGGTGGGCGAGGTCCAAGAGTGACAACCAGGGCACATGTGTTTACCCTGGTTGCTTCACCGAAGAAGACTTCAATCTTCTTGTGGAAGCCGATGGCAGGGATGGCTCTAGCACCCGTCATCCACATTAGAATATCATGCGGCTTCAAAGTGAAGCCATTCACCGTAGCAGCAGATCCTGAAATAATAAACAACATTGACCTTAATATGCATGTCTCCTGTCAGCAGTAGAATAAATATTGTCAGCCAGAAAAAGTATGATGCCTGTGAACATAGCAAACAAAATAATTAGACTAAATGACAGAAAGATAAATAGATGATTTTATTTTTAATTACCCTTTGTTGCTTGAAGAAAGGTGCGGAAACCCTGGGCTGTTTCCTCATCTAGCTGCCTGTGGTTTCCTTCTCTGTAGTTGAACTGCAGCAGATCGCGGACTGCTGCTGCAGTGACCTCCTTCTTCCTGCCACTCAGAAAGAGGAAGGCCCCATCTTTGTTACCCTGCAGAACATCTAGGATCTGGTGTGTCTGCAGACCTATTCATTTTGAAACAAAAGCAATGTATAATCTAGTATAAAAAAGGTCATGTACAAGTTCATTGACAAGACTGTGATGTCCTATCTAAGGATAAAACAAGATGCGTTTGTGAAACACAATGTCCCCCTATATGACGTTTGACCTTAAAGGATGACCTTGACCTTGACCTTTCACCACTCAAAATGTGCCGCTCCATGAGATACACATGCATTTCAAATATAAAATTGCTAGCTTCAATATTGCAGAAGTGACATTACATGAGCAATTTTGACTCATATATTTGACCTTGAAGGATGACCTTGACCTTAACCATTCACCACTCAAAATGTGTAGCTCCATGAGATACACATGCATGCCAAATATCAAGTTGCTATCTTCAATATTGCATAAGTATTCATAAAATAAGCGATTTGGGCTACATATATTTGACCTCTGACCTTGAAGAATGACCTTGACCTTTCCCCAACTCAAATTGTGAAGTTCCATGAGATACATATGCATGCCAAATATCAAGTTGCTATCTTCAATAATTGCAAAAGTTATTGCAAATGTTAAAGTTGCCGCAAACAGACCAACGTACAGACCAACCAACCAACCAACCAACAGACAGGGCAAAAACCATATGTCCCCCACTACTATATATAGGGGACATAAAAATCCTGTATATTAACCCCATTTAGAATATTATAGCTAAGACTAACAACTGCATTGGAGAAGTCATTAAAAATTGTAATAACAAGGAGTGATATAGAATGATGTAAACTTTTGTTTCTTTGATTAAATCAAGTAGTTTGGGTGGAATTGCAGCTTGATACTCGAAATCCTATCTTTACAGTAATGGATGTTTGATAAAAGCTGTTGATAATATGACGTCAAACCGCTTCATCATAAGTCCCACAAAAATATTTTTTTTGGCAAATTAGGCAAAAAGGTAGGGAGAACTATTTAACCATGTGTCATAGAAAGTGTTTTTTGTAATGATAGTTACATTCATTTTTTTAGTGACAGTTACATTCAATAGTGAAACTAGAATGTCAAACATGACACTAGTCACAATAAAAAGTTAACACAAGACATGATGTTGTCGCGCTGAGCGGTTATTATCATAACACCACTTTAATGTGTTGCAAGTATACAGTAACATATTTGGAAAAAAATGCATTCAATGAAGTAATTTGAATTTCTTAATTAAGTGGCATCTTCTTGCAGACAAAATGAACCATTAATAAAGATTTCAATACCTTAAGACGTATCTATGAAATGACATCGTAACAACATTATTACATGCCCTGAAACACTACCCTACATACAAATAACTGCGAAGTTGCATACAAAGCGTTTACGCTGTTGAACTGTTTCATGCATGACAAGAAAGGATAGTTTTACTTGCTCGCAAAGTTTCATCTTTCCTGAAAGAACCATATTAAAATGATTGCAAAAGTCTATGTAAATCTTGATCCTCCCTTGTACATGAGAGCCTTAACAAATAGACCTACCTTCCTTGAATTGCTCCATTTCTGCCCGGCAACCTCCCAGCAGGTTTTCAACAAAGGCGCCTTTCAGCAGCGGGATATGAGCCCTGCTGAACCGGTTTGTTGGCAGGCTAAATCCTGCTGCACAAGCCTCATCAAAGAGGTTGCTGTAGAGGCCTGCCAGCTCCCGGTCTGGTGAATCGTCCATCTGCAAATAGATTCATCATTCTGTATTAATCACATACCATGAAGTAGGTTGGCATTTAAATGTGACAACTTCTAATTTCAATTCATTAACCTCTGAATTTAGCAAGCAAAATAAATAAAAGATAATTTCCAACAAGCATATACTCTGTTTTTAGTTGATTGTAATTTTTTTATTGTAAATCTATTTTTCTATCTATGCCTATCTGTATCTATCTAAACATTGCTTAGAATTTCATGAATTCATCTGATATATATATTTATTATTGATTTATTTCTGATCTTCCTCACACTAATCTTTTTACCAACATGTTAGCCTCACCCACCTTCAGCAACGTTCTTGCTACTGCTGAAGGTGAGTGACATTTTGAAGGACTGATACTTGACAATTGAAACTGTGAGGCAGTAATAAAAGTAAGCACAAGTTAGGTTGTAAAAATATCTCTATAATTAATAGCTGAATGTAATGTGAAATGTATTTTTTTGTTTTTGTTTTTTTTCTTCTTAATATTGAAGGGACTACAACAGTGATCTTTACAATCATGGAAAGTGTTAAAAATAAAGATTGTCTCTTAAGGTACTTCTATGGTTTGTAAAACTGATTATATTTTCCAGAAGGACGGATATAAAGTTTTAAAGCTGTGGAAGATTACTACATAGTACTAATCTAATTGCGGGGTTAATCTACTCAAGATATACTTCTATTATGTGCTGGGAAACAGTGTAACTCAGTGTTGCCGGATCGGTAAGAATAATCCATTAATCAAACCCTGCACATGTATTATACTTTACATAACAAAATTGTACCATTTATGATTTTTTTGTAAAGGTTAATTAATATAAAAAATGAGTTTTTTTTGGATCAGAATGAGTTTTTAATTAAATTATGATGAATTTGAAAAATATTATGCATATATCCCAAAGGCCGTATTTCTCACATTGAAGATCGACATATTTTCTTAGAATTTCATGAATTCATCAGACTTACTCAACCAAACAACAGCCAAATTTTCTAAGAATTCTGTCTAGGAAGTAAAAACCAAAATTGTACCGTAAGCATAACTATGCAATAAATCAAACCATTGAAAACTCAATTACCTCCTTCAGTGAATTCACAAGACTGTCTGGCAGGTCCTCTATATCCAGACCGACTCTCCTGTAGCAGGTGGTTGACAACAACATCAGCAAAAATCGGCAGTCCAGGCCCGTCTTGGAGGATGGAGAGGGCCACAAGCTGCCCAAGGTGGCGAAAGGTGCCCCGCTTCAGCTCAATGTAGTTTTTGGCTAAAGTCAAGCGGCCAGCCTTGCCTGAAATAAATACCAAATATAAAATCTTCGGGCTAACATCTTTTTTTTAAGCTATTGCTTTTGGCTTGAATCACACAATTCACACAACTGCCCAATTATCAAATATTGATAATGGAAACCCATCTAACCTACTTTTTTTTAATGACTTTATATGTGTGACACAAGGGTGAAGGTCTTTTAAAATGTGACTCTTTTCATAACTTGGCCTGTATTTGTAGTGTTGAAAGAACAAACCACTGTAGAAAAATTACAATTGAATATTCAAGCGTTGAAAATATATAACATACCTGTGAAGAGTGAGGACATTGTGGCCTGGTTCAGGAACAGCGACCAAAATTCACGCCGTAGACCCCCAAGGTCAACACCCTCCTCTCCAGTTAAGGTCAGCCGTAAAGGGCTGTGGAGGTCCCCTTGAGCAAAACGAATTGACTGAAGAGCGTCCCTAAAAACATGGCTCCTTCGCACCTCTATGTGAAAAGGATCCTCCATATCCTGACTGATAAAGAGGCTCGCATGCTCCCTGATGGTCTCACCTAGGGATGGTACGCCTGAAGTTGGGCTGAAACATTCAAGCATGTCAAACTGACAACACCTGTATTAATAAAAAATCATTTCAATGCCATTTCAATAAAAATGATCTATAAATCATAGTGCAAACGAATCACAAAGTCTGGACTGCAAGATTCTCATTTTTTTCATAGTAACATGAAGTAGATAGTTCAAATGATGCACATCTGTGAGATGCATACACTTTTGTCAATATTATAAATAAAGGATATAACATGAGTGGTCATTGAGAAGTAAATCACTTGTTGTCTGAATGATATAATCAGAAGCTCCTTTTTCCCATTATATATCAAATTCCAAGAAGAGAAGTCAATTCATCAGAAAGATCTCGGTTACATAAATAACATTATGTGTTTGTGAAACACCATAATGTCCTCCTTACTGCTTGGCCCTTATTTTGATCTTTGACCTTGAAAATGACATTGACCTTGAAAGGTCATTACTCAAAATATAAGGCTGTCTGAACTTCACAGGCATTTAAAATATAAAGTTGTATCTATAAATGTTCAAAGTTATACCCAATTTTAAGTATTTAACCTTGAGGAATGACCTTGACCTTGACATATTACCAATTACAATGTTCGACTGCATGACATAGTCATGCATCTCAAAATGATGTATCATCATCAACTGGTACAAAAGTTTTGGCATATCTAAAATGACAGAGTTTTACCTCTCTATTTGGCCTTTGACCTTTTAAGATGACATTCACCTTCCAAAGTTTTGGCCAATGTTAAGTATTTTATCTTTAAGATGTACATATCCTTTGACCTGGATTAGTGAACTTGACCTTACCAATTCACTACTCCAAATGTTCAGCTATATGAGGTACATATGCATATCAAATATGAAGTATCTGAATGAACTTGTTCAAAAAGTTATAGTTTATCTTCAATGAGCAATTTTGACCTTGAAGGATGACCTTGACCTGTCTCACTTAGAATATGCAACCCCATGGATGCCAAATATCAAGTTCTTATCTGCAATAGTTCTAAAGTTACAGTCAACTTTAAAGTTTTACGCAAACCAACAAATCATCAGACAGGGCAAAAACAATATGTCTCCCAGTATAGACATACAAATTAGTTTATCTGTATCGTTCTTAAGAGTTTTCTTTAAGAGTTTAGACTTGTAAGGATGTATTTTGTAAAGATATTGCTAATATATGTTCATTGTGTTTCCGTTTGCTATACATTTGCATACCATATGAACTATTTATATGAACACTTATTTACTGCATATTTATCTTACTCTATGTTGTTACTGAGGTTCACCTCAGGGATTTCCTCTGGTACTTCAGCATCTGTCTCCTCATTGGAAGCAAGTAGTAGGCTCCTAGAAAAAAAATCAGTTTGTTATATAAATCTTAAAACATGAAAAATTGACCCTTACCTCAAACAGTTTAGCCCTCAATATCAGAACTTGGTTTGAAATATAAATAGTACATAATGTAGTTAACAATTGTACGTAATTAATAATAGCCTTTTTGCAACTTTTCAAATAACCATTAATACATAAAGTTAAGCCAATTATCAAAAAAATATATTTGCATGTCCTTAGTATTCATTACATACAAATTAACTCCAAGGACCAAAACTTGACCTGATGAAACCCACACTAGTAAAACACACAATCTGACTTGCAATATAATTTTGATGCCAGGGTTTAATTGTGTGCAGGGCCCTTATTTGGCCGTTTTTGGGGCCAAAATTCTGCCCCATTCCCCCCTTAAAATAGTATCCCCCTTAAAAAAGTATACTTTTTCCCCTATTTCAGCTAAAATTTCCCGCTAAAAAGAAAAGTTTTTTTTATTTACTTTTATACCTTAGTTGCCAGCTGGTATTGTGCTATTAACCTTTGATTTAATGTGTATTTATGAAAATTACATTAAAATATAGAAATTTTAAGTGCTGAATGGCTGGTGAAAAGATTTTCTAAAATTCCCCTTTTCGCACAGGGATGACGCAAAATTCGCCCCTTTAAAAGCCCCGGCCCCAATCCCCCAAAGTGTAGCAAGGGCCATGGTGTATGTTGGTTACCTATTCTAACACGGCACGTGACTTGTTTTCTATAGACAAAGAAGGAAATCAAGCGTGGGTTATTCTGCAATAACTTATGGGCGGAGCTTATACACTGAAAGCACGCGCTGTAGCTAAACAAAACATGCCGATACATTTTCCACCAGCGTAATAATCCGGTATTTTATGAATGAAAGTCACGTGACAAAATACTACGCTATGAACAGAAATGCGTAAACATGACCCAATTTCCCACGGTGTTCGTCTGCTGCTTCGATACTGAAATGGCTGAAGTTCGAATCGGAGTTGTTGTCTTGTAGGTTCAACACTCTTGCGTTAATTTAAAGAGTACAATGAAAACATGTTAGTTTACGCAAGTTGTTGTTCTTAGTTAACCAAACGTGAGAAATGAAATGGGTTTTTTCCATCCAGTTTGGCTGTTATTGAGGGCGGAGATCTGATCGACAGAACAGCCGAAAGCTATTTTTATGGGCGGAGCTTCACATATAATAGTATGCAAGAAAAATAAGATACATTCTATAAATCTTTAGTAAAAATCGTGTTAGAATCGAAATAATTCGTGTACGTTATAGTTTGTGGTCGAATAACCCACGGCCGGAAGTTTAGATGCGTGGTTTCAAATCACTCGTGCTTCGCACTCGTGATTTAATCCCTACGCATCTAAACTTCCGGCCGTGGGTTATTCGACAACAAACTATAACGTACCAGATTATTTCTTAATTAAGGCGCTCCAAAAAAGAATAACTCACCGTGTAGCGTCCAGCATGCTCATTGGCAAAGTACGGAAAAGAATTGTTGGCGTACCAGCCTCGTAGAATCCATTCTGGAAATAAAGTGCTTGTTCAATTGGTATTTTCATAGGTCATGTGTTTTGATATTGGCAAAAGGCTTACAAGTACCCAAATCAACACTATTTTAACCCCATGAAGTGTCATTGCAATACCGCAAGTAATTTTGGAGTTATCAGCATGGACACAAAATGACATTTAAAGGGTAAAAAGGGCAATAACTCTACAATGGCTTATTTTACTTTTGTCAACCACTGAACCACCGGGTATGGTGTATGAAAGGCTTTGGGTATGGCAAGCAAAGTGCACATTATAGTCTTAAACCACGGTTTAACAGTTAACTAACTAGTTAAAAAACCTCTAAATATGACCCTGAATTTTTAGTGTCTTGCCCCACTTATTCACCTGTATGGTGGGCTCTTCTTCCTCGTCAGCCTCAGTTACCATGACCTCACTTCGTGTGTCTGTCACAGTCTCAGCTGCTGCCTGAAATATATAACAACACAGTAAAATATAACAATAATATATAACAACACAGTAAAATATAACAATACCTGACACTAAAACAAACCCAAACTAAATACTAGTATGATTTGCGTAGTCACTTAAAATGAATTTGCTGTGCTGTACATATGCTTGATTTCATGTCTCTTCTTTTTGGCAAAGGGATTTATCATGCACTGCATACCTATATATTTTGCTTTAAAACCAAAGGTCAAGAAGATAAGTCTAATAAAAGTATCAGTCGCAGCATTGCAATGCTTGTCAATATGAAAATCCACTGATGATGGTGAAGAGCTACAAGTACATTTATACTGAGCCTTATATTAAAAAAAATTCACCTGTATGGTGGGCTCGTCAGCCTCAGTTGCCATGACCTCACTTGGTGTAACTGTCACAGTCTCAGCGGCTGCCTTAAATGTATAACAATACAGTAAAATATAACAATACCTGACACTGAAACAAGCCTAAAACATACATGAATTGAAAAATGAGTGCTGATAGAAAATAAAGATGTGTGACTTGGTAAGAAATTATATAGGCTTGACAGACAGACAGACAGACAGACAGACAGACAGACAGACAGACAGACAGACAGACAGACAGACAGACAGACAATATAGGCTTGACAGACAGACAGACAGACAGACAGACAGACAGACAGACAGACAGACAGACAGACAGACAGACAGACAGACAGACAGACAGACAGACAGACAGACAGACAGACAGACAATAGATCCCTTTTTATTTTTTGTATCAGGGTTTTATACAATATATCTTGAAACAAGACAACTCACAGTGACCTCCTCTGCTGGGAGGACCCAGAGGCGTGCCAGTCTACTTGGTCTTGCGTCTTTTATGTGACGGGTAGTAAGTTGGGCGAGGGGGAGGAGCCGATTCCGCGCAGCACCAATCATTACCATAAACTGCTTGCCTGCAAGCACCGGATACCTCTCGTTGATGAGGTGGACGAGCTCCTCCTCTTCCCATTCGATGCAGAGGGACACTGGCCGGTTATCAGGTCGACCTACACGAAACCAAAGACAATTCATTAAAAAACATTTATGGCTCCAAGCAAAGTAAATAACAAGCAGCAAGCAATATATGAGATAGATTCACAACTTTATAAATATCAACCAAAAGACCCAACTCAACTAGTAGTCAGTAGCTACTTGTATCTATAACCCATCTCTTTTGTTTCAATTCTTTCTACAATTCAGAGATTTTTATGGAAATGGGGAACCAATTTTATCTAACAACCAAGACTTTCTCATACATTTCAATCAAAGTCAAAAGCTCAATTAATCTTTGCACAAGTGCCTCTTTTCATGGACCTGTAAAATCTAAGAAAACAAACAATTTATAACTTATGTGTTATTATTTATCTTCAGGTTCTTCGAGATCATGAGTTTCAGCACCTGTATTTGATCAAACGTGAATCCTGCTTATGCCACTGCTAGGGGGCGTGAGTAGTATTGCAGTTTCCACTACTTCTCATGAACAGACTCAAAGCCAGTCTGCAGTTTTCTTTATTTGGGCTGTTATTTTCGGAGGATCAAACCTATCCAGAACACATTTATGTCCTTAGATTTATCTGTGATGCGATTAAGCGATTATCATACCTAGACCTTTTGCTGTCAGTTCCCGTAACACCACCCGATTCGTTGAGGTGTAGGTCGGCTTGTCTAATGCTGTGATCAGCGCACTCACGTCGTCAGTTCTGCGTCGATCACGTGCGCTCCGACGGATTGGGCCGCGCCTTTCAGCAGCCGAAGCAGGTTCAGGCTGCCTAACCTGCGCCGCAGCTGTCCTGGCCAAGAGGGTAGGCAGGGCATGCAGAAGCTCCTCTTCTTGATTCTGGGTAACAGCGTGGTTCCTCAACGCCTGCAGGCGGATAATTGCAGTGTCTATTGTCCGACGGAAGACACCTTTGGTAAAGAATACATATGTTGACATTAAGACATTGCTGGCAATATTGGAAAACTAGAGCTGTAGGTGCAATGTATCTGAAAATGTAAAATATTTATGAAATTTGATCATTCACTGAAAAAATCTTCCATTATCAAAGAAACAACTGTATATTCACCTCACTGCTCAAACCTTTTATTTTTACATATGACCTACGAGGTGGAATATTTAGCCACTCAAAGTGTAAGTATACACATGCATTTAAAATATCAAGTTGCTATCTGCAATAGTTACATTGATATAGCTAAGTGTTTTTCTATCTTTGACCTTGTTGGATGACCTTCATCTTGACGAGTCATCCTGAACATAATTAGCTGACTGAGATACACATGCATATATAGTATTAAGTAACTGTATCAGCTGGTTCAAAAGTTGTGGTATAAATCTTGAATGATAGAATTTGTTCATTAGACCTTAGACCTTGAAGGATGACTTTGACACAGATATCAGGTGACACAATAAAATCTGCTATACTTTGCAATGCTTTAACTGAGATACATAAAAAACTTACCATGCCTGACTCGTGGAACAACGTTCTCTCCTCTTCCATCGGCAGTTGCTCCATTGGGTTGAAGATCTCCTGAAAACAAGAAAATACCAGTAATTTCATTATCTTATAATCAATCACTGGCATTGTGCAAGACCATAGCTTGTATGTTAAATCCAACATTTGGAATCACATATTCCAGGTTAATTAGCATATAATTTATATGGTATCTAGACTACAGAATGAATACCCAAACTCATATACAATGTATAAACTTGTGAAACAAGAATATCAGTGAAACTGATGGATGCTCCCCGATGATGTGCATTATCAATCTTTTTGTTAATAACCACCAAAATATTGAAACCACTGTGAGAAACTGTAACAAAATTGTGACAGAAAAATCTATGTTTAGCCTTGGTGACCTTGACCCCAGTGACCTCAAACCTCATTAAAAGGAAGAGGTTCATGCAAGGTACCAACATGCCAAAAATGTAAGAGAAAGGTAAAATATTGAATGCGCTATAAAAAACTGTAACCAAATTGTGACTGAAAAATCTAAAATTTGCCTCGGAGAAATCGCTCAGAATTGTAAAGGATGTTTCAGATTCTGAGGAAATCTACCGTATAAGGGTTAAAGTTTTTTAATTGTGTAGATATTTAGGTACTTGAAACAGCTGGGGCTAGGGGATTTGGTCAATAAACGAAAAAATAGGACATGTTTTACCAAGGCATGAAGAAATTTTAGTTGTACCCCTTCTCTATATGCAGTATTATGTATTTTTAGCAAAAAGGATTATTATCTTCCTGCTACACTCTAGCTTCCATTTGATTCTTGTAAAACATTCTTGTGAAAGTTTCTTTTATTTGGTATTACAAACTAAGCAACAGAATCTTAAGAATGATCAAATACACTTAAATTTTCCAGCGCTTTTTTTCTGGCGAGCTGCGGCCAGACTAATCTGTACAAAGCTATTGTTAATTGTTGATGTGTAGTTTTGAAATGAAATCCTTAAGTGTTGACTTATCACAGATAACATTCTCTTAAACTCTGCATGTTAGATTTTTCATGTCTTTTACTAAATTTATAGGTAATTGTATACACATTTCTGCATTGTTCGCCGGGTGAAGTAACGGACCTTCCCAGTACAAACATCTCTAACTTTGAACTTCCGTGCAAAAAATAATGTCATCACTTCAATTATGTCTTTCTGTCTAAATGTGTATATTCTGGCCGCAATTATCTGCAAGAGCTACAATTCTAAGCTTGACGAGATATGTTGTATTTTAAAGTCCATTCTCCAATATCAAAATATCTTTATAGACCGGAAAAAAGACATATTATGCACTGCACGTGTCCCATCTGTCAGAAACAATTCATGATCAGGTTTAAGAGAAACTGATATATTAAGAGTTATTTATTTTTTCATTGCAAACCTTGATTTCAAAGGCTGCTGCCATTTGCGACTCACTCGCTAAAAGGCCAATATATGATACTGAACCAAATTTATCCTTTAATAACTTTTGTTGGTCTAAACAGATCCTGATGAAATTTCACAGTTATGCAGAATCTCCAACATGTGTTATAGCCCCAGAATACACGTGCTCCTTACAGCTGATTTGTATGGAGGACCATTAGTGACAGAAATAATTGAATAACCCTCGTAACAAAGTTACAGATGTTTTTTTTATACAGAAATTGACCATAAAAGAGGAGACAATCAACAATGGACAGACTCAGAGTTATGGCTCTTGCTCACGAAACACACTCTACTATTTGGTATCATATGTGTGCATTTCTATGAATATAACATTATGTGTAACAAATTAACAGAGCGGAAGAACTTTTTTTTTTCATTAAACGACCATAAAGGGGATATAATTCATCAACGAACAGTCAGAGGTATGGTTCGTGCACGCAAAAGACAGTCTACTATCGGGTATCATGTGTGTGCAAGTACTTGAATATCAACTTATCGGTAATGCCAAGCCAATGTGACACCTTATGTTAAAGTCCATTTTGACCCAGGCGTTTTATGTACCACTTCGAAACTTACATATTATATAGGTGTTATTGTCCATTAAGTCATAGCAGTATTAACATGTATAAATTCAGCACAAAAAGCAAACTCAAACTCTTTGAAATCTTAGTAGAATCAGTTTTGAATTATTCGTCTGAAATAAAGGGTACTAACCATCAAAAGTATTGAAGCCGTCACACGAAATTTTTAAGGAAATTACTGTGTGTAAATAAATCAACCAAACTTAGCGCACTGTATGAAGAACACGGAAGAATACCCTTTGACGATATACAGAAAACAAGGGACAAAATTGTCACAAAACCAGGTTTTCATTGTGAAAAAAAAATCTGATAAAGGGAGAAAACTCAAACTGAACTTTTGAAATGACCAAAAAAAATTAACCCCCTTTGTAAGTTTTTTTTTTTTTTTAAATCTATTTTTAGTCGTGGCGACCTTGACATTGGAGATATTGACGTGATTCTTTCGTGGGACACACCGTCCCATGATGGTGAACAAATGTGCCAAATGATTTTAAAATCTCACAATGAATGACATAGTTATGGCCAGGACAAGCTCATTTATGGCCATTTTTGACCTTTGAACTCAAAGTGTGACCTTGACCTTGGAGATATCGACGTAATTATTTCGCGCGACACACCGTCCAATGATGGTGAACAAATGTGCCAAATGATTTTAAAATCTGACGATGAACGACATAGTTATGGCTCGGACAAGATCATTTATGGCCATTTTTGACCTTTGAACTCAAAGTGTGACCTTGACCTTGGAGATATCGACGTAATTATTTCGCGCGACACACCGTCCAATGATGGTGAACAAATGTGCCAAATGATTTTAAAATCTGACAATGAACGACATAGTTATGGCCCGGACAAGCTTATTCCGCCAGCCCGCCAGCCCGCCAGCCAGCCAGCCCGCCCGCATTCGCCAATCTAATAACCAGTTTTTTCCTTCGGAAAACCTGGTTAATTCCTTCGGAAAACCTGGTTAATAAACATAATTAAATACTAGTTATACTCCAATCAATTAATGAGAGTACCTTGATCAAAATCACATACAATATGCTCAAACACGATACGGACAATGGACATACATACAACAATCAAAACTGGGCATACCATGTTAAATCCATTCTCGACAGCATCGGTATGTCTGAATTATGGATAAACCAAAACATAACCGAATCTCAATTTATTAGACAATTATACTCAAGCATGGCACGGCAAGATTAACAGCTCTTATCTCTCTACTTACTGTTTATTCAAACATAGTTTATCTTTAGAAGTTATTTGGACAAAATCAATGAACCAAAATATAGAATTGCCCTAATGAGATTCCCTTTATCATCACATAACCTAGAAATAGAAAGGGGGCAATACAATAATATTGAAAAAAAACTGTAAGTGCAAATTATGTAATATGAATACTGTAGAAACTGAGCATTATTTCTTACTTGTTTGCCCTAACACCTAAGAAGATAATTTTTTTAAGTCACAGTACTGCAGATGGTCAACAATATCAAAGTTTCAAAGACTGATATCCAGTGAAAATAAAACTATACTTATTAGCCTATCAGCGTTGATATTTGAAGCTGCAAATTTACGACGCTTACTAGATAGGTAAAACTAAATAGTCTTTTAGAATGTAACAACCATTTAACATTATTAAATCCTTTATATCACGCACAACATATCTAAGACTACTCAAATTCAATTTCTCCCTCCATATAAATTTGAATTGCATTGTAAGAAATGCTTGTTTGTTTCTACTCCACTTGTTATTTATTTTTTCTTTCTTTTTATAACACATTTTCAACAATTATACAATGTAAACCGTGAAGGTTTACCAAAAAGGCAAAGCTATTAATTATTTATGATAGTTATACAAGTTCAACTTACAGAAATATTAAATGTTTAAACTATAATCATCATTCTCGTATTAAAATAATTTGAATACTGTACTTCTTAACATTGCATTGCTGTGAATGTTGAATATATTTTTTTCCAACGAATATATAATTATTGTTTACCATTCAAGCATATGTTAAAGAAATTTTTAAGTCTTAAAAGCTGGCAAACAAATATAATCTATGGCAATATATCAGTCTAAATTCGTAAATCATATCACACAAAATACATTTAATTCATAAAACACACATTCATATCAAATTATATTCTTTTTCTCTATATATTATATATATATGGTATATAAAGTGTTAGATAGTGGTATATAAAGTGTCAGAGCCGGTACATAAACGGACTGGAAGGTAAGGTGTAACATGCCAAGCGCCACAAAATTGGGCATATAAAAAGCTGTTTTAGCTGCTTAAGGGGTGTTGCGGCAGTTTATTTAACCGAGGATATATATATAGCAACACCGATGATGCTATTATCACGACTCAATATTTTTGTTATCAGTATCATCAGAAATGACCGAGTTGGTTCATAATACAATTGTCAGTGGTTCGATTCCAGGCGGGGGTAACTTTTTTTTTTACTTTTTTTTCTTTCTTTAATTTCATACTTGTTTTATACTGGAGCTCTTTAGTCCTGTTGTTTACATTTATCAATTTTAAGCATTTAAACACAAACTTCAAAACATGCCGAAATCTGTAAACATGTAAGTTATTAATGAATAAGGCCGAGTTTGATACTGTATGGTATTATGTTTGTGATTAAATATTGTTTTTTATTAATTTCTTTTGGTAAGCTGTTGTGATCCCAGTTAAGATTGTAAAAAATTTCTAATGTTTATGCATATTTCTGACAATCAATGTACCGGTACTTGGGTTTTGTTTTATTGCTGTTTTTTAATGAAATTTGACGTCTAGACGGTAGGGATAATTAAAACAAAAAATCTCTGTTAAAAGTGCGGTGACCCCCTTTTTTTATTTTTGTTTCATGATAACAATACATAAATGAAAATATTTGAGAAGTTTCACAAAAAGTTATAAGATAGAACTTTTTTAAATTTCATTTTTGTGGTAAAAATAGTAAAAAAAAAGGCGTTTTTTGGGTGACATAAAAATTATAAAAATTAAATTTCTTAAAATTTAACTTGTGTTCTCCATTTTTTTGGTTGTTTGTGGTTTACTTAAATGGTATATGATATATATTAGCTTATATAATCTCTACATGTTTCCAATTTCATAGGTTATTAATCATTATTATGCAATTAGAGATTTTTCAGTTTTAATGAAAAAGTACATATTATATAATGGTGAATAAAATCCAAACAAAGCCGGTGACCCTATGTTTTTATTGCACTTTTCATTTAGTATTTGTATGTAGTACTTGAATAAAAATTTTGAGCAAAAGTTATTAGATGGAAAAAAATCATCAAAACTGCAGCAACACCCCTTAATTATACAATTCCATGAACCGGTTTTTGATTATACAATGCCATGTACTAGTTTTCAAAACTATCAATGCTTTATAATACTGCACTTACAGTAAACACTCGCATAAGGCATAAAAAAGATGTTTGTTATGGGGAACCCATCATCTTTTGAAACAAAATTGTATTTAAAAATTTAGCCAAAAATATGTAGAAATACCACGGAGTGTATATTGACAGGAGTTGAATCAAGTATTTGACCCTTACTAAGTAAATTCAATTTTATGCAAAAACTAATCATCTGATTTTATTGGTTTATACGTTATCTTGTTGCTTATTAATTCCTCTTTCAAAAAGTATAACTTTTAGTATATTTCCGTTTTTATTAATTGATTTATAGCGAGTAAAACACGAAGAATAAACATTTTATGTTTTACCCCCGCGTGTTTAACCTTGGTGATACTTTGTCAGCGACCAGTAGCTATCGATAGCGTACATCTAAGCGCCGATGTTATACATTTTGATGAACCCACTAACGTCTTTTTTCTAATTTTACTTTTATTTCTCGGCCGATTTTGACAAATTATATACATGTATCATTAGAAAGCATCAGTTCGTAGTTTTCAGATATATAAATATATATGAAGGGATTCTGGGTAGGGGCGTGGGGTATTGTTTGAGTGGAATCCATAGTGGTAATCAGGTAAGTGTTGTTATGTGAAATTAATAATAAAATGTGATCATAAATAAAGAAGTTATGGCAATTTAAGCAAAATGTTCAATTTTCAAGTGTAAAAGGGGCCATAATTATGTCAAAATGCTTGATACAGTGGTCTGCTCTTGTTTATAGGTTGGGGTCATGTTGGTACACAAGTATGCAACATATAAATGTCAAAGGACATAGGAAATATTTGGGGTAGTATTCAAACATAGATTTATCAATAATATGCATATTCAAAGTATAAAAGGGGCAATAATTATGACAAAATGCTTGATAGAGTTGTCTGCTCTTGTTAATAGGTTGGGGGTGATGTTGGTAAACAAGTACAGTCAATCTTGTATTAAGAGACCACTCAAGGGAGTAATCAAAAGTGGTCTCTTAATAAAATGGTCTTTAAATAAGAAAAGGCCATTCTGGAAGAATGCTTACCCTCAATTTTAATCTATATGAAGGATAATCTCTTTTGTCAACAATGATTTTAACTTTTATAATAAAATGAATATAAACACAATACATAAACAATATCTTACTTATAATGTGTTTTATTTTTTTCATTTATTATAAATTATCATCAATTATAAATGAATTGTGTGTACATATTTATTTGCAAAAACAACATAGACAAGGAAATATTTTTCGCGTTTTTTTTTCACCTGACACATTTTTATCCACGTCTTCAAGCACCTAGGCTTTACGCTTAAGAATGTTCTGAATTTGAGTTTTGCCAACTCATCTGCAATTTTACGTCCAAAACCAGAATTTTCTCGTTCAATGTCTACACTTTTTGTTTTGACATTTTAATTTCTGCATGTACGCTTAAGGAAATCTGACTCGATTATGATACATAATGAAAAAAAAAAAACACGTCAATTGAAAACAAACAAACAGACCTGATTGGAAAATTTATTAAGTAAATGACAATGTGATTGGCTCACAAATCTCTACTAATTAGCATAATTACAAATTGGTAATGTACGGATTTCGACAGATATTGCCGATTAAAAGTTTATTTTCCGCACTCTTCAGGAAATGTTTGTCGCGTACAGTGCATTGTTTCTGCACCTGTTATCTATACTCGAGAAAAATCGGCATTGTCTCTTAACGTTCCACATAGTAAAGTATTTAAGCTGTAGACTGTGCTCAATACGTTCCTCTATTATTCAACTCAATAAATTAATACGCATTCTACAACAATACCGGTCAGAACCGGTCAACGAGAAAAAGCATAATCATAATGGTTGGTGTGAAAACAAAGCAGAGGTGTAACAGTACATCTTATCGGCTTAGATAAACAATTAACACAGATTTGTCCCTGAAAGATCAATAGATTAACCACATTTACCTTCTAGTGGTCGCTCAATTCAAGATTCGGACATCAAAATACAAAAAAATCAGCGGTCGCTGGTCGCATAAGACAAAGGTCGCTTAATACAAGTGGTCGCATCCACAAGATTGACTGTATGCGAAATATGAAAGCAATATGTCAAGGGACAATGAAAATAAATGGGGTAGTACGCAACTTTAACATTTGCTGCATAATCTAAGTGAAAAAGGGGCCATAATTATGACAAAATGCTTGATAGAGTTGTCTGCTACTGTTTATAGGTTGGGGTCATGTTGGTAAACAAGTATGCAAAATATGAAAGCAATATGTCAAGGGACAAAGAAAAAATTTTGGGGTAGTACGAAAACTTTAACAATTGCAATAGTCGAGCTAAAAACTAATCCCCATAGAGTTAGGTTTCATGTTCACTGCACTTCTCCGAGTTGCCATCTGTTTATATTTCTAGTTTCAAGTAAATTCCTTCAGTAGATATGGTTATGCTCCGGACAAAAATTTACTTTATTAAATAAAGGGAGATAATTAAAAAACTATAGAGTTATGGTTCTTAGTCACTGCACTTCTCCTACTTGCCATCTGTTTATATTTCAAGTTTCAAGTAAATCCCTTTAGCAGATTTAGAGTTATGCTTTGGACAAAAATTTACTATGAAATAAAATAAAGGGAGATACTAAAGGTAAAATAAAAAAACTAAGGTAAATAGAGTTATGGTTCTTCGTTACTGCACTTCTCCTACTTGCAATCTGTTTATATTTAAAGTTTCAAGTAAATCCTTTCAGTAGTATTAGAAGTCAGAGTAATGCTCCGGACAAAAATTATGAAAACTTTGAAATAATATAAAAGGGGAGATAATTCAAAAACTAAGGTACATAGAGTTATGGTTCTTTGTCACTGCACTTCTCCTAGTTGCCATCTGTTTATATTTCAGGTTTCAAGTAAATCCCATCAGTAGTTTTACAGTTATGCTCCGGACAAAGTTTCGGACGGATGCACAGATGGACGGATGGAGACTATTACTATTTCCCCTCCGAAAATTTTTCGGCGGGAAAAAAAAGCACATTCTTCTATAGATATGCACAGTGTGTAAGACAACTTATAAGGGGTGCCAACCTACCCTACCTTGAATTGTTTTGACCATTCCCCGTAAACAGAAAAAGATGTATTAAGTCCATTATCAATTATTCATTGTTTTAAATTGATCTTTGCCCTCAGTTACTCATATTTATGCTCATTTTCCCAGTTCCAGTTATAAGCTTATACGTGTTGTTAGCCAAAAATTTTTCAGACAAAAAGGGTTTGCTAATCACAAGTGTCCACTGTACAATTATCTTCCTCTAAGTCATTTTTTAACTGTAGGTACTTTGACTAGTTGATAAAAATAAATAATTTACCCATGCTTGAGCTGTGCTGTCTCTGTCAGTTTTTGTAATCACAAGTAATGCACCAGGGATCACAATGAAAAAGTCCCATCAGAATTGAGTAATAATTCACTATATGATACGTATACTAATAATAACTTTGGCTATATGCAGCTGCTCACTATTTGGTGGTAACAATTTGGTGGTTGTGGTTGAAAATAAAAATTAATGTTCTATATAGCACTGGGTCGCATCACCAGTATCCAATCAGAACATAGCTAGATGCTAAGGAGTTTTCCATCCTGACCCCCAGGGGAAGGTGAGAAATGAATGTCAGGTATTGTCAATTGTCCAATATACAGGTCTGGGGGAGAGGGGTGCTTCATGACACTTCCAGGGTGATATACATACATCCCTTGTGCCAATAGTACCTACCAGAAACAATTAGACACAGGTGTGAAAGAAGGTGGGATCTAGCAATTCACTGGGACAGGGTACTCCAATTACAATTAATTGGAATGTTGTCATGGCACTTTCAGAAGGTATACTAAACCAGCAAGCAACACACTCCACCCCCTTCCACCTACCTCTAAAAATGGTCAAAGGGTTTAAAAAGTCCCCACACTCCATAGAAAAATTGTATTAGAAATAACCTGTTTTGAGATCATTTAAAATACTTATATCAGTGATTATTTTCTAACTTTGAAAAATGGGCTTCTTATACCATTTTGTAAGAAAATAAAACACCACAAAATAATGATTTTTTATATAATGTAAAAATTTCATATATTAGTTGAAGTTCTAATTCAATTATTAATTTTATAAAATGAAAACACTTTTCAGATGTTGTGAATAAGGGTTTTAAAAAGGGATCAGGGTTTGTACTATATACATTATATTAACATAAAAAAAAATGAAAGTTCTTGTTACTTAAGGCAATATCTTCCTTTGCTTATTTACTGAGAATGGTACTCTCAAATTTTGTCTACATGAACTTTAACACATTTGAAAGCACCAACAATAAAAATATTGCCCATGTGGATCTATCAGAAATGCCCGTTTTGGGGCAAAACATATATGTTTTGACAAATCAAGAATTTTTTAATCACATGCTGAAATAGGATAAGAGACATTAGCCCTCTAAGGTGTAAGGCCCTAGGACGTAAGCCACTAGGAACTTTGCCCCTATGACATTAACCTGTTCAAAAAATTGCATGCTAGGACGTTAGCCCCATGTGATTTTAAAAAGTTCATATCTCTTTTTAAAGTAAAGATTTTTGTTCCATGTTTCAATTTACATGTAAATGCATACAACTTTTGTGCTTCATAATATAGGATGATAAATTCTCCCTATTCAAACACTTGTTGTTATAAATTGCATTTTTGTGATAAACTGCATTAAAGTATGTTCAACTGTCATATCTATTTTAATTATTATTGCAAATAAAAATGGTTTCTCACACTGTATATTTTTATTTATTTCCTCCATTCTTTAAGCCTTTCAGTAGTGGTAATTATAAATGGATTATCATCTCAATGGTTTTGAGTAATCAGGTGGTGATAATTGGACATGATTATCTGCTCAATCAAGTAATGTAATAGAACAATGGACAGTTCAGATTTATATAAAATGCAAAATAACGAAAATAGAAGGATTCTTAATTTTAGTTTTAAGTTTTTTTTATCATTACTAGTTATTACTTTCCTTTGCTTAAGACATCATTTTAAAAGAGAAATTTTTTTTTCCAAATAATGCGTCTCAGGAACCATTACTAACTAATGATTTTCTTTCAACTATAATTTCTCGTCTATAAGTCATTCATTTTGTTTGCTTATATCATGCTTATATCATCATAACATATAAATGAAAAATTAATAAATTAATATTTGTTCCAAACTGAATTGTGTGACTGGAACCATTTATGTAGATCTAATGATAAATCTTTAAACTAAAAGTAAGATTCCTTCTATTATCAATTTTAACACAAAATAGAAATCTCAATATCCATGGAAAAACAGAATTGTCAATTATAAAAATCTGAAAAACATGTCCACCCCCTACCCCACACATATCCCCACCCCATATGACACAATACTGAAACAAATACAGAGCTATACTCATGGAAACAACATATGATATAAGCACTGGGGGGGGGGGGGGGGAGGGTCACTGTCCACTTCTAAAATAAGCACTGGGGGCAAATGTCCAAATGCAAAATAAGCACTGGGTGGCTAATGTTCTCCCTGTCATTTCTACTGGAGGGCAATTGTCCTAATGTTCTTCTTTTTTTTTTTGGGGGGGGGGGGGGCTTGTGTACTTGGGGCTTATCCTATTTTTAATTCTAGAGGTCTATTACAATTCTTTTCAATACATGTACATCGCTTGTACCAGGCTTTTAAATTGAACGTATTTTACTCTTTTTTTTTCATTTTTTCTTTGGTCATTAATTATTTTGCACTTTTACAACTTACACAATATATGGCCTTACAAGATATTTACAATGTGTAGACCCAGATCAAAACCATAACCCATTCTATGCAGAGAAATATCGGGGCCTGATCAGGAGCCAAACTTATTGCCTGGAGATACACCTAAGAATATAAACAGCATAGAATGGGTTAACAGAGTTTCACTTTTAAAAGTCTCTATAATGCTCAAAATCAACGAAAATTTTTTTAAGTATTTCGTAAAATAAAGTTAACACCTTAACAATCAGTGTTCTTTATAGCAAAAGCCAAAATTTCAACGCTAGATGTGGTATGATTACATAGATTTTTGTAGATACAAAATGCTCGTTTTTATTTATTTGTGGACACAATTAATTCCCGCAAATATATCTATTCATACGACTCACAAACACCATTTTAGTGTTCATGTGTCGTATGAATAGATATGCAAAACAATAATAAAAACAAGCATTTTGTATCTACAAACATCTATTTTACCAGACCACATCTGACCTTGAAATTTCGGCAATTGCCATAAGGAACACTGATTTTTAATTGGTTAAGTTTATTTTACGAACAATTGTACGAAATTTTTGTTGATTTTGAAAAGTAATGTTACTTAAAGTCTACACTGGTTACAGGAAAATATACATTTCATTTACAAATATTGATATTGCATATAAAAAGTTATTTTTCCATTTAATTTTTTATAACTTTACCAATTTTTGTCCTAAAGAGACATTTTTTATGTAATATTTATAGACCCAGATAATATTTTTAACTTTTTACATCTTTTTCTTTGCGAAAAATGTGGGTTTTTTGGCTACAAATGAAAATTAATAACTATAAAAAAATTAAAATGAATGTTTTAGATAACCATTTATCAAATGGAATTGTATTCTTAGGTATTTGCAATTGCATTTGAGCATATTTTAGCAGATTTCATGCATACTTTCTTGGCATTCTGAGAATTACTTTATGTGATTTTTGAATATTGAGGTTAAAAATTATGCTATTAACAGAAGAAAAATACATTAAAATTTAAAGGAATTAATCTGTGCTTTGACATTCTATACGCTAATAACAGAAATATGCTAGTATCAGGTATGCTAATAAGTGAAATCCACTGTATTAAGTATTCATAATATACATACTGAATATAACAATAATACGACACAATTTAATATAGATTTTTGCAGACTTTAAAAGCTCAGGTATAGTCTTAACAAGAGATGTGTTTGACAGAAACACAATGCCCCCTACTGGGACGCTTTGAAGCCATGTATTTGACATTTGACCTTGTAGAATGATCTTAACCTTTCACCACTCAAATTGTGCAGCTCCATTTGATACACATAATGTGACATGCATGCCAAATATCAAGATGCTATCTTCAATATCTCAAAAGTTATGGCCGATGTTTTTAGACGGACGAACAGACTGACAGACAGACGGACTGCTATTTGCCGCCCTACAGAGGCATTAAAACATTAATATAGCTTTATACCATAACTTTAAGATTCACTTCAGTAAATTTTACTTTTTAGATTCTAACATCTAGAAGCAATTTATTTAAATAATTTTCTTGCTTAGTTTGTTTTAGCGAAAAAAATCCCATCCACTTTTCATAAAAAAAGGAGTACGGTTGCATCGGGTTTTGAATGGGCACAAAATAAATCATTTTGTACAGATATTGCCGATGAATTATCAAAAATATGTTAGGTAACACAGAATCTATGAAACAATTTAATAATTCATCTCCTTTAATTTTTTACAAACATTTATATTGACACACAGCTTTCAATCCTTAAGCGTTTAAACGCCACTTAAAAACAGCTCTATTTTAAATTGTGTTGATCAAAAATATAAGTGGAAATGGTTTACTTATCACTGCTGCACGTGTTTCATAAGCTAACCAGGTGAATCTGTCCAGCTTGTAATTGCCGCACTTAACCTAAATCCCATATCTCTAAATGAACTCTCCCTTGTAGATATGAAAATTAGTTATATAATTGTACAGTCAATAGAATTACGCTATATCATTCTCAATTCAGACAAAACAATTGACCTAATGACCCAATTTTTTTCTGTCGTGTTCTCGGAAAACACTTTTTAATGTGTTTTTTGGTTTAATAAAACAGAAAAAGGGCAACTCATTTAACTCAACAGACATAAAAGCTTACCAGACTCCTTGCAAGATCATTTCTACTTGGTGCTCAAGAATATGGTGCATTATCCTTCACCTCACTATTGTACCACTCATTTTAACTGCAGCCAATGCATAGAATCAAAACTTGAAATAGTAATGTAGGCAGACAATCATATCTGTAAAAATTTAACTTTTTTTCCAAATCATTAATGAAGCATAAGAATAGCAGTAGAATGATAGATCAAGATGTACCTTTTTATTTCCTGCAAATATTTTTATTGAAATTATTGCCGACAAGACATGTTGTACAATCGCATTCCATGGTTAAAATGAGTCTGTAATTCAATGCCTAAACTCTTTCTGCAATGTTTGGGGGAGTCTGCTTTTGGGACATTTGAATGAAACGACAGATATGAAAGGTAACTCTTTTTAGTGCCACCAGTGTAATTATTACGCATCTTTTACGCACATCATTATGCACTGCCAAGATATTCAATAAACGGTAAATTGTAAACATTTCAATTATGAAAAAAATGAAACAACTTGTAATTCAGACACAACTCACATTTTACCTGTTGTTTGCTTTGAACAAGCTGATTTACCTTGGTGAAAAATAATTTACATTGAAATTCAGAAAACTCCTCCAGAACTGGTAAACAGACATGATAATTTGGATAATTGTCAAAGTTAGGACCGCAGATATACATGTACGGAGAGAACGAGATTGGCAAACAATGGTAATCAGAATGGCACAATCACAGGCAATCGGCACCTGTGTCGGAAGCAATAATTAAGAATCATAAAGTAAGTAAATCGATAGAAACAGACAACCTACACTCCCATTGATGATTGAGCCATTCTCATCAGCCATCGTCGTAACTTCCGCAAAAGTTTTAACAGCCGTTAGACATTTATGATCGATTTTCTTATTTAGCGAATGGCAACATTTTTTTGATTGACTAGTTCGCAGCCAAAATATAAAGCACTTACCGCGTGTCAATGTTAAACTTTAAACAGATCGTCACATAAACTTGCAGAAGATGTGAAAAAGGCACCATTACGGCGGCAGCCATGTTTTCCAAACAAACCAGTTTCGCAGCAAAACGGCAAATATAACAAGAGTTCTGATTGGCTGATGCCATAATCTAACAAGAGCACCGCCTTGCGGGTGCAGACCGCTCATCTATTTTCTTTTTAAAGGTGAAGGGACTCTCATTTTCAATCACAAAGGAGGGAGGAGTGGAGTGAAGAAGGGTGTATAGTGTGGGGTTGTGGACATTTATTACATTATCTTCCAAAAAAGCGAAAAAAAAAAAAAAAAAAAAAAATCAGGGGGGGGGGGTTTGGGTGCGATGGTTGGACGGTATTTCAAACATAACCGTTTAAAAAAAAAAATGGGGGGGGGGTATAGTGTGAGGGTGTGGTGATAATTTGTGAGATGATCTTAAAAAAAAAAAACAAAAAAAAAAAAAAATCAAAAAAAAAAATTGGGGGGGGGGGGGTGGGGGGGGTATAGTGTGAGGGTGTGGTGGTCATTTGTGAGATGATCTTAAAAAAAAAAAAAAAAAAAAAAAATAGGGGGGGGGAGGGGGAGGGGGGGAGGGCACGGGGGATGGTTTGGGTGAAGTCTATTGTGGTATGTCAGGTAAGAGTAGTTTCATCAAAGTATCAATCAAATCTAATCATAAATAAAGAAGTTATGGCAATTTTAGCAAAATTTAATAATTTGACCTTGAGAGTCAAGGTCATTCAAAGGTTAAAGTAAAATTCAAGTTGCCAGGTACAGTAACCTCATGATAGCATGTAAGTATTTGAAGTTTGAAAGCAATAGCCTTGATACTTCGAGTGGATCGAAACACAAAATTTAACCATATATTAAAAGTTACTAAGTCAAAAAAGGGCCATAATTCCATAACAATGACAACCAGAGTTATGCAACTTGTCCTTTTACTGTACCCTTATGATAGTTTGTGAGTGTTCCAAGTATGAAAGCAATATCTATGATACTTTAGGGGTAAAGTGGACCAAAACATAAATCTTAACCAAATTTTAAATTTTCTAAGTATAAAGGGCCCATAATTCCGTCCAAATGCCAGTCAGAGCTACATAACTTTGCCTGCACCGTCCCCTTATGATAGTTCATAAATCTTGCAAGTATGAAAGCAATAGCTTTGATACTGTAGGAATAAAGTGGACCTAAACACAAAACTTAATCAAATTTTCAATTTTCTATGTATAAAAAGGGCACATAATTCTGTCAAAATGCCAGTCAGAGTTACATTACTTTGCCTGCACAGTCCCCTTATGATAGTTAGTAAGTGTTGCAAGTATGAAAGCAATAGCTTTGATGCTTAAGGAATAAAATGGACCTAAACACAAAACTTAACCAAAATTGTCAATTTTCTAAGTATAAAAAGGGCACATAATTCTGTCAAAATGCATGCCAGAGTTATCTAACTTTGCCTGCCCAGTCCCCTCATGATAGTAAGTAAGTGTACCAAGTTTGAATGCAATAGCATTGATACTCACTGAGAAAAGTGGAACTAAACGCAAAACTTAACCAAAATTTTCAATTTTTTAAGTATAAAAAGGGCACATAATTGTGTCAAAATGCACGCCAGAGTTATCTAACTTTGCCTGCCCAGTCCCCTCATGATAGTAAGTAAGTGTACCAAGTTTGAATGCAATAGCATTGATACTTTCTGAGAAAAGTGGACCTAAACGCAAAACTTAACCGGACGCCGACGCCAACGCCAACGCCGACGCCGACGCCGACGCCGACGCCGACGCCAAGGTGATGACAATAGCTCATAATTTTTTTTCAAAAAATAGATGAGCTAAAAATAAATGCTGGTCGAGCAGGACTTTTCTGCTCGAGCAGAAAAAATACTGCTCGACCAGCAAATTTGCTGCTCGAGCAGCATATTGCTGCTCGAGCAGCATTTAAATGCTGCTCGAGCAGCATTTTTTCCTGCTCGAGCAGAAGTTAAAGTTTTGACCCCTTTGGTATCCCATAGCATATTGCACAAGTCTCTCTGCACAAACCAACATACACATACCCAGCATGCAATTTACGAACAAGAATGTTGCATATGTACACATGCATGATACCATTAAGCAGAATGTAAATAGACATTGGTCATTAGGCAAGATGTAAGCGTCATCAAGCATGAAAAGGTTTCTACATACAAATTGAAAGTACCATCAAGAATCATGACACAGTCATAAAGGATGTAATTTTTACCTAAATACCCTTCCATACACGAACACCATTTTAGTCTCCATGTGTCGTATGAATAGATATGCAAAACAATAATGAAAACGAGCATTTTGTATCTACAAACATCTATTTTACCAGTCCACATCTGGCGTTGAAATTTCGGCAATTGCCATAAAGAACACTTACATAAAGTTTATTTTACGAACAATAGTATGAAATGTTCTTTGATGTTACTTTAAAAGGTCGGGAGCAATCAAATAAGACGTTTGATTCCAATTAATTGTATTTATAACTTAAATTACACACAACCGCAACACACATCAGTAACGGTTTATTTTTGAAGCAAGTTCTTTATACTTTTTTATTTTCTGCAATAGTCGTAAACAATTAAAATATTTAAAAGATCGCTGTGGCGTAGTGGATATGGTGTCCGCCTAGCGATCGCGAGGTCACGGGTTCGAACCCACTTGGAGCGTTCCTTTGATCTCCCCCAAAAGACACCAAGTACTGGTTCTAGTCCCAGGAAAAGGACTCGAGAGCGTTTTTATAAGCATACGGCTTTCGATGCAATCGAGCTACAATAAATAGGTTTAAACTAATTAAAATAAAACAAACAAAAATTTGAGCATATCTTTAATTGCTCTTACTCCACATGTACCGGTAATATTAGATCATTATCGGCCATTATTAGGGGACAAACACCATAATTGATCCCCATGAACGACCCGTAAATCGTTCATACGTGTTATCTAAGCCCCTTATGCACACACCGCTGATAAGAGCGTGCATGTTTTGATTGAACATTGGCCGAATGCAGACAGCAAGCGCTTGTGAGAATTTCAAGTGCACGCATTTTAGCCCGCTGCGCTAAAATCGCCTGGGGAAATCATAATTCTTATAATCCATCCATTATACTTTTGTTATTTTCTATTTTGTATAGGGCTAAAAGCAATTGTATGCTTTAGAGCTAATACATGTTATTTGCTGATGACACTGCTGTCTATATCACGGTCAACAACCCCACTGAACAAAATACCCTGCAAGAAGATCTAGATCGGCTACAAAAATGGGAACACTCTTGGGATATGGAATGTAATCCTTCCAAGTGTACGGTTATGAACATCACCAGGTCAAAACATCACTACAAATTCACTTACACACTCCACGGTCATACCCTTGAAACATTTAGTGATGCTAAATACTTGGGTTTTAGCATCACATCTGACCTCAGCTGGAATAAACACATAAACCAGGTTACCACAACAGCCAGTCAAACACTTAACTTTATCAAACGCAACATTCCCATAAAACACCCACGCATAAGAGAATTTGCCTTCAAAACCCTTGTACGCCCACAATTTGAGTATAGTAGCTCAGTGTGGAGCCCACACACACAGCACAACACCAACAAGATCGAGATGGTCCAACGCAGGGCCGATCGATGGGTTACAAATGACTACTCATATCACAACAGTGTCACACACATGCTAGACAAATTAGGGTGGCGTTCACTTGAGAACAGAAGGTATGACTCCCGGCTACTGATGTTCTATAAAATTGTCCACGGACTGGTTGCTGTACCAATGCCTCCCGACGTCACTCCTCCAACCCGGCTCACTAGACATCTGCACCCTCTTTCATTCAGACAAATCCCCACTCCAAGCAACTGCTATTAATTTTCCTTCTATCCAGCCACTTTTGTCCCATGGAACTCTCTACCAGCCACTATTGTACAGGCACCTACCCTGGACCAGTTTAGGCAGGGAGTGACCAAACTAGACCACAGTTTCTAAGCAGGTTGGCTGTTTTTAACCTTTTATCTGTATATTTCTTCTTTTAACTAACACTATCACCTTTGTTTCTATGTCTTACAAATACATTATGTATTTCTTTTTATTTCCTATACACTTCTTCCTTAATTTCCTAGCACTGACACGCGCCTGCTTGTAATGCTAATTGTTGGCGACTAGCAGTATATATAGATAGATAGATGTTGCTGCTGTAGATGTTGTATTAAAATTCCCTTACGGCAGATCTAAGGGTCGTCGGTCCTTTTGTTTCTTCCAAAAGTCTGTTCTTAAAAACATAAAATTTATATTCGGAGAAAAGCATAGGTAAACCGTTTATTGATACATGTTGTTGTAAACACACCGCGTGCGTTCCTTTAATTTTTCTTTTGGTTAATAAAAACTGTTCCACAAGTTGACATTCACATTTACGGTTTACGTGTTTGAAACTTTGATTTAAATCTTTCTTCTGCGAGCACACCATGTCATGTAAGTTATCTTCATTTGCTCATTATAGATATATTGACAATCTATTTGTGTGAATTCATGCCAGAAAATAGTTAATGTTGCTAATTTTACCAATAAATCAGCGCCCGGAATCCAGGCGGTAAAATTTCTATGGTAAATCGTGAAACCGGTTACTAGATTTACCGAAAGCTTATTTACTTATTCCCCAACCTCCCACCGCGGCTGTAATGTTGTGGCTTCACTGGACCATAATGGCAAACCAAAGTTATAGCCGGTGTAAATGGTAAAGGAGCCCATGGTGTTTCCCATGATTCCATGATAGGAGCTTTTGTCGTGACTCTTACGTTACGAACATTTTGGGCATTATTAAATTAATAATTATTTGAATCACCAAACGAACATTACCTATTTGGACAACATAGGAGACAAAACATAGAAGAGCAAAGGTGAGCACAAGGTAAATAGACTAGTGAAAATATACCTTTAAAGTTGACTTGAATTATTATATGATTAAACCGATAGCAACAGAAGCTTAAATATATGCAACTCACAGTTAAATGTTTCATACTAAACTACTATTATGTATAACTCAAAGGGCTGAACTATGTCCATTTGCGATTTGTAGCGGAAAGATTCAACAAAATGTTAATGATAATAAAATGCTGTGCCACATTTTATTCAGATCTGTTAGCAGTTTATGATAGGTGTGTATCAAATAAGACACATTTCATAAATTCAAGCAACATATTAAATTTTCGACTGCAACAATAGTATGGTATATTTATTTGTGGCAAACAGGGGTCCCACTCCAACTATAGCTTGAACTTTATTCATTTTGTAACCTTATTCATTTTTCTTCTTTTTTCAATCATTGATACGTCATAGGAACAATCATTGTATAGCTTTTTTATCTGCCGTTTTATTTATAATTATTTTTAAAGATAATTAATAGCTGGAGATGAATATATTTCTGATTTTTAAACGGGAATTAAACATGAGCACTAATAACAGTATTATTCCACTTGGTGCGTCTAGAAAACTACCATAAATTCATATACGATGTAATCAACCAAAAGAGTAAAATTCGAAGATAAGTGGTTCCGAAATCGGGGACATTGGCCTGCCTGCCTCTCTGCCTGCCTGCCTGGTGGTTAAATTTTTCTTACGATGTTATTAATATAGGCATACAACATGTATTTTATTTAAATATATATCGAGTTAACACTACAGGTAGTTAGATTACCTAGAGAAATCATCCGTTTGCAGCTCATTCCCATTAATTCCTTAACAAATAATAACGTACTCTCAACATGATGTTCATTAATCAATAATACGCTGATGTTTTTGATATGCTGCTTCGATGCTGGGTGATTAAATTACTTATTTCCTTTCATACAGACGTTGATGTAATTAACGGGATATTTCTAATGAGAAACTATACATTATTTTGAAGTTAATTTCCGTAACCGATGTGTGAAGTGGTAAATGCTTCTTTTGATGTACTACAGTGTTATATTGCTAATTTTCGACAACGAGAGTACTGTTAAAGATAATTTCCGTAACCTCTGTGTGAACTGGTTAATGCTTCTTTCGATGGACTACGGTGTTATATTGCTAATTTCCAACAACGGGAGTTTTGTTAAAAATAAAAAAATCAATAATAAATACATATAAAAGACAGAAGAGGGGTGCCGTACATATTGCTACCGAGGTAATTAATGTATACCTTTGAAACGAAAGTGAGGTATAATAAAAAGTGCCATCGTGTGAATACACAATTTCTTTGAAATATGACTTTTTATATCAACGTTATTTAGTCCGTTCACGCATATTTAAATGCTATCGATTGACTGATTGGTATGTGTCAACATCGGACACAAGTTGTTATAAAAACGTACAGCGTCTTAATTATTCCGATACCGCTGACTGATAAAAAAAATAATGTGTTCAAACGGTGACTCTGTTCGAGCTCTCCCCAGCTCCAATACTATTTACTATTAAATTGTTCGAGAAGTGTATCGATGTTTGAACCTTTGTTTTATATGTCTGTAACTCAAAAATTTAAGTTATAAGCAGCTTTAAAAAATAATATTGAATTGAAATGTTGGAACAGATGACTACGTGAACACCCCGCTGTAACAAAACACATTTGAATCGATAAATAAACGACGGTCTGAATACTTATCCTCCCAAAATCGTTGTATCCGAAATTTCGATTTTATTTGCGGTTTCTAATTTTGAGCATGCCAAAAGAAATTCGTAAAAATAATGCATTTAGATTGTCCATGTATGTATAAATGGTCTGGCGTGAGTTGTAGCATAATCTGTAACATGTTTCTATATTTATTTCGCGATCATTGAACCTTGTTGACAATGTTTACCTTAAATAACAAACAGAAACCACAATTATGTAACAGATAAGCATTAATACTGTGTGCTAAATCGATACACACATTTTTAAGGAATATACAGAAACAGTATCAATACCAACTTTCAACAGCATGTTAAAATAGTAATATAACAAAATGTTGTATAATTTTATAGGAAATTGTGTATTCTTGAATCCGAATGTTAAAGGAGAACAGACAAGTGCTAAAAAACGATGATTTTGATGATCGGTAATTTCCGTAATGCGTTCGGCACTTTCCGCCACCATTTTCCCTGATGACGTAGTCGTGAGACAACTGCATATGACCCAGTGCGACATTCATTAATTGTTATTTACGGTTACTAGATTTAATAAATTTCAACAATATAACAAAGGTATCTCAAAATATCAACAATAAACATTTAACTATGTGGCAAGAAACATTTTATATTAACAGTTTGTTCCTAATTCTCCTACTATTGTATATGAAACGCATATATCCAATGCGCTTTCGGTAATGCCATTGCGCTTTCGGTACCGATACCAAAAGCGCGCGCTTCGGTAAATCTAGTAACCCCTTGAAACCAGTTGCAACTCCCAGGACCCGGAGGGTCAATAGCTGGGAGTTGGATTATTGCAACTAAGGTTTTTACTATCAAAAATAAAAAAGGTGTTTTCTTATGGATACAGTTAAATGGCGATTGCGAAGAGATTGGGATTGGAACATTCATATTCGATTACGGACAGAGGAATGTAGTGTTTTTACGATTAGCTCTTTGTGGGGTTCGTCAACAACTACAGCAATTAATTGTAAGGACACTAAATACAATACTCACGTTGGCATCTACTGGAATGCTCGTCAGGATGGCACCAATCGTCCTCGTCGTCTTCGAGGGAACTCGTCGGCTCGTCTCGTCGGCTCGTCGGTTGCACGTCACAGAATGGAACTTATACCTTCTGGGAATGGCCTTCCAGAGAAATACGTATTATTGACACGGTCACAGAATGGCACTTCACACACAGCCACAGGCTAACATAAGCAATCACAGGCTCACAATAGACTGATCCCGGAAAAGCACGAGTTTAGAAAAACCCACTTATCACCCCGGTACAAACAACGCTGGTTCATTACATCAACCAATAATAGCTTACTTTAAATAATAACGGTTGATACGGTGTGTGATTTTGAAAGGATTATAAATGGGTCATGTTTATTTGTACCAGCAGATTAGTTGGTTTTTCTAAAAAGTTGCTTTTTCCGGGATACATATATTACTCCTAGCAATACTCAGCTAGGGAAAACACGTCCACTCGCATCAATCACCCGTGCACATGAGACCGTATTATCTCGTGCTACCCAATATACCGATTTGTCGCTGGTTCCCAATCACGAGGTATGTGCGCATTTTTAGACCGGGCACCGGCACAACACTCACCCACTTTTCTCCTTTTGGGACGACGCCACACAGCGAAGGAATCGTACCGGCGCAACCGATGAAGTAATAGTGCCCCTTGCGTAAGCACCTTGACCTAACACCTCAAAGTTAGGTCTGCATGCCGGCCGGCTTTCGTCCGACCTCTCTGTTTGCGCAACGCCTGCAATAGACTACAACTAAAGTTATTTCCTTATATGCCCTAACAAAAAAGTCATTTTCCAAACAAGGTCCTGTAACTACTGCCATTTTCTTGTCCACACAATCAATGGACAGGAGTATCCACCTTACAACATATTTACACCAACTTTAACAATAAAATAAATGCCAATAAATACATCCGCCTTGCAGCACACATGAAAAGGCCCTCGCCCCCACATGGAACTGCATAATCTATAATAAAAATCCTGTTGGTTATATAATAAAATCACAAGAAATTTAACTAAGGGACTACAAATGCGTTAACATACATATCTAAGTGGCAAAAAGGTTAAAAGTATAAGAATAACAATAATCTTATTTTTGTCCAAGTATAATACCTATAATTGCTTTATACAGATTAAGTACATTTTGCAGCATAATCTTAACAACTTAAATATAAAAAATAAAAAAACTATTGTACCCACCCCCACCCTTTAACAATATTTTAGACAGACAACTGGTGCCCGGCAGTACACTCTCCTCCCAGTTTACTCCTCTTGGGCCACCGCCCCCATGGTAATCGTACGGTCGCACCCAAGGCAGAAGAGACAGAGACTCAAATGGGACCATGATCTCCCCCTTCCCGCAGGCACAGGAGTGCCTTCGCCTAGCGGGTTACATACATACCGCTGCATTCTAGTGGTTAAAAAACAATATTGTTTCTTATGGATATCTAAAATTCCATCATATTAGTTACAGTCCACTCTCGTTATCTCGAAGTCGGCGGGAACAAGAACAAATATCGAGATAACGAGAGTTCGAGATATCCGATTAGACGTTTACAGAAAAATGAGACGAAAATTTACCTTGTTTTAACATCAAAATACCTTCTAAGTGGTCTAACTAAAGCCGTCACCGTGTGGCATAATACTCTCTACCTGATATAAACGCATTTTTACGAGGCACGATTATTTATTCTATTTAAATTCTTAAAATGACGTTTTAAGTATTACAGAATTGCATGAACACATGCGGTTATAATTTTTCTAAACTGTCGAGTAAACATCCGGTAATGTTGCTATTTAATGTTATGATGCAATTGACGTCCAATCAAGACGAGGGCTTTATATACGCAACAAATATAACTCAATGCATTTTGGAATCTAGTTTGTAAAAACAATTGTATGTTGGCCTTTCGGCAGGCTGTGTAATAATTGCAGTTAATTGATGTTAAAGTGACAGTTAAAGTGACAGGCCTTACTCAAGTGTTAATGGCTAACGACATTACACACGTGTGATCATTGATGCAATCAACGGATCAATTTCCTACCGCCCGCACAGTATCGTAAGCAGCCAGGCGAAGCGGGACGGTGAAGTATGAAAGAAAAATTTTCTCGACTTTTGCCGACATTGGGACAGTTATTCGCACTTCGAGATAAACCACAGTAAAAACATGTAAAATCGGGACTCGGGACAAAATTTTATATCGACATATCGAATTATTCGACATAACGAAAATCGAGATATGCGATGTTTATTAATTTAGATAAAGAAGGAAAAAAGTTGGGACATTGCGCTTACTTCGACATATCGAGAATATCGAGATATCCGATGTCGAGATAACGAGAGTGGACTGTATATAAAATAAAAACATTCTTGTCGGCTTTTATCCGAAAATTACAAACAATATACTTACAAAAATAACAAACAAAATAAAGTGTACATGCACCGGGAAACACCTCCGGCCATTCAGGAAATCAAAGTGATGCAACGAGACAGTTGCCGTCAAGCATGGTCACATAAAAAAATCAAAAGACCTGCAAATATTGTTTAAAAGAAAAACTCCGGGAAATACCACTTCCGGCCATTAAAAAAAACAAAAAAAAACAGTATGGAGTGCGACAAAATTCTACGACATTGCTCAGCATATTGTTGGTAGAAAAGAAGTTCATTTATAGAAGTTACTGAAATAAATGACATGATACAGCAATTACGAAGTGATTGAAGTAAGATTGATTCACAAATCTTAACATGGTAGGCTAAAAGGTGACGGAGTTGCCAAGACTGGGATATTGCAGGGAAAACCGGGTTACTATTTACCATCTGCGTAGTTACCACATCCGTTGGTGCGGTGTGACAGCGGTCGTCCGACAATGTCACACCCGACCACAAGGAAAAAAAAACACTTCACGGGAAATAATCAAACACATCCGTGAATGTGCAAAGCACTTTAAAGCGCTGTCATATAAAAGAAATTACAGGAAGTTAAGTGCGGACGGCACAAGCTAATCTGGGACGACACTTTATGTCCATGCATTAAACCCCCTTTTCGCAGAGCACTGCTCAGATTAATTTCAATTTTAAAATTCCAACAATATGGCGATAAAAGCCTGGGCTTAAACTGAGACAATAGGACATATATCTATTCAAAACAATCTAATCAACTTACTCCCAATGTTTAATAGAAATCCTACTTTTGTTATTCTGCGTACACCGTAATACATTATCAACACCACAAATCAGATAGAGTTCCCAGTAAAGATATATCAAAGTAGTAAGGAAGATCACAGAAATAAGGTGACCATACCTCTGTTAGTATTATGTGACTGCAATTTATTGTAATTGTTTAATTTGGGGGGTATTGTATTTAATTGTTTTCCAGTAGTAGTTCTAGTTCTAGTTTTACTAACAATTAACCTCGCCCTTTTACAAGTTTAGGCGGTACTGACTTTGGAAGTTAGACACTCTGGTCGCCAACCTAATTTCCAACGCTGGGACCGCTCCCAGCGGCGAGAACTAGAGGGTCGCCACCCTCTTAAGCCACGCCTAACAGGCCTTCGAAATTCATCCTCCTTCTTTTGTCCGGGGCAACTCGGTATCCGAATGCGCCGCCCCCTCGGCGGTCAACCGTGTCGACTCCGTATCCGGTCGCACACTTCCGGCGTTTTTTTCCAATGTAACGCCATAACCGGACGCCCTGCACCGACGGTCTATCGCGGTGATATAACAACCGGACGCACTGTTCCGGCGGTCTGCCAAGGTGACACCAGCCAGATCCACATGCCCGGCGGTCGGTTCGGCCTTATCTCCAGTGGTCGGTTTGGCCACCTCTCCCACTGCCTGGCGAATCGCCTCTCCCTGGGCCACTTCGGCCGCCACCTGGTCGGCCCTGTTAAACGCCAATTTTCTCGCCGCCTCTCGGCTGGCTGCTTCGGCAGACTGGACCGCCACCCGTTGTATGCGAAACGCATCCATGCACACAGAATCCCCATGGTCTCCTTCAGTGCTCTCGCCAATGACCATCCTTGGATCACTGACGACATCTGGCACTGTTGGCAGCACCAACGGAACTGCATCGTGCACGTCCTTGGCATGCTGTGGGCCTCCCCTCTCGAGGCTCAAAACCTCATTATTTTTGGCCACGGGCTTAGTACTTTCAAGACACATACGCTGGATATGTCCCACACCACCACACTTAAGGCACGATATGTCCCGCCTTTCCACCCAAGGCCCATCGCCCCAATTGGAACCATATCTACCTCGCTTGGATCCCTCAGAGCGGAAATTTGAAGTTCAGACGCCCGGGGAACAAAGGCCCCGCAAACTGGGGAAGTAAATCGTCCCATTGAGCTACGTCCGCCTCAAGAGCCGAAATTTGGGCTTCGAGTTGGGCCCTCTCGCGATCCTGACTTACCGACTCCTTCTCGAGCACAGACATATCTATCCACCTTTCGTGTGGGTCCATGGGCCTATTTGCGAATGACCGCCCCATTCCACCCTCCCCAACATGTTCCGCCCCATCCCCATACCCCAGGGCTTCTCTAAATAATGCGGGGTTAGTAATAAAATCCAAATCGGTCATGTCACCAAAGGTCAGCCGTCGCCCTATAATTTTCCCTAAGCTATCTGGGAACAAATTTCCCGTATTTTCCCGTATCACAACAATGGCCTCTGCCAGTTGTCTTCCCACCCCCAGAATATTGCATAATCTAGTGGGAGTGTCGAAGTTCACGCGCTCTTTCCTGGGGGCTACCGGTGACAATGGTGGGGTGTATCCACTTCCCATATCCATTTCAAATTTAGAAATTTAAAAGTGAATATGAAAAAGTTAAATTAATAAACAACCTAAAATAAATGGGCCGAGAAATTCTGAAATAAAAACTTTTGTATCTACTGGTAGACAATTAAAATTTAATTGCCCAACAATAACCAATTAACAAAATCGCTATCACTGTTGTTGCTATCAATAATCAATAAAAACTGAAAATAAGAAACACGTCGCTTTAACTTGACGTTAAGCACCAATTTCCCGGGACCCAGTTTACATTCGCAATAACACTGCTATAAATAAAATTGCCAAGGACAAAACTCGTGCCCGTAAACTTCTTTTACCTCGGACTTCAGTTACCGATACATCAGCAATTTACACTGCTATATACAGCAGTCAACCAAACACGTTTTTCATGAACTGCTGCGCACAGAATACGCGCCAACTAATCACGGGAAAATTGCCAATAAAAAAACACGTGGCCATCCGTTGATTACACAAGCAATTAAACTGTTACAAAAAGCATTGGACAATCACGTTTTTAAGAAATATTTCGCCAACTGATAACACGGCCGGCGAATGCCAACAATGGAAAAAAAACTGCGATGCTGTCTGTTTGTTACACACTTCTTAAAATAGGCGAACACTGAGTTCAACAAGTTAACAACAGAAATCAAGTTTTATGAAACGAACAGTTTCTTTACATTTCAAATTAAATTTGATCCGTCGATTGAAAATAAATTATGCGATGCCGATTGATTTTGCAACTAGCCTAACCGTTTAACACAATTTTCACTTTGCCCCACGTTTGGCGCCATTGTCGTGTTTTCACGGTTAGCTCTTTGTGGGGTTCGTCAACAACTACAGCAATTAATTGTAAGGACACTAAATATAATACTCACGTTGGCATCGACTGGAATGCTCGTCAGGATGGCACCAATCGTCCTCGTCGTCTTCGAGGGAACTCGTCGGCTCGTCTCGTCGGCTCGTCGGTTGCACGTCACAGAATGGAACTTATACCTTCTGGGAATGGCCTTCCAGAGAAATACGTATTATTGACACGGTCACAGAATGGCACTTATACCTTCCGGGAATGACCCTCCAGAGAAAAATGTGTTCACACACAGCCACAGGCTAACATAAGCAAATACAGGCTCACAATTACTCCTAGCAATACTCAGCTATGGAAAACACGTCCACTCGCATCAATCACCCGTGCACAAGAGACCGTATTATCTCGTGCTACCCAGCATGCACTATACCGATTTGTCGCTGGTTCCCAATCACGAGGTATGTGCGCATTTTGTAGACCGGGCACCGGCACAACAGGAATTAGAAAAATAATCGCGAGACTGCGTTCGGAACAACAGCACCCCACCCACCGAACAATTAAGGTGAAAAAGGAACATTATGAGTTTGTGAATTTTTTGTACATACAACATAACGAACTAACTGCCTCTGAGGTGAAAGACAAAATCTACTACGTTTTCGGTGTTAGTTTGTCCATTGCAAGAGTTAAAATAATACGGAGAAAACTTGGGTGGACCTACAAACAAGCGTCTTATTGCCAAAAATTGTTCTGTGAGGAGGCATTTTGCATTAGAAATGTTGCGGACAAGAAAAGTATTCCTAGATGTTATTTTTACAGGTATGTTTGTAATGATAACAATTTAAAACAATTTCTAGTGTGTATAGTAATTAGTATACAAGGTCCCTTTGACATAATGTCATGATAGGGATAATATATTCTCACAACATCAATTGGTCTGGTTTAAATCTGGAAAAAGTATCTGAAAATGTATATCCTTAATCATGGAAAATTATGTTATAATATATACCTTAGGCAGGCATTGAAGAACCCACGCGACCGCTCGCATATGCAAGTGAAGTTGACAGTCAGGCGAGTAAAGTTTGTTAAATACTAGACCGACCGGGCGAGTGCTGTTTTTCAAGTTGATAAATATAAATTCAGTTCCAGAAATCCTGCCACATCGATACAAATTGCGAACAATATTTCAAACGAACAAAAAAAAGGTTTAGTACAAAAAGAAACTGTGTTTTCGTTTTGACAATTAAAAATGACGTCACGGGCACAGTAAAAATAATTCTCGAAATCGGCTGCGCTCTTTTCGTAGGTGTCATTGCTCTTAGCTAATCGATTAAAAGTGAAAAAACAGTTAAATATATTGGTCATTCCGTGAAGAATAAAATTTCATTTTAATGTAAATATCAATAAAAAAACAATACATAACTGGTTAATTAAAATACTTCTTATATTTTATTAAAAATAAAAAGAAACAATAATTATTAATAAACAAATAAATAATATTTCGTGATCAGAAGCCTTATTGCCAAAATTTACCATATTGAACCATTTGTCAATCAAGCGTGTCTTTCAGTAAATGTTTGTCTGAAATATTAAAACTCAGCATGGAAAAGGGTTCTATTTTAAAATATCTGCAAGGTAGTGGAGACAGGGAACAGAAAGAAAGGTCATCAAAACGAGAAGTGGAAAGTATTGAGAAAAGTATTTCGCATCCTAATGCAAGTACATACGCTTTACAAATACATGCAAAATGAATGATGGATTAAGTCAGATTGAAAACGCATGTATGTCATCGTAAATAATTTGGTCAGATGCTTTATTTAACTATGACATCTAGTCTGCAGAGCGTTTGAATAACTTTGACTTTTGTCCTGCTCCGACATCCAGGCGCTTGCTGAATGAAAACGTCCCCACGTTACGATAATAAATCCAAAGAGAAAATACTGAAAATTAACAAAGCATTGTTGATCGAAGCTTTTGTATCATACGCATTAAATTTAACGAATTTGCGTAAATGTCAAATTGGTTGCGTTTTCAATACGCATGATATTGTATTTCTTTGCGTTTTTAAACATTTTAATGGGGTGAAAGACGCAGATACGCAGCTTATCTGGGGCACCGCATCAGATAATGTAGTTAGTTTTTTTGCAGTTTAGTGTCACTATGTTACGTAGGTTAAAAAAGGTTCTAGTTGATCATATCTATAAATATAGATATATATTTTGTTTAAATGCAGGGCGAGTAGATTAAAGTGAAGAACGAGTGGATTGTCAGGCCTACTCGCCCTGCAGGGCGAGTGACTCTGGAAAAATTCTTCAATGCCTGCCTTAGGCATTATATACCTTAGTCATTGTATGTTCCCTTAGGCAATTGTTTTTAAAACGGAACATACGAGTTCACTCAATTGATTGTATCGTTTGCTATGTTGTTGTTTTGTGTGCATTTTTATCAGACATTTTTTTATCGGTGTCAACTATTATCAATCTGTGTAGTCATCACCAATGTTTTTTATCGTTGTCAACGCGATAATCGCTTACAAACATGCACGGAATCAAACAAATGTCTGTATATCAAAGACCAATTATAAACCAGTTCGCGCAGTCACCTTAGCAGACAAAACAATGAAACTGCTATAACATTGATAACACAATGACACAGATAATCGATCTATATGTACATAACAGGCCTCAAGTCTCTTAAATTGCTTTGCGATGTTTTCACTAACAGTTTCCATAATTGACCACCCTCATCAATTGCGGACGCGTCTTAAATCCGCTGTTAACAAGTGTTTGATTCTTTGTGTGACGTGCAATAAACCGGTGCTGACTGCTTATGAGACTGCAGCGATTGGTTTATCACCATTTTTGAAATGGAGTTGCTCAGGCCAAAATCGACTCACCCTGGGCTCACGGGCAAACACGATTTTCCATCCCTGACCTTTAAATGTTTGTACTAGCATTGAAGTTTTATCAAGATGAACTTGGTAACTTAAAAGTAGTAATGGCCCCTTGAATTGATTTAAATTATAAGGAATGTTATCTCTCCTGGGGCTGCTGTTTTTTGTGTGTAACTATTGTTAGAAATTTCATGAAATTAAAGATATGTGTGTATTGTTTTACTGTAAAAGTGCTCTTAAGTTGTGTTGGAATTAATTCTTTTATTTGACTTAAAATTGTGGGATTGTGTCTTTCTGAATCTGCTGTATAGAATCCTATTGTGTAACTTAATATTATGGATGTCACATTTGCATTATTGTAGTGGTTTTCTAACACGTTTCTTTGGGATGAGTTGGTTTGTTCATAATTATACTTTTTTAAATGCCAGCAACTGGATGATTGAATGAGTATTAGCTAAATTTGAGTTCTTTGGCATACACATCATATAAATGTCCATTTGCTTACCTAATGGTACATGTATCATAACTATAGGTTTTATTATGTACATGTGTATCTCTGAATATTTATTACAGATGAGACATCAATAGAAATGTCAGCAAGCGGCTCTTTCCAGTTCTATAAGAGAAGTTCATCATTGGCCAGTCTTCCAAGGAAGTGTCCAAGCCAAAGCATGCCTTGAAGGTTTGTGATATTTTTTTACCTGCTGTTTTATTAAATTGTCTTTTAGGTCTGTGAGAGGGTGATTAATTCAATTTTGAAACCTGTGTACCACAATACATGTGAAATTTTTGGTGCAGGACTGACAAAAGACGAAAGCATGTCACTTTTTTGTCAGTCTGATTGACTGACAAGAAATTCAGTTGCCAATGTATTAGTTGTTAAAGAAAATAGAACAAAGTCTTCATGTAAAGATGCATAAGGCACATAATACATTATGCAATATAATTAAAAATAAAAACTAAAACAATTCCTTCTTCTTATAGTATCGAACATTTATTTGCTTTAACAGACTGACAGGAATTTGTTCGGACTGACACATTATTAAATTTAAAGTCTGTCTGATTGAATGATTGATATGTACATGTACTTACATGTACATATGTCCTTTGCAGGCTATATTTGCTTATCAATAATAAATACACAACTTAATGAGGTATACATGTGACATTCTGAAAATATGTTTGGTTTGTTGTATCATGAAACATACACTAACACTGCACCATTCTGTTAATGAACACCTTAAATGTTCCATATTAGTTGTGATCGCATTTTTTTTCTGAAAATGGTTAAGTACTTATTGTGGCAACATCATATCTTCAATAAAAACAAAATTCATTGTTTTTATGAGATATTCGGTATTTTGATGTATGAAAATCATCTATAATTCACTTGATTAGCTATTACTTTATTTGCAAACTGTTTTGCTCAATGCGGTGAACTCAACAAAATTCAATTTATGGTCACAATTGTATTTTGGTATATGTGCGTCCGTCCTATGGTTTGTCTTCCATCCAGATTATATTGATCTGGAGTGTTACTCTATTCATAAATTTGAAATGGGTTCGTTCGCAATCATGAGATGGCATGTCATGCGAAAGAATTGTTTGGCTATGAAAAATGTCATAGATTGTGATTTCAAAAATTGGGTATTATTTTCTTGTCCAGCTTGTAACTTTGTCATTCATTGGTTAATTTGAAATGACTTGACAAACATGATATTTACCAAAATGAGGCAATGTGTCATGAGCAAGATGATATACTGTCTTTAATCTTAAGGTTAATCACTTGTCGGTTGAAAAAAGGGTATTATTTTCGTGTCCAGCTTATTGATCTGTCGTTAGCAAGCTGAATGTCAATTAACTTACCATAAATGTTCACAATCATACAGCAATGTGTAATGCCAAAGAGGTGAGTGGTTATAACAAAGGTCAATGTCACACTGAGGTCGAAGGAAACAATAGTGTATTATTTTACGGTGAGGCTCATAACTTTGTCATGACACAGAGACTTGATATAAGTTCACTTCTTTTTCTTTACCTTTTGCAGAATAAATCATACTTTTTAAAGCCAACATGCTCATGGTCCCATGCTGAATTTCAGGTTCACATGTGGGGAGGCATCAGTTATCAGGGACCAACACGCTGTTGTGTTTTCACTGGCATAATGGACTCCGTTTCATACCAGCAAATCTTGAAATCAAGTCTCTTGCCACTGCCAACAGAAAATATCCAAATGGATTTCGACTTTATCAGGTATATAGTTTTCCCATCAATAATCAATTATTAATGTAACAGAATTGCATTGTGATATTATATGGATTATATGTATGTACTGTAAAAATATTGTAGAGATATAATAATTGATGTATTTAATGACATCGTCACATGATTTTAATACTGTTTTGGAGGAATAAAATCTGACCATTTCCTTAAGCCAACTGTGACTTGTTGTCAATTTAAACAAAGTTTGAAATCATATTAACAACATATTGAAATTGAGTAATAATACACCCATCATCATTGGGTAATTAGGACTATATAGGAGTCACTTTGTTGGTTGGTCGGTCTGTCCAGAAAACTTCATCTGATCTTCACCAAACTTGGTCAGAAGTTGTATCTAGATGATGTCTAGGTCAAGATTGAATTTGTGTCATGCCAGGTCAAAAAATAGGGCACAGGGTCACTAAGTGCGTTTTAAACCAAACATTTGTCCAGACCATTACTATGTCATTTATTTTTTGTTTTTAAAATGACTTTAACATTTGTTTACCATCATTAGCAGTGTATCATGCGAAAGGAGTGCATCGATATCTCCAAGTCAAAGTCACACTTTGAGTTAAAAGGTCAAAAATGGCCATAAATGAGCTTGTCCGGGCCATAAATATGTCATACAATGTGATTTTAAAATACTCTGTACATTTTTTTCACAATATTGGACAGTGTGTCATGCAAAAGATTAACATCGATATCATCAGGGTCACACCTTGAGTTCAAAGGTCAAAAACGGTCATAAATGATCTTGTCTGGGTCATAACTATGTCATTCACTGTGAGATTTGAAAATGACTCAGTACATTAATTTTTGTTTCAGTCATTGGGTGGTGTTTCATGCAAAAGAATTTATGAGTGCAATGGTCAAAATGGCCATAAATGATTATGGCATAATAATTCTTAAACATAGCTTAGCTTCTTTTGTTATGTGAAGAAAGAGCATTCAAAATAGTATGTTTCAGTGCAGCGTGTGGGAGTTTATGTCTTGTCTGTGACAAAGCTCCAGTATTTTTTGCCATGAGCTGTTTCTGAATAACTATTGTATGAAATGACATAAAATTTAATAATATTTTTTAGTATCATTTTGTGTTGGTACACTTGAAAGTTGTGTTCATTCAGCGCTAGTTTTATGACCATTAAATTGATTGAAATTGAGAATGTTGTTTATCTGCGCTGTTGTATGGAATTTAATGTGATTACAATTAAATGTGTATCATCATTCTTCTGTGGTTCTTGCATAAGTTTCGTAAGGATTATTTGGTTTGTTCAGAGTTGTACCCTTAAATTGATTGCAACTTTAGGATATATTTTCATTTGGCGGAGAATATTAATTCGTCAAGTTTGCTGGTGTTTATGGAGTTTCTATTTTTGCCCCATTAACCAAAAATATAGGAAAACATGGGACAATAAGTTTGTTATAAATAATATTTAATGTTTTTGAGTCAAATGTGTATCTAATGATTTCATTTCACCCGATATCCAAAGCAATTAGTCCTAGGGATACAGTAGAACATTTCTTCCTTGTATAACTGAGTATTGTTAGGCTAACATTCCTGTCCATTTGCGGAATAAGTCATGTATGCAAATGGTATGGTTGACTTCATAAAATATATATAATGTTTATTTTTAAGGATAATGACGCCAAACACACCAGTCGATCAACTATGCAGTGGTTGAATGATCAAATAGTGAAGACCATGCCTGCACCAGCATCGAGTCCGGACCTGAATCCTATAGAGAATGTTTGGGCAACATTGAAGGATTATTTAAAGCGACAAGTGAAGCCTAGAACAAAGGCTCAACTTGTCCATGGAATAACAGCGAACAACCTAACAGCGGAAGACTGTGCAAAATACATAGACCATATTCACAGAATCTTACCACATGTTGTTCTAAATGACGGTGGACCATCAGGATTTTTGTGAGGTGGATCATTAAAAAATCAAGGACTCCAACAAAATGCATATACAGTGTATATGTGACCAATGTTGTACTGAATAGTTTACTGACATTTAGGTTAGCTTTAATATATCCTTGTAAATATTGAAACTTGTTATTTCTACCAGAGTTTGTCTGTCAGGGAAGACTGTTTTGAGAATGATGAAACTTAAAGAATGATTAATTAAATTAATTTAACTATTGACTTAGATTTGATCTACATTTTATTGGAAAGAACGAACGCCAGACTTAAACTAGCGTGTAAAAGATTAAAAAAATAACAAATATTCAGGTATTTTTTTGCTTTTGCAAAATACATGTGACACATTTATTTTTCCAATTTTATTAATGAAAATAAATAAATAATTGATTAACAAATAATAATTCATGAAACACATGGCATAAACTGTGCATATGGCTTTGTGTCTAAAAGATTATAGTAAATTTGTTACAAATGTGAATAAAAACATTTGTTATTGAAAGCAAATATTTCTAATGCCTTTGTTTTCATTTAAATCAGATAACAAATGGAGTAAATTGAAAATGGTAAGCTGTTGCTATAGCCCTTCTTAAAAAGTGTTCCTCTGTTGGAGACATATGCCCCCAGAACATGCCATTGACCTAGTGACCTAAAAATCAATAGGGGTCATCTGCCAGCCATGATCAATGTACCTATGAAGTTTCATGATCCTGGGCCTAAGCGTTCTTGAGTTATCATCCTGAAACCATTTGGTGGACGGACCGACCGACCAACATGTGCAACATTCAACATTCAGGCCTCAATATTAACCTAAAATTCGTTGTCTTTCATTGCTGAATGACAAACATATAGACTTGACACACCTTTAATTGCACAATCCATTAAAGCCACACACATTGAAATGTAATACTTGGAATAGTAAATAACAATATAAATTAGAAACATATTTTATCTATGCCAATTAGAATATATTTTTTGTTTACAAGGTAGAAGTCCGTCTCGTTTACGCTTTAAAACTTAAAAATAATCGCGTTTGTCGAAATGGACATATACCTCTAGAAATCTTACTTCGGTTGTAAATGCGTTACCGTTTAAAAAATAATAAATGTCTTGCTTACTAGGCTATAAATTAATTTTATCAATCTAAATTAGAATATGTGGTGGTAGAAATTCGTCTTGTTTGCGCTTAAACTTAAAAATAGTCGCCTTTGTTGAAATGTATGCATATTTATAGAGATCTTACTTTCGGTTTTAAGATATAAAAAAACAACTTGCTAACTAGGCTATAGATTTAATGATATTTTTGCAAACTTTCAAATTGCAACTTTATGTTTTGTTTTGATTAATGTGTACGTCATTTCAAGGTGAGTGGCTTTAACATCTTAGTGTGAACTATCCGTCATTGTCAGTGGGAAATTTAAACAAATGCTGCATTTAGTTCATAGTTTAGAATGCCTTTTTGAAAACCACCGATGAAATCACTTTTTAGTAGAAGATAATTATGCCTCACAAGATACAGAAAAGTATAATTTCCAAAACATGTCGATTAACTTGATCGTTTCTTTTTGCTATGTATCATAAAAGACAAGTTTTCTGAGCATATTGCATATTTATTTCTCTGGTGTAGTATCCATCAATAACAAACAAATGAAGCATAATATCGAATGCACAACATAGACATAAGAGAACAAATGGCAAAAGGTTTATATGCATATGTATGTTATTTAGCATTGCACTAACATGCCACAAAGGTTTCAGTGTAATTTGACTAAACTTTGGTCTAGATCTAACTTTGGTCTAGATCTATAATAAATTAATAACACAAACATAAAAAAAAGATACAAGACAGACCATTATTTGATTGAAATAATCAATTACTATAATACAACACAAAGGACCTTGTTATTTTAAACTTAACAATCTTTTAAATGAAGAGTATCAAAATCAAATTAAAGCCCCATAAATACTCATCAATCAACAATTTAATAAAATAAAGTTAACCCATTATTAATCAGAGTTCCTAATAGCACTATCAAAAATTTCAATTCTTCAGGTTGTCTGGTAACATAAATGTTTGTAGATACAAAATGCTATTTTTTTTTAATTTCCCGCACATGCATCTATTTACGATACACGAACACTAACATGGTACCATGCAAATGTACCATATATATTATATTATAAAAAGTATAGATGAGAAAATAAATGACATGTTAGTAAGAGCAAGAGCTATACCCATGGAACAAATACCGAATACTTTGGAAATCTTAAAAAAAAGACAATACCAAAGTAAAACCAACAGTTATCAATACATAACATAGAAGTAACATACATAAAGCCTATAATAAACGTACAAAGACACTTTTACTTAAACCTTTATAGCAAGAAAAAAAGATAATGACCAAATACTCTTAATAATTCACATTTCTTTAACTTGAATATAAAAAGACTCACAGAAAATAAAAAAACAAATGTGACGGATTGCTTACAGAATACGAGTGTTGAAACACATTGAAAGAGTAAATAATGAAAGTCCCGGTTCAAACAGTTTATTTGCAGAATTTTAATAATATTGTCGCCTCTTTTGGAGTTGGGGCATCTTCTGGATGTGATGCCCTTTTTAGAGTTGACTTTGGAGTCGATGCACCTTTTGGTTTAGGGGTCACTTTCTTGGTTCTTGGGTTCGGGATTTTTTCATTCTTTAAGAAACATTTAAACATATAAACTGAAAATGATTTATATAAAATTCCTTGAATATGATAATACAAATTTAATTTGTAATTTATTACATTCAATTCAACAGCACAGACAGAAAAAAATTTCAATCAATAAAACTGATCCCAACAAACAGTTAACCAACACAAAACTAGAGCTTTGTCACAGACACGACTATCCCCCACATGCCGCATTGACACAGAATATTTTGCATGTTGTCTTAAAACAAAGCGGATGCCATGCTCTATGTTTAAAACGCACTAAGTGACTTAGTTTGTGACCCAGCATGGCCCATGTTTGAACTTGACATACACATCATCTAGATACAACTTCTGACCAAGTTCGGTGAAGCTGTGATGAAAACTTTTTTGAATTATTAAGGGGATACCATGCTCAATGTTTATAACGCACTAAGTGACCCCGTGACCTAGTTTGTAACCCGACATGACCCATATTCGAACTTGACCTATAAATCATATAGATACAACATCTGACCAAGTTTGGTGAAGATCGGATGAAAACTACTTGAATTAGAGAGCGGACACTGAATACGGACCGACCGACAGACAAGCTCAATCCTATATACCCCCTAAACTTCGTGTGGGTAAAATGATATCAATCATTTATGTTTAATTGTATCCAATACTTATTTTTAATTTCATGGCAGAAAATTGCTCAATTTCAAATGATTAAGGGGGTATAACCCTTGAAATACCAAGTTGATCCTTACATGATTGTGCGTGCACAACATAGTATGATGATACATATTTATTAATTGTTTCATGAAATTCCATGCAATAGAAACAGCTATGAACGAACAAATTTCAGTGCATTTCAATTAAGGAGGCATAACTCTAAAGCAACCAAGGCTGTCAAAACATAATTTGAGTGTGCACCACACATGATTCATACTTATTTTATGTGTCATGAACTTCCAGGAGACGCAGCAAAACATGTCAATACATAAAGGACATAACTCTGGGGTAACCAAGGCTATTGAACAGAATTTACACTTGCATCTTCGCAGTTTAATAAATTAAATATTTCTTATAAGTTCCATGCAATAGTTAATTAGAAACAGTTTCAGACATAGAAAAAAAATCATTAATTTTAATCAATATACATAACTGGAGTTACGAGCTCGAACCAAATAATTGTACGCGTGCATCTCCACAATATAGTTACTGAGAAGACAAATGGCCGTTAAATGGATAATGGCAAAACAATATCCCTCCAATGGCAATGGAGTAAAAAGGCCAGATATTTAGAGAAACAAACATGTACATATCTTTTGTTTTCTGTTTTGTTGTTTTGAAGATGACTTCTTGCGTTTTCCAGAAGTTTTGGGAAGAGCTGAGTTGGTAACAGTTACTGGGTCAAGACTCTGGAAGAAAAACAACCGAACATAATGTATAACGAAAGGCGATCATAGACAAGTTATGTCTCCCAGAATGGGCGGTTCACATATTTGACACACAAATGTACATTTAGCATAACAATATTAAACTGGCATTGCCCAATATTCATGCAGAAATTTAAAAATCAATTTTACACACTATTTGATATGAACAGTTATAAGTACACGGCTTATCGATTAACCATTGTTCTGGTCACAAAGCGACGTTAATTTGTTAGAATGGTTCGGTACAAACCAATTATGTGGATGTCAAGATGATAACAAGTAAATGCAATGAATTGAAATCCACCGCCGAATGGAAATATCCTTCAGGTTGTAGCAAGGGTACAACTCTAAACTGACTCTGACATCCACATAAATCTAAATTAAAAAACTACAAAATACGCATTTGCTTTCAACTTCCACTCAATAATATTCCGCTTATGACGTTTCAGTAAATAGGTTGTGGTCATTCGAAAGTTTGGACAAGGACGCAGGAAACACATATGGCAGGGGTATTTCTATTGCTCCATCACCATTTTTGGTTAATGTTGATGCATAAAACATACACATAAATATCATTGTTCTGACCAATAGCTGCATTGTAATACAAATGATAACACAATGTACCTGCTGGTCAAGAAATCAACTTGTTTCACCCCTATCCCTCTTTTGGTCAATCATCTTGCTTCTTGATGTTGTTAACCACTCTCGCTCCCATTGGTCTAGTTCATCCTTTGTGTCTAAAATAACATGATTATTGTTTACGCCATGCTTTGAATGATAATTGGTGATTAATGTGATAATGTTAAGAGTAATGAACATGAAACATGGATAAATTATCAATTCTCTTCACATTTATGGTTTTATGAATATTTCAGCAAGGCTTAAGTTTGTTTATTGAAAATAGCCAACCCTTTCAATTGATATTTTATTATTAAATTTATACTTAGTTGATTTTTTCCCCAATTCTTAAGGAAACCAGTAATTTGTCTCCAAGACTTTATTCAAATTCTGTGAAAACTACACAAAACAAACAAATACATTGTTAAAACTGAGTCCCATTCGTCTGTTTTTTTTAATTTGCAAAATACATATCCGCAAAACAGAACGATAACTACCATCAATTATAGAACATATTGAAGCATCGGAATAAATGCCTTAATGGAAGTATGCATCACTATTTGTAAATTCTTTCACTACACTCCTGAATAAATGACAATTAAGCAGGGACTGAGGACCTACCTGCAAGATGTAAGATTTCACAAAGATGGTCCCCAGCTGCTTTCAGATGAAATTGCTGTCCCACAGTCGCATCTTCTTTTAGTTGACGCCTTGGAATAACGGCCGTTGTTCCATCACAGTCAAAGAGGACTAAACCGTATGACATCCTGGAAGGAAAATATGACTTATTCACAGTTTGATTTAAAAGTTTATTTGTCGATTAAAACTGCAAAATGAATGCCCATTAGGGAATGACGGTCGTTTTAATACAATAGTTATCAATTTTCTACATGTAAGTACTGTTGATTATTGTCAGTGAGCATCTAATAATGGGATACTCATGCACATTTCACTCATAAATATTTTACTTCTACTTTTACTGCTACTAAGTTTTGCTCACGCCCGCGAGTACAACATTTTTTTGCAGAATATTTAAAACAACAAGCAAGATGGTTTAAAACGTGTAGCCTCTATGGTCTATAAATTATATAAAAGTATGTGTCTTTAATAATAGCTTGATAATGATAATTTGTTGATTGCAAAGATATGATAGATATTATTAGACATCACGCTTTTGTAATTAATGTGTACCTTTCAAATATAAAAAGTTATATGCAAAATGTTTCATCAGTTTGGACCAATATAATAGTCAATTAGAATCTTTATGAAAACTTTATTACCACCTGCCAGCCAATGTGGAAATTAACTGCAGGAAATTAAATATGAAACTAGAAATGGCGCGGCAGAGGCCGACGCGTATCCCCACGCAACATGTTTGACCTAGGGGTGCCCCAGGGTTGGTAATGGGGCCATACACAGTTGAGATTGACCGTATTGTCATAAGAGAAGTTCAGTATCAATTAGGAGAGAATCGGTGTAGAAATAAAGAAATTATAGTAAAAGACAATTTTGGGTGGGTGTGGCCTATTATGAGCGGGGCGCCCCAGGGTTGGTAATGGGGCCATACATATTTGAGATTGACCGTATTGTCATAAGAGATGTTCAGTATCAATTTGAAGTAAATCGGTGTAGAAATGAAGAAGTTATAGTAAAATGCAATTTTGGGTGGGCGTGGCCTATGTGGGCGGGGCGCCCCAGCGTTGGTAATGACGCCATGCAAAGTTGAGATTGACTGTATTGTCATAAAAGAGGTTCAGTATCAATTTGAAGTGATTCGGTGTAGAAATGAAGAAATTATAGAAAAGGGCAATTTTGGGTGGGCTTGGCCTATGTAGGCGGGGCGCCCCAGGGTTGGTAATAGGGCCATGCATAGTTGAGATTAACTGTATTGTCATAAGAGAGGCTCAGTATCAATTTGAAGTGAATCGGTGTAGAAATGAAGAAATTATAGTCAAAGGCAATTTTGGGTGGGCGTGGCCTATGTGGGCGGGGCGCCCCAGGGTTTGTAATGGGGCCATGCATAGCTGAGATTGACCGTATTGTCATAAGAGATGTTCAGTATCAATTTGAAGTAAATCGGTGTTGAAATGAAGTAATTATAGTAAAAGGCAATTTTTGGTGGGCGTGGCCTATGTGGGCGGGGCGCCCCAGGGTTGGTAATGGCGCCATGCATAGTTGAGATTGACTGTATTGTTATAAAAGTGGTTCAGTATCAATTTGAAGTGAATCGGTGTAGAAATGAAGAAATTATAGTAAAAGGCAATTTTGGGTGGGCGTGGCCTATGTGGGCGGGGCGCCCCAGAGTTGGTAATAGGGCAATGCATAGTTGAGATTAACTGTATTGTCATAAGAGATGTTCAGTATCAATTTAAAGTGAATCGGTGTAGAAATGAAGAAATTATAGTCAAAGGCAATTTTGGGTGGGCGTGGCCTATGTGGGCGGGACGCCCCAGGGTTGGAAATGGGGCCATGCATAGCTGAGATTGACCGTATTGTCATAAGAGATGTTCAGTATCAATTTGAAGAAAATCGGTGTAGAAATGAAGAAATTATAGTAAAAGGCAATTTTGGGTGGGCGTGGCCTATGTGGGCGGGGCGCCCCAGGGTTGGTAATGGCGCCATGCATAGTTGAGATTGGCTGTATTGTCATAAAAGAGGTTCAGTATCAATTTGAAGTGAATCGGTGTAGAAATGAAGAAATTATAGTAAAAGGCAATTTTGGGTGGGCGTGGCCTATGTGGGCGGAGATCCCCAGGGTTGGTAATGGGGCCATGTATAGTTGAGATTAACTTTATTGTCATAAGAGAGGTTCAGTATCAATTAGAAGTGAATCGGTGTAGAAATGAAGAAATTATAGTAAAAGGCAATTTTGGGTGGGCGTGGCGCCCCAGGATTGGTAATGGGGCCATGCATAGCTGAGATTGACCGTATTGTCATAAGAGATGTTCAGTATCAATTTGAAGTAAATCGGTGTAGAAATGAAGAAATTATAGTAAAATGCAATTTTGGGTGGGCGTGGCCTATGTGGGCGGGGCGCTCCAGGGTTGGTAATTGCGCCATGCATAGTTGAAATTGACTGTATTGTCATAAAAGAGGTTCAGTATCAATTAAAAGTGACTCGGTGTATAAATGAAGAAATAATAGTAAAAGGCAATTTGGGGTGGGCGTGGCCTATGTGGGCGGGGCGCCCCAGGGTTGGTTAAGGGGCCATGCATAGTTGAGATTAACTGTATTGTCATAAGAGAGGTTCAGTATCAGTTTCAAGTTAAACGGTGTAGAAATGAAGAAATTATAGTAAAAGGCAATTTCGGGTGGGCATGGCCTATGTGGCGGGCGCCACAGGGTTGGTAATGGGGCCATGCACAGCTGAGATTGACCGTATGGTCATAAGAGAGGTTCAGTATCAATTTGAAGTGAATCGGTGTAGAAATGAAGAAATTATAGCAAAAGGCAATTTTGGGTGGGCGTTGCCTATGTGGGCGGAGCGCCACAGGGTTGGTAATGGTGCCATGCATAGCTGAGATTGACCGTATTGTCATAAGAGATGTTCAGTATCAATTTGAAGTAAATCGGTGTAGAAATTAAGAAATTATAGTAAAAGGCAATTTTGGGTGGGCGTGGCCTATGTGGCCGGGGCGCCCCAGGGTTGGTAATGGCGCCATGCATAGTTGAGATTGACTGTATTGTCATAAAAGTGGTTCATTATCAATTTGAAGTGAATCGGTGTAGAAATGAAGAAATTATAGTAAAAGGCAATTTTGGGTGGGCGTGGCCTATGTGGGTGGAGAACCCCAGGGTTGGTAATGGGGCCATGCATAGTTGAGATTAACTGTATTGTCATAAGAGAGGTTCAGTATCAATTAGAAGTGAATCGGTGTAGAAATGAAGAAATTATAGTAAAAGGCAATTTTGGGTGGGCGTGGCGCCCCAGGATTGGTAATGGGGCCATGCATAGTTGAAATTGACCGTATTGTCATAAGAGAGGTTCAGTATCAATTTGAAGTGAATCGGTGTAGAAATGAAGAAATTATAGTCAAAGGCAATTTTGGGTGGGCGTGGCCTATGTGGGTGGAGAACCCCAGGGTTGGTAATGGGGCCATGCATAGTTGAGATTAACTGTATTGTCATAAGAGAGGTTCAGTATCAATTAGAAGTGAATCGGTGTAGAAATGAAGAAATTATAGTAAAAGGCAATTTTGGGTGGGCTAGGCGCCCCAGGATTGGTAATGGGGCCATGAATAGCTGAGATTGACCGTATGGTCATAAGAGATGTTCAGTATCAATTTGAAGTAAATCGGTGTAGAAATGAAGAAATTATAGTAAAAGGCAATTTTGGGTGGGCGTGGCCTATGTGGGCGGGGCGTCCCAGGGTTGGTAATGGCGCCATGCAAAGTTGAGATTAACTGTATTGTCATAAAAGAGGTTCAGTATCAATTTGAAGTGAATCGGTGTAGAAATGAAGAAATTATAGTAAAAGGCAATTTTGGGTGGGCGTGGCCCATGTGGGCGGGGCGCCCCAGGGTTGGTAAAGGGGCCATGCATAGTTGAGATTAACTGTATTGTCATAAGAGAGGTTCAGTATCAATTTGAAGTGAATCGGTGTAGAAATTAAGAAATTATAGTAAAAGGCAATTTTGGGTGGGCATGGCCTATGTGGCGGGCGCCCCAGGGTTGGTAATGGGGCCATGCACAGCTGAAATTGACCGTATTGTCATAAGAGAGTTTCAGTATCAATTTGAAGTGAATCGGTGTGGAAATAAAGAAATTATAGTAAAAGGCAATTTTGGGTGGGCGTGGCCTATGTGGGCGGAGCGCCACAGGGTTGGTAATGGTGCCATGCATAGCTGAGATTGACCGTATTGTCATAAGAGATGTTCAGTATCAATTTGAAGTAAATCGGTGTAGAAATGAAGAAATTATAGTAAAAGGCAATTTTGGGTGGGCGTGGCCTATGTGGCCGGGGCGCCCCAGGGTTGGTAATGGCGCCATGCATAGTTGAGATTGACTGTATTGTCATAAAAGTGGTTCATTATCAATTTGAAGTGAATCGGTGTAGAAATGAAGAAATTATAGTAAAAGGCAATTTTAGGTGGGCGTGGCCTATGTGGGTGGAGAACCCCAGGGTTGGTAATGGGGCCATGCATAGTTGAGATTAACTGTATTGTCATAAGAGAGGTTCAGTATCAATTAGAAGTGAATCGGTGTAGAAATGAAGAAATTATAGTAAAAGGCAATTTTGGGTGGGCGTGGCGCCCCAGGATTGGTAATGGGGCCATGCATAGTTGAAATTGACCGTATTGTCATAAGAGAGGTTCAGTATCAATTTGAAGTGAATCGGTGTAGAAATGAAGAAATTATAGTCAAAGGCAATTTTGGGTGGGCGTGGCCTATGTGGGTGGAGAACCCCAGGGTTGGTAATGGGGCCATGCATAGTTGAGATTAACTGTATTGTCATAAGAGAGGTTCAGTATCAATTAGAAGTGAATCGGTGTAGAAATGAAGAAATTATAGTAAAAGGCAATTTTGGGTGGGCGTGGCGCCCCAGGATTGGTAATGGGGCCATGAATAGCTGAGATTGACCGTATTGTCATAAGAGATGTTCAGTATCAATTTGAAGTAAATCGGTGTAGAAATGAAGAAATTAAAGTAAAAGGCAATTTTGGGTGGGCGTGGCCTATGTGGGCGGGGCGCCCCAGGGTTGGTAATGGCGCCATGCATAGTTGAGATTAACTGTATTGTCATAAAAGAGGTTCAGTATCAATTTGAAGTGAATCGGTGTAGAAATGAAGAAATTATAGTAAAAGGCAATTTGGGGTGGGCGTGGCCCATGTGGGCGGGGCGCCCCAGGGTTGGTAAAGGGGCCATGCATAGTTGAGATTAACTGTATTGTCATAAGAGAGGTTCAGTATCAATTTGAAGTGAATCGGTGTAGAAATGAAGAAATTATAGTAAAAGGCAATTTTGGGTGGGCATGGCCTATGTGGCGGGCGCCCCAGGGTTGGTAATGGGGCCATGCACAGCTGAAATTTACCGTATTGTCATAAGAGAGGTTCAGTATCAATTTGAAGTGAATCGGTGTGGAAATAAAGAAATTATAGTAAAAGGCAATTTTTGATGGGCGTGGCCTATGTGGGCGTGGCCTATGTGGCCGGGTTGCCCTAGAGTTGGTAATGGGGCCATTCATAGCTGAGATTGACCGTATTGTCATAAGAGAGGTTCAGTATCAATTTGAAGTGGATCGGTGTAGAAATGAAGAAATTATAGTAAAAGGCAATTTTTGTGGGCGTGGCCTATGTGGCCGGGCTTGCCCCAGGGTTGGTAATGGGGCCATGCATAGTTGAGATTGACCGTATTGTAATAAGAGAGGCTCAGTATCAATTTGAAGTAAATCGGTGCAGAAATGAAGAAGTTATTGTAAAATTACATAAAAAATGAGTAAAAATCTCTGACCCGGCCCCGCCCCAACCCTCATAACTTTTGACCCAGGGGTCAAATCAAAATTCCGTTACTATCACCGTCGCACATATGCTCATAGCTACCATGTATGTAAGTTTCAAGGTTCTAGTGCTAATAGTGTCAGAGGAGCAGTTGGCCAGGACGGACGGACGGACAGACGCACATCACCACAATATCCCCACTTTTTCTCCGAAAAACGTGGGGATTATAACTGAACTCATACAAAAAACATAAGAGAAGGCATGAATCATGTAACACGCGTCTCCCTACCTCAAAGGTAAAAGTCACACTTAAAGGTCCATGTTAAATCTGCTCATCAAGCAGCTTCTCTGAATATTAACTTTATTATTTATAACAGTCTTAAAATGCAATAGGTCGGTCCTATACCATAACAAATTTGCACACACTATGAACATATTGCATTGACATACACTCATGCAACTTATTATGGCAGTAATATATTTAACAATGCACTGAATTCCTTTGCAGGATGAATAATAACTTTAGGGTAAAGATCCCATAAAATGTCATGAATATGTGGGGGTTGGGAGTGAAGAGATCACTGTTTAAAATACATCTCTTGTTATACCCCCACAAACAAAGTTAAGGGGGTAAATAGGAGTTAACTTCTCTGTCTGTTTGTCGTCTGTCGGTCGCTCCGCATTAAGTGCACGCTCTCTTATTTAAGCTGTTTCTGATCTTCACCAAACTTGGTCAGAAGTTGCATCTATATGATGTATATGTCAAGTTAGAATATGGGTCAAACCGGGTCAAAAACTAGGTCACGGGTCACTTAGTGCGTTTTGAACATTCATCATGTAACCCGCTTTCTAATTCATGTAGTTTATAACCAATCTTCACCAAACTTGGTCAGAAGTTTTATCTAGATGAGCTCTAGGCAAAGTTTGAACATGGGCCATGCCGGGCCAAAAACTAGGTCACATGGTCACTAAGTGCGTTTTTAAACATTCAGCATAGTGTCCGCTCTCTAATTCAAGTAGTTATTATCCGGTTTTTACCAAACTTGGTCAGAAGAGCCATCTAGATGATCTTAAGATTAGATTAGTTTTTCAGTTGATTTTTAAAATGACAGCTTTCCCCTAATCGTGCTAAATGCCGTCCGTATCATGTCCCCATCAGCATTAGAATGCTCACCTGAGCGTTCTTTTGCGGACGCCTACATGTATTGTGCGTGCGGATATGCGGATGCGGATGAATGGAATAAGCGCAGTGCATTTCAACTTGTTCTATTTTTTTGCAGATTTGGAGGTGGATACGGACATACGGAATACTAACCGTAGTGGATCTTCACCTTCCACTCTACAGGGGCGGTAACTGTATCAAGCTGTTTTCAGTCTGGTTTACTATATATTACTAGTTTTTTGTAATTGTAAAATGTGGTTTCCCAGCAGTCTATTGTGTCTGTTTCATCAAGATAAACTCAAATTGCTCAATCAAATTTACAGCTTTTCAATTTAATGTGACAGAAAAAAGGGGCTGCTAAAAGAATGTCAGTTGGCAACACGTTATGTCCATTTTAAAGGGTTCAATATTCTTATGTGTGTTTGTATAGTGCATGAATAGGCAACATTTATTTAAAGTATTGGATGTGCTGCATAATATCATTTTAGTATTAAAAGTATTTCACAAAGTAGTATTTAACACAATATTAAAAAAAATATATTTAAAATAATTAAAAGCAAATTATTATAAATACATGAATAGGTTTATTAAAACAATGCTAGTGATCAGGTAATCTGGTATTTAATTGTTTAGTTAGTAACAATGCTTCTTAATTTATTTGTAAACTGCTTTTTAAGCAGTACCCGTTTGATCACTCCTGATCAAGAGCTTTGTATTAGTACTGTTAAGGGCAGTATGTAATATGTTTACCGTATCGTCACTGCATCAAGGTGCACTGTTAGGGTACTCACAAATTGAATTACTTTAGCACCATGTTCTGATTATTCCAAGCCTTTCGCGTAAGAAAGCGAACATCTAAGTGTGTTGGTCCCAAAACATTCAACTAAAGGAATTTATATTAACTTCCTTATGCTTCAGATAAAATGTTTGCATAGGTTGTCATGTGAGTTCATGGATAGGCAGGTTTTGTTTCATGTGGTTTGCTTGCTTATTTTGAAATATTCCGATTGCGTGTTAAGATCTCCATCATGTGAAGGTTTGAAATAAATCTTCCTGTTTTGGTGTTTGTTAAAGCACAATAACGATACATAACTGCCCTTCATTTGTATTGTGTTTATTAGTTTTGAAGACATAATATACTCCGAATGGGTGTTTACTGAATGACTTGCCATAATGTTTGTAATGTCTGATTTGAATAAAAGATTGATCACAAAAGAAGTTTTTCAAAAAATCTGTTTTATAAGTTGAGCTCATTCACTCTTGAGACGAATACATATTTGTATTTAGCACTAACCTTGCTATCCTTTCACTAGAAGCTTAAATGAGCGCCTAGACGAGTCAGAACTGTCAGTTGTTGATTTGTATTTTGTAATGTTACTCACAATTCAAAATGGTAATTATAATATAATAGCTTTGCAATGAAAATATTTACTCTCAAAGTTTTTATATAAAAAATTGTTTGGTATTTTCAATGCATATGCATGCCTTTACGCAAGCAAATAAGAATTATTCGGGCTAAAACACACACAATGAAATCAATTACAAAAGACTTAAGCAACTGACTGACTAGCTTGAATTTTTAGCTGTTCACTCTGAAGTAATTGTATAGCTACAGTAAAGCCAGGTCTTGAACTGAATGACTTTAGCTTGAATTTTGAGTTGTCCACTCTGAAGTCACTGTATAGCTACAGTATAGCCAGGTCTTGAACTGAATGACTTTAGCTTGAATTTTGAGTTGTCCACTCTGAAGTCACTGTATAGCTACAGTATAGCCAGGTCTTAAACTGAATGACTTAAGCTTGAATTTTGAGTTGTCCACTCTGAAGTCATTGTATAGCTACAGTATAACCAGGTCTTGAACTGAATGACTTTAGCTTGAATTTTGAGTTGTCCACTCTGAAGTCACTGTATAGCTACAGTCTTGAACTGAATGACTTTAGCTTGAATTTTGAGTTGTCCACTCTGAAGTCACTGTATAGCTGCAGTATAGCCAGGTCTTGAACTGAATAACTTCAGCTTGAATTTGAGTTGCCCACTCTGTAGTCACTGTATAGCGACAGTCATGAACTGAATGACTTTAGCTTGAATTTTGAGGTGTCCACTCTGAAGTTACTGTATAGCTACAGTATATCCAGGTCTTGAACTGAATTACTTTAGCTTGAATTTTTTAGTTGTCCACTCTGAAGTCACTGTATAGCGACAGTATAACCAGGTCTTGAAATGAATGACTTTAGCTTTTATGTTGAGTTGTCCACTCTGAAGTCACTGTATAGCTACAGTATAGCCAGGTCTTGAAATGAATTACTTAAGCTTGAATTTTGAGTATCATTGTATGTCTAGTGTGATGACTGAGTGTCCAGTATGCCATTGTATGTCTAGTGTGATGACTGAATGTCCAGTATGTCATTGTTTGTCTAGTGTGATGACTGTATGTCCAGTATGGCATTGTATGTCTAGTGTGATGACTGTATGCCCAGTGTGTCATTGTATGTCCATTGTGATGACTGTATGTCCAGTGTGCCATTGTATGTCTTATGTGATGACTGTATGTCCAGTATGTCATTGTATGTCTAATGTGATGACTGTATGTCCGGTATGTCATGGATTGGCCAGTGTGATGACTCTATGTCCAGTATGTCATTGTATGTCTAGTGTGATCACTGTATGTCCAGTATGTCAGTGTATGTCTAGTGTGATGACTGTATGTCCAGTATGTCATTGTATGTCTAGTGTGATGACTGTATGTCCAGTATGTCATTTCATGTACAGTGTGATGTCAGTTCACTGTCAGCAAAACATATGTAATGAGGATATTCAAATCAATTGCCATATTGAATAATTGTCATACACTGTCCTGAACACTTCCTGAACTAATGTAAACGAAGGGTTTAATGCAAGACTATTGTATCTGGAACATAACAATTAAATGAAAACTACGTTTCAAACTCAGCTTTCAAAATCAATACACTTTTAGTGTTCCAGTTTATGTGTACACAATTGTTCATGAACCTGAGCCTTAACTCTTTTTAAACAACAGTTTCTTGTTTCATTTCAAGCACTAACATGTGCGATATTATATTGTAGTACTTACTAGATTTACAAGATTAAGCTACTGTTACTTCTACATTACTTTCTGTTGAGCATTGGTCTCAGCTGTCATGTACATAATTACAATTATGCATACATATTATATGTAGATTAATTGAATCATTTTAAAGTATTGTATTTTATGTTCAGTCCAACCTGACTTAGCGGTAACTTGAATTAAGCGGTCTCCTGGCATTAGAGGTCAGTTAATATAACAACATTGAATTGTTTTTTATTACACCGGAGTCTAATGGTCAAGTTTTTTTTTCTGCAATTGAAAAAAGTCTGTCTTACGGACATGATCCCAAAAGAAAAGAGTGTCAAATGATCATTATATTTCAATCTTATTTCATAAATATCTAGCAAAGTATTATTTGCAAGTTTAATCCCTTTAGCAAACACTCGTTCTATGACATTCATTACATACATTTCCAAGAAAAATATGTTGTATACAAAACGTATTCTGCATGACACACGCTTTTCATGTATACATTCTTCTTATATGATTTCAGTCATTCATTGGATTGTGTTTTATTTGTAATTTTCGCTGCACAATGTTATTTCTTGTATCTTGTCTTCCATCTAAAAATCATGTTCACCTGCAGAAAGAGCGCTGGTGCTGTAAAATGCTCGTTTAAAGACATTGTCATTATTTTTACAACGCGTACATGATTTTAAGCAATAAACAAACATCAGCAACAAATTTGTTCTCAACAGGCTGGACCTTACAAAATTGTACAGGCATTGTTTCGCTGTGACTGAAACAAGCAATCATAGTGGTTCATTTGATTGGCGTTTTGCCACACATTGTTAAATAATTGCATAGTTGGTGTTATTTGTAATAAAGAAATATATACAGAACACTTGTACTTAAAATCATTTCTATTGGTATGCTGTTGGGAGAGAAGGAAGATAACTATTAATTTCAGGGTCATTAGGTCACAAGTATTAAAAACAAATACCAATAAATTGAGACCAGGGGCAGGTTACAATAACCATAACTTATTAAGTACTGTTATTCGAGTTATTGCCCTTTGCTTCTTCTTTTGCTGAGCATAACTACAAACTGTAAAAAAATAAATAAAGAAATTAATGTTAACTTCCTGATGTTTCAGATAGCATTGTGCAAAAGGTGTCATGTTGGTGCAGGGATAGGCAGTTTTTGTTTCATGTAGTATGCTAGTCCATATTGAATTATGCAGATTGTGTGTCTAGATATCTATCATTTGAAGCTTTGCAAAACACGCATATAAAACGTCCTCTTTGGGTGGTTGTTTAATCACAATAACAAAACAAAACATTCCTGTATTTGATGTTTTATTTTAAAGAAATAATAAATTCCCTGACTGGGTGTTTTCGAGATTGCTATCAGAGTAGCATATCACATGAACTATTGTGTGAGATACTCAACAATACTTAGCTGATTTCCTTGTCATTGTTTATAATGTCTGATTTGAATTAGAGATACAACTTGATCACAGTATAACTAAAGCCCTTGTGTCGAACATGTTAACAATACACTTCTATTGTACCAAATTCTTGGATCAAAGCCGGGACTCGGTTAGTGCGGACTTGTAGAATCATATCTAATAAATATATTTTTCGAAACCGAGTAATTGTTTATTTTCAAGCTTATTTTCATGGAAAACAATGGATTATCAATACAATCTGAATTATTGTATGAATCTAGCACATTCCCCCCTTAAAGCAAATTTATTTGTCCATCGTAAGCCCTTATTAGGGTATACTTAAATTTTTAACAATTCATATAATCACAGTTACAGTCAAAGTTTGAGTTAATAAGATAATTAATTGTTCAATATGTTGACATATGTTAATTTGGTTTTAAATCAGGACATATTACCAGGTGACTTTTAGTGTCTTTTTGAACATAACCACAGTATCAGTTGTAGCACTGGGGATGAAATAAAAACGTGTCCAAGTATGACGATAAATAATTGCATGCTTTTGTATGCCCCCGGATCCATAGATCGGGGGTATATTGTTTTTGGCCTGTCTGTCATTCTGTCATTCTGTTCCAAAACTTTAACTTTACAGTAAAGTTTTGCAATAACTTTTGAAATATTGAACATAGCAACTTGATATTTGGCATGCATGTGTATCCCATGGAGTTGCACATTTTGAGTGGTGAAAGGTCAAGGTCAAGGTCATCCTTCAAGGTCAAAGGTCACAAATTTAAAAAATTAATATAGAAAAGTTTTGCAATAACTTTTGAAATATTAAACATAGCAACTTGATATTTGGCATGCATGTGTATCTCATGGAGCTGCACATTTTGAGTGGCGAAAGGTCAAGGTCAAGGTCATCATTCAAGGTCAAAGGTAAAAAACTTAAATATTTAATATAGTAAAGTTTTGCAATAACTTTTGAAATAGTTAACATAGCAACTTGATATTTGGCATGCACGTGTATCTCATAGAGCTGCACATTTTGAGTGGTGAAAAGTCAAGGTCATCCTTCAAAGTCAAAGGTCGAAAATTTTTAACTTAAATATAGTAAAGTTTAGCAATAACTTTTGAAATATTGAGCATAGCAACTTGATATTTGGCATGCATGTGTATCACATGGAGCTGCACATTTTGAGTGGAAAAAGGTCAAGGTCAAGGTCATCCTTTAAGGTTAAAGGTAAAATATTTAAAACTTTAATACAGTAAAGTTTTGCAATAACTTTTGAAATATTTAACATAGCAACTTGATATTTGGCATGCATGTTTATCTCATGAAGCTGCACATCTTGAGTGGTGAAAGGTCAAGGTCATCCTTCAAGGTCAAAGGTCAAATATTTAAAACTTTATTACAGTAAAAATTTGCAATAACGTTTGAAATATAAAACATAGCAACTTGATATTTAGCATGCATGTGTATCTCATGGAGCTGCATATTTTGAGTGGTAAAAGGTCAAGGTCATCCTTCAAGGTCAAAGATTTAAAACTTTAATACAGTAAAGTTTTGCAATAACTTTTGAAATATTGAACATAGCAACTTGATATTTGGCATGCATGTGTATCTCATGGAGCTGCACATTTTGATTTGTGAAAGGTCAAGTTCATCCTTCAAGGTCAAAGGTCAAATATTAAAAACTCTAATACAGTGAAGTTTTGCGATAACTTTTGAAATATTAAACATAGCAACTTGATATTTGGCACGCATGTGAATCTAATGAAGCTTCACATTTTGAGTGATGAAAGGTCAAGGTCAAGGTCATCCTTCAAGGTCAAAGGTCAAAAATTTAAAACTTTAATACAGTTAAGTTTTGTAATAACTTTTGTATGCCCCCGGATCGAATGATCGGGGGTATATTGTTTTTGGCCTGTCTTTCTTTCTGTCTGTCATTGCGTCATTCTGTCACCCTGTCACTCTGTCATTCTGTCAATCTGTCCAAAAACTTTAACCTTATAGTATATTTTGAAATTGAAATTGACATTTTAAATATAGAACATAGCATCTTGATATTTGGCATGCATGTGTAACATTTTAAGTGGTGAAAGGTCAAGGTCATCCTTCAAGGTCAAAGGTAAAAAAAGCGGTTTATTAGGGGGCATTGTGTTTCTGACAAACACATCTCTTGTTTGTGTAGGAGCTTTGTGATTTCTTTTAGATTGAATCATGTACTTTGGAGTGAATACTGTAAAATCATTAATATGTATTCGTCAGCATAAAACTCTGCAGTTTTTCAAAAAGTTATTTTTTGGGGATACGAACTTCGTGGATTTCGTATTTTGGAAAAAATGAGAAATTAGTGTTTGCGTTATATTCATTGAGAAAGAGACTATTGAAATGTAGCTATGAAATTTGTGAAGAAAGAGGAAATACTGAAAATAGCAGATTGTAATTACATTATGAGGTTATATTTTCGTTATTAAGTCATTGCATCAGGCGAAAATGCCCATGGTATGAAGCTGATATATAATTGAAAATTCTGCGTTTACCTTCACAAACGGTATTATACTGCTACATATCATTTTTCTTCAGGATAAACTTTTTAAACTTAAACAGGGTTTACTGTTTGTTACAAGGTCTGAAATCATGTTTGTTACAAAGCATCATATCATGTCAAACAAAACCATTTTGACAAAAAACGCACATAATGCATTGACAAAATCGACTGAACGCTGAATACCCTATCTTGGTTCAGAGGACTGTTATTTAACTTGATATTTTTCAATTTTTACCACTATATGTATGTATGTATTTTTTTGACCTTGCAGTCAAGGATAACCCATTAAGTGCAAGCAATTACTTCCAATAGGGTCCTTTGGTTTTTGCTGAAGAGACAGCAAGCAGATGAAACAGTATTGAGATACAAGGAATACGGGTGCGATACCCTATCTCTTTGCGAATAGATCCCTTGGTTATTTTACGTGCTCAGTGTATAGCACCGATACACGCGAGAATTACCTAGGTTTCATACCAGTAAATCTCTAGTTGGTTGGGAAACGCTTGAAGCATATCTGAAATTCCCAGTGCCCCGGCCAGGAATTGAACCGGGGACCTCTGGAATGGTAGACCAGTGTTACCACTAGACCACCGCACCACCCACATATCACATATCACACTGTTCTCAGAGAATCAGATAATAACATGGACATTTAGTATTGCCAGAAAGTAATAGTTTCATCACTATAAGTTGGTAGGGTTTTCCAAGAAATAGTTTATGCTGTAAGTTGTTGTGTCTGTATGTCTGGCTTCATTCTTGTTTTGACCAAACTTTTCAATGTATTGGAGCATTTGAAAATTACATGACAGAAATGTTCCATTTGATAAGTTGGTGTAAAGACATCAAGAACTTGTAGCTATCTCTGAATTGAAGATCAAATGCAGAATTTGATTTTGATCAAAATCAACATTGTTATATTCAAGGTCAAGGTCTAATTATTTGAAATAAAATGTCAAAGTATAGCACTGGTCTGGTCTGTTTAATAACATGCCTTGAATGTAATTAGAATATGAGAGGTTATCATGGGTACAAACACCAAGGTCAATTTCATGATAAGAGGTCACACCACTATTTAAGTCTATCATGCATACATATTTTGATAGATGACATGGTTTGTTTCAAACATAAACCAACCACATCACTTTCTTGAAAGTCATACTTCAATATCAAAAGTTGAAATACAGAACTAACATTCATTCCTCTGTATCTAACTCAAAATTGTATACAGGGTTACTGATAAAGAACTGTCAGTGATATGTATAGTTCATCTTGTAGTACTAAGGCAGCTATTGGGTCGGAGGCACTTCTAGTGCTGTCAGTGGTTGATAATATGGCTGTTAGTGTAATAACTAAAACTAATGACTGTGAAAATGTATTTCTAAACAAGCAAATGTAGATTTGTTCCTCTCATAGGGTATCTATTTTTTAACTAACGATGAATGACCAAAAATCATAGGCATCACTTTGCTTGCTCATTTCCATCAATGAAGTGTGGCGGTCTTTATGCAATGATGTATTTTATTTTGCCATGGACATAATGCAATCCATAGGAAAGACAACACAAGAAAACAGGAATTCGTAAGATTTAATTGGGCCTTTTTTTAATTATAAAATGTAGTACCGTTTTTAAGAATATACATCTTATTTTCGCAACGCAAATGTTACTCAATACTGATTGTGAAAAAAAGAAGATTTATTTTATCATATTTGATAAGAATTTGTAAGGTTATTTGATGTCACCAACGAATAAGAATAGCTCAATCAAATGCCTTTGAAATCGTAACTGTCTCTGTACATGTATCCAATTTTAAGAAAAGAGCAACGGTTGCATCGGGTTCCCCACTATCTATGTACGTTTGTTAAAAGGCTAGAAACAGTTCCAGTTTTGCACCACATTAAAGGGGCCTTTTCACAGATTTTGGCATGTTTTGAAGTTTGTCATTAAATGCTTTATATTGATAAATGTAAACATTAGATTTTAAAAGCTCCAATAAAACATCAAAAATAAAATTAAAAAAAGGAAAAAAAAGTAGCCCGCAGCACGGCTCGAACCAGTGACCCCCAGAATCCTGAAGTAAAAACGCATTAGCCAACTGAGCTATCTTGCCAAGCTTACATAAAAGCGTATTTTATACGATATATAAGCAATTTTCATAGTTCCACACATTTAAACGACAACAACAGAATTCTCCAAATTATTCAATCATTTCGCGTTGCAACGCTTTATAATTTTTAGGTTTTTAAATCGTCAAAAGATACATAATATGGCTATATTAGACCATGGTTAATGTTCAGTAATACTGTTTCCTCACAAATATCATAACTAAACCAAAAATTTGCGAACAACTTTTTCAATTTTGTCAATTTACTTAACCGTGAAAAGATCCCTATAAGATAGAAAGTGCGCTTGACTGTTTTTAAGCCCCCGAAGGAGGGCATATAGTGATTGGATTGTCCGTCTGTCTGTCCGTCTGTCCATCACACTTTGCGTTCAGGTTTCGAAAACTGCTCATAACTTCTATGTCGCTTTAGATAGCAACTTGATATTTTGCATTCATGTGTATCTCATGAAGCTGCACATTTTGAGTGGTAAAAAGTTAAGGTCAAGGTCATCCTTCAAGATCAAAGGTAAAAAAACATCTGTACCTGTCAAATGAAAAAAAAAAAAGCGGCACAATGGGGTGCATTGTGATTCTGACAAAAAAATCTCTTGTTTTTACAAATCATTCTATGTTATCATAATTTTCCAAGCAGTCAAATGAAATTGGCCGTTTTTTCCGACAGATAGAAAGTATTATTTTCATGTCATAACAACAGTGCTCCAGTTAGGATTTGAAAAAGGCAGGGGTCTATAAGGTCAAAAGGGCACTAAAGAGCCTGCAGTCTTTTGTCAAAAGGACACTTTCAAGCGCGCAGTTGTATCTGAAATATCCCACGTTGCATATTAATTTGTATATGATAAATAATTATCCCCACGTTTTTCGGAGAAAAAGTGGGGATATTGTGGTGATGTGCTTCTGTCCGTCCGTCCTGGCCACCTGCTCCTCCTTTACTATTAGCACTAGAACCTTGAAACTTACATACATGGTAGCTATGAGCATATGTGCGACGATTACAGTGACGGAATTTTGATCTGACCCCTGGGTCAAAAGTTATGGGCGTTGGGGCGGGGCCGGGTCAGAGATTTTCACTCATTTTTTTAAATGTTATTTTACATTAACTTCTTAATTTCTGCATCGATTTACTTCAAATTGATACTGAGCCTCTCTTATGACAATACGGTCAATCTCAACTATGCATGGCCCCATTACCAACCCTGGGGCGCCCCGGCCACATAGGCCACGCCCACCCAAACTTGCCTTTTACTTTAATTCTTCATTTCTACACCGATTCACTTCAAATTGATACTGAACCTCTCTTATGACAATACGGTCAATCTCAGCTATGCATGGCCCCATAACCAACCCTAGGGCATCCCGCCCACATAGGCCACGCCCACATAGGCCACGCCCACTCAGAATTGCCTTTTACTATAGTTTCTTCATTTCTACACCGATTCACTTCAAATTGATACTGAACCTCTCTTATGACAATACGGTCAATCTCAGCTATGCATGGCCCCATTACCAACCCGTTGGCGCCCTGCCCACATAGGCCACCATGCCCACATAGACCACTCCCACCTAAAATTGCCTTTTACTATAATTTCTTCATTTCTACACCGATTCACTTCAAATTGATACTGAACCTCTCTTATGACAATACAGTTAATCTCAACTATACATAGTCCCATTACCAACTCTTGGGCGCCCATGGCTCAAACAGGCGGCGTGGGGATCACGTCGGCCTCTGCCGCGCCATTGCTAGTTAATATAATATATTATTTCTATTATAATTTTAAAATGCAAATTAAATATCTACAATGAGGAATACATTACTAACAATATAATGAACAATTAAAAAATTATAATGTGTCTCAATTGTTTCTAAATTGGAAGGGAAGGGTCGGGGCTTCGGGAAGGCAGTGCGGGGCGCCCATCCATTTAGACATACCCATGCAGCTGGAGAACTGCTTAAGAATATTTTTACACATCGATATTAAGCGATGCAAGCACTGTCAATTTTATAAAATAAAATTTTAATCGGAAATGTCTAATGTTCAATGTCTTTGGAATTCGTTGGTTCAAGGCCAAAGTCACGGTTATTAAAACTAGAATAGGTGGTTCAGTATCAATAACTTTAGTTTGTATTGGCCAATCTTGGACTGTAGTTATATATTGCAAGCTTGCATGGATACTTTACTTGCAATGCATTTGGCGTCAGTCAGTTCAAGGTTAAGGTCATTGTAACTTAAAAAAAAAAACAGGTGGTTTGGGGGCAATAAGTTATATTTTTGTATGGACCAATCTTGTATAAAATTTGGCTATACTAAGCATGCATCATGATGTGTTTTGGAAGACATTTGGTCTTGTGAGGTCAAGGTCAGGGTCATTGCTAATTAAAATAGACGAGCGGTTCTCTCTCACGATTTCAAGTCGTGTTTGAGTATAGGAGTTTGTTTCTGTAACATCAACATTACATCTGATGGGGAGCAGTGGTCTAATGGTAGGACGCTGGCTTAGGGATCGAGAGGTCCTGGATTCGAATACCGCCATGACCACTGTAATTTCCTTGAGCAAGAAATTTGTCCCACATCTGCTCCTCTCCACCCAGGTGTATATATGGGTACCTGTGAGGGAAATAAGCCAATGTGCCGTGGCTGCATGGTGTGCCATTTGTAAACGGACGACTTTAATCCCAGTGATCGGGGGGTTAATGTCAAAGTCGGCTGAAGATGTATATCGAAGCAGACAATAAACCGCACCTTAAACCTTTAATCTTTACACACGGGAATATTGAATAGGAATAACATTTCAACTAGTGACAGAAAGTTGTTTGAGTTTAAGAAAATTGTATAATCACACAGAACATTGCTACTGCAATCCTGATATAACCTGTGCAATCATAAAGAAACTTGAGGAGAGGGTTATGAAATTGTGTAAAGATTGTGCCGATGATGCAAAAAAAAACAGCTTAAGTTTGGTTTAGTGTTGTTCCATGGAAAATTGTCATATTAAACATGATTTTCACACGCTATGCTATATGCATGCTTTATGATGACCCATAGCAACCTATCTGATTGGCAGTGTTCTAGTTATTCTTATTATGTTAAACAGCGGTGAGAAATTTCCAAGGATGCCCACAATTCTGTGTTTTATTTCCAGCTGTGCACAATGTGTTCATGGAGAGCTTTTGTGATCTTTCTTTGTCCGTTGTGCCTAATGTGCATGCTTGATCCTTATTTATATTTAGACTCTAGAGGCCACATTGATTGTCTAATCTTTATAAAACTTCGTCTTACAATTTTGTCCTAATGATATATTTGCTGAGTTTGAAACTGACTACTTTAAATTAATTAAAAATAGTTAACACTCTAGAAGTCATATTTATAGTCCAATCTTCATGAAACTCGGTCAGAACATTTGTTCGTATGAAAGCATATAGTTTGAAAATAGTTCAGGTTCCTTAAAAAAAACATTGCCACCAATGGCCGGGAAGTTTTTATGACATTGCTTTAGAAAAACCTTGTTTGCACTGCAGAAGTCAAATGTATTGACTAATCTTCATGAAACTTGGTTAGAACATTTTCTAATTATATGAAGGCTGAGTTTGAAAATGATTTTTGTCTGATGAAAAACGTGGCCGCCAGGGGACGGGGAAGTTTTCCTTATGTTGTAAAAAGTACATGTTTAGTCCAATCTTCATGGTACTTATTCAGATAATGTGTCATATTTCGTTATCTGCGGAGTTTAAAACTAGGTCATGAGAATTAGTTCAAATAAAAGGAAAAGCTTGTTAACACTATAGGAGTCATATTTTAATTCAAATCTTCATGGCAATTTGTCAAAACAGTTGGTCCAATAAATTGATGTAAGGTTTAAATATGTACATGTTCATTATGTATTGTAAATATATTAATTATCAAAACTTTGTCTGAAATATTTTCATAGAAATGAACTATTTATGTTTAATATACTACTTTTATTCTTCTGCAGTAAACCTTGTCAGATTGGTTTAGTTTCTTTAGGTCTCAGGTGAATGTCTAAGGGCCAAAAAATGGCTTAGTGTCCAAGACAATTTTGTCTTCATTGTGAATCTGAGTAAAATTGTACAGTTAGGTTTACTCTAATCGCATTGAGTATTCCCATTTTGTGCGAGATATCAAATGATTGTTTTTATTTTGTGTGGCAATAGTTTCAATGTGAATTTCCGGCTACGATATCCGAGCATTTACGAGCAAAGGCGTGATTTGCTTTGGGCAGCTTTGGAAGCAGGATGTAGCTCTTATGAATGCGTCGTTCTTCCTGCGCTGCTGGCAGCCATTCTCCCGTTCGCTCGTAAATGTTCGGATATTATGGCGGGATATTAACCCAGAATATATGGTCGCACAATAAATAAAAATGAGCATTTTGTTTATGTTTTTGGAAACCTTCCATTTGGAATTTTAAGGCCCGTATTTGGGAAAAAAATATATACTTTTTTCATTAGGAATTTGAACGAAAACACACACAAATATAGAGATCTTTTTGTCATTGCATTATTGATTGGTTGTTGTTTTTTTCAATGCATTATTGACGGGTGGGGTTAAGGTTACAGGCACTAAAACTAGAACATATGGATGTCAGCGAATATTCAGATATCGGCATATCTTCATACTGGGGTAGAATGTGAATAATTATTTAATTATTGAATACATTATTACATCAACAATTTAGATAGACCTAAATAGTTGCTTTGCACAATGTTCCATTCCCTCCTCTTATTTCACAGGAATTTAGCAGACATGCTTGTGTTTGCTGGTGGTGTGGTATACAATAAGTTAATAAGCTTCCTCTCAAGAAGGGCATATATCCCTTGTCATCTTCCACTTAGTGGCCCATTCTGGCTTTTAATCTTCCAGATGCCTTGTTTGATGTTAGTCAGTGTGCTCAAATAAAAATAAGATGTATTCAATTGCCATCAAGATAATAAGCTAATTAGGGCCATTATACTTGCTCTATTGGAATCATAAACTCCACATTTCACTAATACAGGGACAGACACTGACCGTTGGAGACTTTCCAGAAAATAAATTTATCCAAAACAAAATGTGATTTTATTTTCAACAAATTTAGCAAGGAAATATCTAATATTACCATATAAAACATTTTTACAATTCATTTAAATTTCCATAAAAAATTAAACAAAATATCACATAAAGTTTGTAAGGTCAGGGAAGCCATTTTTACTTTCGATTCCATTTGTTTTTATGTCCCCCAGTCTGTCCTAGAGGACATATTTTACAGTTTTTGCCCTGTTTGTTTGTTGGTTTGTAGGTTTGTTGGTTTGCATCAAACTTTAACAGTGGATATATCTTTTGCAATATTGAAGATAGCAACTTGATATTTGGCATGTGTGTGTATCTAATGGAGCTGCACATTTTGAGTGGTGAAAGATCAAGGTCATCCTTCAAGGTCCAAGGTCAAATATATGGGGGACATAGTGCTTCACAAAACATCTTGCAATTATTAAAGAAAAAGTAAAGCTGATAAAGAATAACACTTACCTTGCTCAGACAAGTTAATGCCAAACTAGAAATGGCGCGGCAGAGGCCGACACGTATCCCCACGCTGCATGTTTGACCCAGGGGCGCCCCATGGTTGGTAATGGGTCCATGCATAGTGGAGATTGACCGTATTATCATAAGAGAGGCTCAGTATCAATTAGAAGTGAATCGGTGTAGAAATGAAGAAATTATAGTATAAGACAATTTTGGGTGGGCGTGGCCTATTATGGGCTGGGCGGCCCAGGGTTGGTAAAGGAGCCATACATAGTTGAGATTGACCGTATTGTTATAAGAGATGTTCAGTATCAATTTGAAGTAAATCGGTGTAGAAATGAAGAAATTATAGTAAAAGGCAACTTTGGGTGGGCGTGACCTATGTAGGCGGGGCGCCCCAGGGTTGGTTATGACGCCATGCATAGTTGAGATTGACTGTATTGTCATATAAGAGGTTCAGTATAAATTTGAAGTAAATCGGTGTAGAAATGAAGATATTATAGTAAAAGGCAATTTTGGGTGTGCGTGGCCTATGTGGGCGGGGCGCCCAGGTAATTGGGCCATGCATAGTTGAGATTAACTGTATTTTCATAAGAGTGGTTCAGTATCAATTTGAAGTGAATCGGTGTAGAAATGAAGAAAATTTAGTTAAAGGCAATTTTGGGTGAGCGTGGCCTATGTGGGTGTGGCCTATTATAGGCGGGGCGCCCCAGGGTTGGTAATGGGGCCATACATATTTGAGATTGACCGTATTGTCATAAGAGAAGTTCAGTATCAATTAGAAGTGAATCGGCGTAGAAATGAAGATATTATAGTAAAAGACAATTTTGGGTGGGTGTGGCCTATTATGGGCGGGGCGCCCCAGGGTTAGGTAATGGGGCCTTACATAGTTGAGATTGACCGTATTGTCATGAGAGATGTTCAGTATCAATTTGAAGTAAATCGGTGTAGAAATGAAGAAATTATAGAAAAGGCAGCCGTAATTTTGGGTGGGCGTGGCCTTGGTGGGCAGGGCGCCCCAGGGTTGGTAATGGCGCCATGCATAGTTGAGATTGACCGTATTGCCATAAAAGAGGTTCAGTATCAATTTGAAGTGAATCGGTGTAGAAATGAAGAAATTATAGTAAAAGGCAATTCTGGGTGGGCGTGGCCTATGTGGGCGGGGCGCCCCAGGGTTGGTAATGGGGCCATGCATAGTTGAGATTAACTGTATTGTCATAAGAGAGGTTCAGTAGCAATTTGAAGTGAATCGGTGACGAAATGAAGAAATTATAGTAAAAGGCAATTTTGGGTGGGCATGGCCTATGTGGGCGTGGCCTATGTGGACGGGACGCCCCATGGCTGGTAATGGGGTCATGCATAGCTGAGATTGACCGTATTGTCATAAGAGAGGCTCAGTTTTAATTTGAAGTGAATCGGTGTAGAAATGAAAAAAATATAGAAAAGGCAATTTTTGGTGGGCGTGGCCAATGTGGCCGGGGTGCCCTAAGGTTGGTAATGGGGCCTTGCACAGCTGAGATTGACCGTATTGTCATAAGAGCGGTTAAGTATCAATTTGAAGTGAATCGGTGTAGAAATGAAGAAATTTTAGTAAAAGGCAATTTTTGATGGGCGTGGCCTATGTGGCCGGGGCGCCCCAGGGCTGGTAATGGGGCCATGCATAGTTGAGATTTACCTTATTGTCATAAGAGAGGCTCAGTATCAATTTGAAGTAAATCGGTGCAGAAATGAAGAGTTAATGTAAAATAACATAAAAAATGAGTGAAAATCTCTGATCCGGCCCGCCCCAACCCCCATCAATTTTGACCCAGGGGTCAGATCAAAATTCCGTCACTGTCACCGTCGCACATATGCTCATAGCTACCATATATGTAAGTTTCAAGGTTCTAGTGCTAATAGTGTAGGAGAAGCAGGTGGCCAGGACGGACGGACGGACGCACATCAATACAATATCCCCACTTTTTCTCCGAAAAAAGTGGGGATAACAAGATTCTCTTTGTAATTGCAATTTCAACCTTAAACTAATATAAGAAATATAAAAATATGAAGTGAGAAAAAAATTAATCACTGGCGTTTAATAAGTTGTTTACCATATTTATGCAATATGGATGTCAAAATTTGTTCTGTGTAAAATGTACCACTGTATTATCTCGATGTAATTTGAAGATTAAATTTACGTTGACAATATTGGTTTCAAAGAAGTTAGCCCAATTTACTCCGTGAATGTCAAATGAAAATAATAGTTGATGGAGGGTCAGTCTCCAGACCAATATAATAATATGTGTTATAATAAGGTCAAATATCTTGTTTTACAGGAGTGCCAAAACTGAAAACTGTTCTTTATACAAACAAATAAGCCCTTAGTTTTAAATGAATCGAAAATAACATAAACACAAATACAAACTTGGAATTTCAAAAGGTATAAGCCCTAATATCTTAGATACTTAAGATTAATAAGACAATTAAATGTTGTATGCAATTTTGCACCAGTTTTGAGTATTTTAAAGCTATAGCAATAACTAAAATAATAACATTATAATTTTTAACAATGCTTTTTGTAATGTCATATATCTAATGTCATTGATATCATCTTCATGAGCAAAACTTTACGTTAAATTTAACCGACACGACCGACGTGTGCAAAACAATATACCCCCTCTTCTTTAAAGCGGGGCATACATATAAATTTGATTTAATGATGTATTGCTTAAAATTTACGAGGAAGAAAAATGATTATGAACATTACTGGTTTTGTTACAATATAAGTTTTATTTGATACACATGTACATAATTCTTGATATTTAATACCAGCATATTCTTCAATCAATGACAAACAGGAAATTGTTTGGTTTTATACACTTAACATGTCTTATTATAAATGCAGCCTTTTGAATTCCACCATCCATTTCAGCCTCTTTTTCAGTAATTAATTCATAAGTTATAATGCTTATCAGTTTTAACATAAATAGAATGTTAAGTGTAAAATATATTAATTCAACTCAGTTTAATACGTCAATAACATGTTTGAACATTATTGCTGCTACATGATTTCATTTTGTTTTGTGATCTAATCCTTATATTGTATAAATTGTATGTGTTCAAAAAGAGGGCCAACTTTTATATTTTTGCAGCACCCAACATATAAAATATATGTTAACATCAATGTTTAACGAACAAATGGCAAGTATTCAGAATAAATAATATTTTATGATTTAAAATACCGACAAATATTTCAAAGGTTCAGAATGATGGTCAAATTAAAAAGCATTACAAATATCATGAAATCCATGTACATAATTTAATTTTCATACAAAACATAGAGTAAACATACTTAAATAAGAAACTTTTTAAATAGTGAAGAAACTCTATTGTTAAGAATAGAACAGTTTGTGCTCAAATTTGTATTGTGATGGACATGCATAAAAGATTTCTATCCTGACCAAGATTTTTTTCTGAAGCTCCTGTTGGACTAAATATCTGACCCATTCCCAAATCAAAATATGATTTCCAATTACCCCGGTAAGAAAAATGTCCCAATCTTCAAATACAGTTGAAATACAATGTAATGTCAACAGCAATTATCTTCTTAAATACATTCTCTTTCTAACCCAGGGAGTTTTAAAACACAGATGACGCCTGATATTCATTTAAATTTTAATGGATTAAGTAAAATTAAAATAATTAGAATAACCTAGATTAGTCTGCAATGATATACACCTACTGGTATACTTAAGCCAGAAAGAGGTTTTTGGTTGTAAAATTTGTTCTGTGAAGACTGATAGAAGAAACTGTTTTATTTACTTTTAGAACTTCAAGCAAACAAACCTAAGACACGCAGACGATGTTTTATTTAATCTTGTGCTTTTTAAAAAAATAAAGCTAAAACACTATTATGATTCTAAATGTGCACATTATTCCCAAAATACCATTTTTGCTTAATCGTTTTCCCAAATTGATGGATCTCATGACTTAATTTTGTTTAATTAATATTGGGTCAGGTACCTATTCCCAAAATACCTACAAAATGGCATGAGTACAAGTCATGTATTATTCTACATCCAATTAGGTACATTCAGAAACTTTTAAGTCAAACTGAAAGTTTTAAAATAAATTGCATTTTGTAGCTATATAATATAATAGACTTAATTGAATACACACTTAAAACCTTTTTTCAGATTGGGAGACCTGGGCAGGGTTGTGGAACTGTAGTTGTTTGTTTTTTAATACAATTACATAGGGTCAATTGGTGAATTGAAAAATGGTAAAATCACATTTATATTAATTTAAATACTGTTTTCCTTGTAACAGTTAAATATGATAAAGAAATACAACATGTTACTGCCAACAATTTTATTTGTTTCATCCATTCATACGTATATAATTAAATTATTGGATGTCACTGATATTTTAATTTTTAATAACTAATTTAGACTAATTAAAACACAATTTCACTTTCCTTAAACATTATTTCATTGTTAATAATATTATAAGCAAATGTAATCAAAACTTATAATAACTTTGACATTAATTTGTAGATTTTCTAAACATATTATACGCTGGGTAGCTCATACATATAAATGCTTTCAATAAAAGTAAAACTGATGCAAACAGACACAATTTTATTCAGCACAGAACAAAATATAACGATTTAAGAAGAAAAGCAAAATACCGCTATAGAGTCAAAGAAGGGGCATGGTTAAACAATATAGCTAAAACACAGCCTAAACAATTTTGGAAAAATATTAAAAAATGTCATTAACAACATATGTGCATTCCTGACAACATCAATATAGAAAACATGTATGAAAATTTCAATAATTTATATAGTAATTATATGAACGACATGCCCAATAAAAACATTGACAATATCCACGACAACACTAGCAACAGTGAAACAAATGATTTTCTTGACTCCCCGATCACAGAAAATGAAATACAACAAGCATTATCAACACAACACAACGGCAAATCAAGCGGGCCGGATCAGATACCAGCTGAAATAATCAAAGCTTCATACACCATCATAAAACCGCATCCTACACATATATTCAATAACATATTTGAAAGTGGAAATTACCCGAAAGATTGAGGACTAGGTTACATTACACCAATTTATAAAAGTGGTGACTCAATATAAGCAGAAACAATCGCGGAATAACCCTTAATAATATAATATCAAAGATTTATTCACAAGTGTTATTAAACCGACTAACCAAATGGTGTAAATCGAACAAATCAATATCTGAATTCCAATATGGATATCAAAAAGGCAAAAGTACTGTAGATTGTATTTTTATACTCTACAGTCTTATAAATAAAGTACTAAATTCGGGCCAAAAATTATACTGCATTTTCATTGATTATGCTAAATGCTATGATAGCATAAACCGTGCACTATTATGGTAAAAACTGATATCGCAAAAAATTAGTACCAAACTTGTATCCGCGTTTCGAGCTATGTATACTTCTGTTAAGGCAGCCGTTAAAATGAAATCACAAACATCCGATCATATAATATCCAACACAGGAGTAAAACAAGGAGACCCGTGTTCAAGCATACTTTTTTTAATGTTCGTCAATGATATGGTAGAGAACATAAATTTAAACATCGAAGGAATTATAACGATTAACGACATTAAGTTTTTCTTGTTATCATACGCAGATAATCAAGTTCTATTTTCGACGTCACCAACATCATTACAATCAATGTTGAATGACATTGAAAATTACTGCATAGTATCTCAACTTAAAATTAATACACAACGGTCTTGATCTTTGAAAAAAGTAATCGCCATACAAATTATAACTTTTACCTCTACGGGGAATTATTAGAAATAGTGACATCTTTTAAGTACTTAAGTATAACACTATTTAAGAATGGTAACTGGTATAAAACAGCCAAAACACTAACAGAACGAGGAGATAGATCTCTACATAAACTTTTCATTATTATAAATCAATACGAATTCTCAACACGCAAAAAATTAAACCTATTTGATAAACTAGTCATCCCAGCCCTACACTATTTAGCAGAAGTATGGGGATTTACGAAAGGTAAAGAAATCGAAATAATACATACAAAACTACTTCGAAAAACCTTAAAAGTAAAGAAATCTACAAAACTAGCTGCTATGTACGGAGAATTAGGACGATACCCGCTATTCATAATACGCAAAGTACAAACATTCCGCTATTGGTTAAAAATACTTAAATCGAGTGATAACAGTATCACAAAAACAATATATTATGTGATATTTAACGATGCACAACAAAATATCACATACAACCATCGAAATTGGGCGTCACACATAAAAAATACTCTTGACGAGCTTGGGTTAAGCAATATATGGGCGGATCAGACAACTATCATAAATCAAAGCGATTAAACATTCATCTACAATACAATTAATAAACGCTTATTAGATAATTTCAAACAAAGCTGGTATAGTGAGATAATATTTCCCCTAGACGCATGAGCTATTGTAGATTTAAAAACACATTTGAGTTAAACCATATCTTGATTTTACAACAAATAAGAAATACAAAACATCACAAACACGATTTCGATTATCGTCACATAGATTAGAAATTGAAAGAGGTCGTTATCAGTTATAATTGTTAATTTTTACAAGACATAGACATTTTATTTTTTTCATTGAATATGTTTGTATAATTTAAATAATTCTACATGTTCCTAGTGTAACAGTTGATGATATAATTATATTGATTACTGCTGTACTACTGTTTTTAGTAAACTTCTCTTAATGAATTAATGTATTGATACTATTACACACAGTGCGTAACTTTCTGTTTTGTGGCAAAAAAAGCATTGTATTATGCTTATATGCTAATAAAGGTTGTTGTTGTTGTTGTATATGATTGATCTTTTTTCATTTTAAAGTGAAAAAGTTCCTATACAACAGATGCATCTATGACTACCATATATAAAACTATTCATTACGTCAATTCAAATCAATTCATAAGTAATAATTAATACAGTGTACATGATATGTTCATTAATAAAACTATTTAAATGTTTTTTTGTATTATACTTAATGTGCTAATCTCAACAATGCTGATTAAAGGGTCAATACATTGCACCATAAGTACCCATTGTCCAATAGCTGTTATCTTGCTAATCTAATCAACGCTTGTAGATTGCGCCATCAGTGCCTGATATCTTGTTTAATGGTTGTATTGTTAGTTATTTAATATTAGCGAAAAAAACATGAAAATGCTGTCACATTTTTTTGGATACAGATTAAATTAATTTTTAAATTGTAATAGAACATATTCTGCATAACAAAACATTTTAGTGTAAAACTAAAATTATACCATAATCTTGATGACAGACTGAATCAATATGTAAAAAATTCATAGAAAACTATTATTTATGAAGTGATATATACACATCAATATGAAATTGGGAAAATGGGCGTGGTCAACAGTTTACCTAATTAATTAAATATTGAAAAATATTTCAAACTCTCACAACTTTCTTATGTTTTGCCTGGTTTTGAAAATATTTTCATCCTTGTGTTTCCTTTAATTTTTAAAGAGTAAGTATTTGTAAGGTTACAACACCTGAATTTGTTTGCAGCATTATAAATTCATTAATTCAATAATTTTAGTTGTTTTTTTTTTGCAACATATGAGTCCACTTAAAATTATCATCAAAGAACATCAAAGGTGTGCTTTTACTCAATTAATTAATACAATGGTTATAATTGTTTAATTCGTAACATACTATTCCACTTACAATGACCATCAAAGAACATCAAAGCGGTTCTTGAACTCAATTTTTAAATGATCTCAATTTATGAAAGAAAAATTTCAGGCACTTATAAAAACAATTTTAATAAGATCTTTTTAATTGATCAAATTGTTAGATGCTAACCTAAAAACAACCATAAAAAATCAGTAATTCATATCTAATCACTCAGGACTAACTCTCATCATAATTTGTTTTAATCATTTATTAATAAGACACATAAATGCACTCAATTTAAATACTAACCAATAAAGTTATTTGTTTACACATATCCCAGCATTATTACAAACTAGAAATGGCGCGGCAGAGGCCGACGCGTATCCCCACGCCGCATGTTTGACATAGGGGCGCCCCGGGGTTGGTAATGGGGTCATGCATAGTTGAGATTTACCGTATTGTCATAAGAGATGTTCAGTATGCAGTATGAAGTTATTCAATGTAGAAATAAAGAAGTTCATGTAAAATAACCTTAAAAATGAGTGAAAATAATTTCTCCTCCTCATCCTGCTCTCCAAACAAATCTAATAATGAATCAACTTCACTGTAGTCAATTATGCACATGTCATCCTAATTGGAATGACTTATGAGATGGCTGAACATGCTCTCTTATAGCCATCTTCTTGTTTCTGTTTTTGAAAAGTTATGTTTTGAGGTTAAATGGTTGACTAAATAGTAGCGTCTCAGAAATTTTCTATCGCAATCTTGTACACAACAATGAATATGTTGAATTTCATGTCTGTCTTTGATGTGCCTGTTCAAAGTCCACCTTGCTTTAAATTGTTTCTCACATTTTTCCCACTTGAACATTTTGACAGATTTTCAGTAATGAATCTTAAATTGTAATTGCACAAATTGAAAGTTTCAGCCCTTTTATAGATTCTTGAGGCTCTATTCCATGAGTTTCTCATGTTTTTTATGCTTGACTGCATTCTATCTCTTCTCTCATATACAGGTGTCCCTTTGCGCCAATATTTTATAATCCCATGTATAAACATTAGATGGATGAGCTAAACCATTTCACAGATGAGTGAACACGAACAATTAAATACTAAATACATCTCTGCGCCTCTTGTGTGTAACTCTATGCGCCACTTTGATTGATTTATTTTTTTTATATCATTTGGCAGGTTATTTACTTACCTCCCTTTAAAGCTTATTACTTCCCTTGGATTTGTTTTTTTGACCTTTGACCTTGAAGGATGACCTTAACCTAAACCTTTAACCACTCAAAACGTGCAGCTCCATGAGATACACATGCATGCCAAATACCAAGTTGCTATCATCAATATTGCAAAAGTTATGGCCATTGCACCATATCGGTGGCATAAAAATAAGTGAAAATCTCTGACCCGGCCCCGCCCCAACCCCCATAACTTTTGACCCAAGGGCCACATCAAAATTCCGTCACTGTCACCGTCGCACATATGCTCATAGCTACCATGTATGTAAGTTTCAAGGTTCTAGTGCTAATAGTGTAGGAGGAGCAGGTGGCCAGGACGGACGGACGGACAGACGGACGGACGGACGGACAGACGCACATCACCACAATATCCCCACTTTTTCTCCGAAAAACGTTGGGATAACAACAACTTCTAATATACATTTTCATATTATTTCACCTTCAATATTTAAAACAATATTATTATTTCCAGCTTTACCAGACTTATAGCCAAGTAATTTCAGTTGCTGCCATATACTTTTGGGCTTATCCTGGTTTTCAGCAATTTGATAAAATAATACGTACATTTTGCAGTAGTTACTTGCCTTTGTACACTATTTCCATATCTACAATACATAGAGTAGTCATCATGGCAACCTTCTTTTCTAAACTTATAAATGTTGGCCTCTTACTTTTATCTTTTAAAAAAAGGAATGTAGTAAACTATTCAACATCAAATACATTTTACAATACTAGTAATATTTGATTCCTCTGTGTTTGAATTATTGTAAATTGGAGCTTCTTCAGTGCAATTTTCAAAATGCAAACTGTAATTCATCATTAAAATAAAAACATGTGTAATGTATTGTTACTAATGTGGCTTGGTTTCACAATAAAATAATTCACTTTGTGCTCTAAAACACAACAAAATGTGTATTTTAAAACATGGCAGAAAATATGCACAGTGATACATTGTATTAATAAGAACTAGCCATATCACTTGTATAAAACTGGGTATACTTCTTTTGCTATGAAAAAAGATGATAATATTTGCAACAAATGTTAATTTTAAACATTAGATGAAGTACCATTCATTATGTTCCGGTAAACAACATGATTATGCAAACGCGAATAATTATATGGCAATATTGACTGCAATAGTACACAGCTTCTGTGTAAATGCTACACTTGTATTACTTTTCTAAATAATAGATTTGGTGAATGATCTGTTTACAAGTAATATAAAGATTAAAATGAAATAAAAACGTTTCCTGAGGCATGTCTGAGTATTGAACATCATATAGTAATTTCGGCCCCAAATAAGCCCGTAGAAAAATCTCTAATTTACTTTTATTAATAGTATGCAAATGGATGGGACTAATTTGCACAAAGTTGAAAGAGATTATAAGTCGCCCAATGTTTATTTCTTAGAATGTTTTAGTTAATTCTCACCAGTGGTTAAAGAAAAGAACATAATGATGCACTGTAAGAAATTAGAAACAAGGGCTGTAACCATAGGATGACATATGCCCCCTATAGGTTTCTATATCGCATTTTACATACTGAAACCGGTTATATAGATATAGAAGGACCAACATCCCTGAGGTGTAAAATTGATAATTATGTCTTAATTTTATGTTTAATTTCCATCTAACAAATTATAACTATAATTAATTTCATTTTGTTCTTCTAATTTTAATTCTAATAAAGAGCTACCGGCATATGGACTTTTCGCTCCACAACATTTCCAATCCCAAAATTTCATTTTTTCCCAATTGATCAGGAAAGGGCCTGTATGATGATGTATATATTTATGTGATTTGTATTGATTGACTGATCACATTGCAAAATGCAGTGAATGCACGTAAAAATTAACATATAACTAATTTTTGTGTCAGCATTTGAAAGCGTTTTTTTTTTTCAGAAATTTTATTTTGTTTATAATTATGAGGCAGAGTCAGAGTTGGACCTCAGAGTTGGTATTCCCTAAGGCTGTGTCACATTGTTTGACACTGGAAATGTATTTTTCCTTGAAAAATAAAAATGGATTTCCATTAAAAGAATGTTTACAAATTGTAATTAATTTCAAATCAAATTTTGTGAACATGAAAGCTAGTTGTTCCATGGGAAATTAAAAGGGAATAAAAAAGCTGACCAATACCAGCTGTATTAAAGACCATTTTTAGAGAGATTAAACAGCTCATTGCTGAAGCTTAAAATACCGGTACACAGATTTTGTAGTTGATTTGTTGCTGTGGGCCAGCGATTCAGTGATTTTGGACCACAGACAGGGCACAGTAGGGTGCCAAATAAAATGCTGAAATGAACTACTTGTGATGCACTATCTTGGGGGTTATCTGATAATCTACTTTTTTAAATACAGGGAAATGATAACATTTAAAGGCCAGAATATTGAGGTAGCCTGCAACCTACTGAACATTTTAATTCAACATTGACATTTTTATAACCAAAATCATTTTCAAAGTGAAACCTACCATTTAAATAATTAAGAACATGTTTTCAAACAACTTTAACTCACTAAGTTTCCTAAGGACACGAGTCGTTTGTACAATGGCTCAACCCACCAACATGGACATTAAATAACTTGAGGACCTTTACCTTACATTTGGTTTTAGTTGATCTTAAATTATGTGCCTGTGTTTCCTTATTTGCCTGAGGCTGCATTATCTCAGGACTCCCATCTATGGCTCACATAAGATGGTAACTTTGTCATAAATTACTCAATACACTGTACTTTGGTATAAAAATTGAAATTCAGTACATATGTGCCTTCCATTTTACATGTATAAGCATGTGATCAATAAGATACTATTTTGTTTATATCTCTTCAATATAATGTATCCCGGAAAAATCAATTTTTTGGAAAAACCCACTGATCTGCTGGTACAAATAAACATGACCCATTTATAATCCTTTCAAAATCACACACCTTATCAATCGTTATAATTTAAAGTAAGCTATCACTGGTTGATTTAATGGACCAGAGTTGTTTGTACCGGGGTGATAAGTGGGTTTTTCTAAACTCGTGCTTTTCCGGGATATAACTATTTAAGCCATAAATATCTGTATAACCACACAAAAACAATGTATCATGTCACCGCACAATAAACACTGCATAGGAACAGAACACGTTTCAAATATCTTATCAAAGGAAAAACAGGAGTAAACAGGCATTTCCAACCATGCTTTCACAACAAAGATTCACATCATTTCAAGTCTTTAATGAAATCACTTTTGACTCAATTGTTTGAACAAAAATTGGGAATACTCAATTTCCATCATTAATTCTCATTTGTTGCACGTTATTAACACTATAGTATACTTGTTATCGCCAACAAAGTGCATTAACAAATTCTAGCCCAGTCTTGCTCATATATTAGTTGCAATAATCCAACTCCCAGCTATATTGACCCTACGGGTCGCTGGGAGTTGCAACCTCTAGCACAATTTACCATAGAAAGTTCAGCGCCCTTAATCCAGGCGGCACTTTAATCGGTAAAATTAGCAATATAAACTATTTTCTGGCATAAATAACCACAAACATATCATAAATATATCACGAATAAGCAATTTAAAACAACTCATGTGATATAGTGTGCTCACATAATAATATTAATCCAATGTTTAAGAATTAAAGTGGATCTAAACACAAAATTTAACAACATATGCAAAGTTACTAAGACACAAAAGGGTCATAATTCCGTTAAAATGCCAGTTAAGTTTATTAAGTTATGCAACTTGCCCTGTACAGTCCCCTTACGATAGTTAGCGTGTTTTCCAAGTCTGAAAGCAATAGCTATGCTACTTTAGGAGTAAAATGCACCAAAGCACAAACTTAACCAAAATTTAAATTATCTAAGATTAAAGTATAACAGGGGCCATAATTCTGTCAAAATGCCAGTCAGAGTTACATAACTTTGCCTGCACAGTCCCCTTATGATAATTTGTAAGTGTTGCAAGTATGAAAGCAATAGCGTTGATACTTAAGAAATAAAGGGAACCTAAACACAAAACTTAACTAAAATTTGAATTTACTATGATTAAAAAAGGGAACGTAATTCTTAGAAAATGCTTGATACAGTTGTTTGCTCTTGTCTATAGATTGTGGTCATGTTAGTAATGTGGTCATGTTAGTAAAGAAGTACGCAAGATATGAAAGCAATACGTTAAGATACATAGAAAACATTTGGGGTGGTACGCAAACTTATATATAAAGATTTATCAGTAATTTGCATATTCTAAGTGGAAAAAGGGTCATAAATTTTACAAAATGCATGTTGCAGTTGTCTGCTCCTGTTTATAGATTGGGGTCATGTTGGTTAAGAAGTATGTAAAATATGAAAGCAAAATGTCAAGTGACATAGAAAATATTTGAGGTGGTACGCATACTTTAACAAAGATTAATCAATAAGATGCGTATTCTTAGTGAACAAAGGGCCACAATTCTTACAAAATGCTTGATACAGTTGTCTGCTCTTGTTTATAGGTTGGGATCATGTTGGTAAAGAAATATGCAAAATATAAAAGCAATATGTCAAGGGACATAGGAAATATTTGAGGTGGTAGGAAAACTAACATTACAACGCTTACGGGAACGCCGATGCCGGTGTGTGTGTGGGGGGGGGGGTCAGTACAAAAGGCCTAAAGAAAACCGCAGAATGCGTCTTTGTTATATTACCCAAACAAGCACCGAAAATCCAATATCCTAAGTATTCGAAACACAAACTTCATATAAGCACGTGTCTTCTGTCAAAACAATCGTTGAACATGTCATTTAAAATATCGAAGTAATTCTCGTTTATGATATCAAAAACCGGGACTTGCTTTAAAGGGATCTTTTCACGCTTTGGTAAATTGACAAAATTGAAAAAAGTTGTTTCAGATTCGCAAATTTTCGTTTTAGTTATGATAATTGTGAGGAAACAGTAATACTGAACATTTACCATGGTCTAATATAGCCATTATATGCATCTTTTGACGATTTTAAAACCTAAAAATTATAAAGCGTTGCAACGCGAAACGATTGAATAATTTGGAGAGTTCTGTTTTTGTCGTTAAATTTTGTGAAACTACGAAGATTGCTTATATAAGGTATAAAATACGTCTAATACGTGTACTCGGCGGAATAGCTCAGTAGGCTAGAGCGTTTTTACTTCAGGACTCTGGCAGGACTCCAGGGGTCACTGGATCGAAACCTGTTCCGGGCAATGTTCTTTTCTTTTTTTTTAATTTTATTCTTGATTTTTTACTGGAGCTTTTACGATCCAATGTTTACATTTATCGATGTAAAGCATTTAATGAATAAGTTAAAAAATGCCAAAATCTGTGAAAAGGCCCCTTTAAACATTTACAATTACGATATTTTTTTCATAAGATTTGCTGAAAACAAATGAGAACCAAACAAACGTACACAGACAACACAAAATATAAATAATAATGACAAATTAATTTTTTTTAAGTTGGTTTATTTTCAAAATATCGCTTTATTTTTCTCCCGATTTCCAGAAAATGCCTTATACATGTTGAATGAAATCTAAATATATCTGAGGCTGTTCATTGGTCGTTGTCCAAGAATATTCATCAACTGTACACGGCACTTTATGTGCAATGCCAATTCTTAATCATTTGCGGATACCCCGATACTTAAATGGAAATTCGCAACGAAGCTTTTACAATGTTGTCTGCTCTTCGCAGTTTTGTGTGTATAAATAAATACACCCATGACTATTTTCGCGCGCTTTTTGTGAAGACAAAAACTGGACACGAAAATCTCATGGGCATATACACGTATTTATTTGTGGCTAAAATTTGTAACAGAACACGAACTGTACACTATGCGCGCACACCACATTAAGTGATTTACGCACGTTGGCCCGATTGGATGCCTATTTCATAAAGTATTTAAATAGAATCATATGCTGAAATTCATTTGATACTTTCCAAAATTGCCAACGGTTGTGTTGTTGACATTCTTGTCAATATTATCGTCTATATTACACACCCATATTAAATTAGCTTTTAAAAATGGAAATCGGGCATATATGGGATTATTGAGTAATGGAAAACGATGGGAGGAGTTGCATGTATGCGATTGAGACAGTTGACACGTATGTATCGGGGAATCAAGAGACTTGGGATAATGCGATTACTACAATCAGTTATGAGTTCTGCATGGCTTCAAACTGTGAATTGCATAATCAAACACGCAATTATCACTTTTCCAGGTGCGGTTTTATACAGCTAGGTACGAACAGAGTTTTCTTTTATACGCGGCGTTTAAAGAAAGAAAAAACACTGTCATGAGCATGGGTGTGAACTACATTATTCATTTTCACTTTTAAATGAAAGGGATCAATACAATACTTTTATGTTCAATTATTATTTTTAGCGGACACAATGGAGAACGCGGTAGATATTATGGGTCCGCGGTGATGCGCGGTGTTCGCCTTATCGAAAACAGCCCCCCGCGACATTTGATCTGAACACCCATTGTGGGGTTCATATTGGTAATAGAACACAGTGAAATGAACACCGCGTCGAGTGGCGTTTGTTTAAGTACACGGTGCCTGTACTGTATATAAATACGTATTGTACATGCACATATCACAGGGTTTTTCAGCCTTATATAACAGGGGCCTATAAAAGGCCCCTTCCCAAATGAAAATTTCTTGAAAATCATGCAGTTTTCCCCAAAATCCTAACTTACATCAGCTTTTTCATTTCCCAAAGCAGTAATTTTAGAGAGAATTCTTCCCTAAATGAGCAATTTCTTCCCAAAATCCATAGGCGAGGGCCTCCTCCCAATGAAGCGAGGAAAACCCCTGTATCAAATGCATACATTAAAGAAATTATACAAACTTCACTCGATTGCCCGCCTCGTTTATACATCTACGCACTTTATTGCTCATGTTGAAAATAATAATCTGTTCTACCTTCTATATGTGTTGACGATACTTGAAATATGTTATCTATATTGAATAATCAAGAAAGAATATGCAATACAACGCTACTTGAAATATGTATGAAACCATCTTTTAACCAATTGTCTAACAGTCTAAACGAAAATTAAATGATTTGTGTAATTCAATTTCTAAGACCTCCCTTTGACGGCTGCCGTCATTGAATTTCATAATATCAATGTTGCAACTCTTTAAAACAGTTTTCATTCCTTACTTTGGAATGTGGACTAACTAAAGAATCAAATTAGAAACCGTATTTCATGAAAGGAAGCTGAAACAGATGAGGAATTAGTGTACTCTTATGAGCTTAAACAATCTTATTACTGATACACAGCACCCAATGACAATTCTATACTTTATTAAGAAGTACAGCTAGACAGTCTCTAAAGGAAAGGCTATACGTACAGAGCCGTACGACTAGCCAATAGGCTGGCCGTTCGGGGTCATACGACTAGCCTATTGGCTAGTCGTACGGGACCGTAGGGCTAGCCACTGCCATTATTAAATGATTCAACTTTTTTTTCTAACGCGAATACTGTTAACACTCAATTTAAGTCTATAGTCTTCAAATTACAAAAGATCCCTAATTATGTATACCAGTAATAATTTTATAGTACCATATGTATATGGTATGTATTTTGAAGTCTAACTTGCATTAGACAATTACTACAAAAATGAAAAACAAGTAATGTGTTTGTCAGAAACACAATGCCCCTTACTGCGCCGCTTCAAAGCCATATATTTGACCTTTGACCTTGAAGGAAACCCTGACATTGATCTGTCACCACTCAAAATGTGCAGCACCATGAGATATACCTATGCATGCCAAATATCAAGTTGCTATCTTCAATATTGCAAAAGTTATGGGCAATGTTAAAGTTTTGGGACGGACGGAGAGACTGACTGACTGACCGTTCTAAGTACTGCTATATGCCACTGCCACCCTCCCGGGAGCATAAAACAACGAAAGTAATACAATTTATCATAAACGCAAAACATACAAGGGATATTAAATATTAATAAACTTACCATTTGTGTTGTTCAATTGTGTATAGTAAATCCTTGTTGATGGCATTTTCTTCATTTTCTTTAATACACAATTATATATACACTCCAATTGTTCGTTGGCTATAAAATATTATTATTATCAGCTAATGTTCAGGCCTTGCTTTCATTGTCATAAAACAAAATGAAAAAAAAATGCTGCATTGAATAGCTTTAGCTTTATGGCTGGTCTCAAGACATGTCTTTGTGTCAGTGCAGACTTCAGTTTGTATTTGTAGCACCTTGAATCTTACTTTTCTGTAATGAAGTATGAAATACATGAAATCATATTATACTTTTTTGTTCTCAAACAATTATTATTAGTTATATAAAGTATGAATAATATCAAGAAGGAACATTATAATTGTCATGCAAAACTGTTCAGGGCTCGATGTTCAACTGATAACTAACTTGACTTGCCAGGCCAAGTACTTTGAAAATCTACTTGCCCGGAACTGCCTGACCAGACGACTAGGTTTTTAAATAACTTGCCAGCACCCAAACGTAATAGGACAACCATTAATGTTGAGCCCTGCTGAAGTTGAGAAAATATATACTAGTAGTTCAGATAAAAAATACTTGTAAGAAAGCCATATATTATTCGTTGATCATTGGCATATATCAGACGGGGTAATCACGTGTAAGACAAGAGGGCGACGTTCATTCCGAGGCAGGTGTTTTTCGTCGTTTGGTACCCTTTATTACTTGTATTAATATTTTTTATTCCGCTCACTTTACAGCCATATTAGGAAGAAAGTTACTGGCTTTTATTTCATAGTAATATTCGCTCTATATCTTGACTTTACTTGATGCAAAATTTCAAAGCGGATGACCTAATTAGGGTTCCACTAAGAAAATTTGCGGGGAGTAAAGTCGAGATATAAAGCGAATTCAAATACGAAATAAACGTATTCGTTTGTTGTTTTGTTTGTTATTTCTTTGTTATTAGATACTACTACTACTTCTAATAATAATAACACATTAATTTAAGTTACTTTATGTTCTGAATATGAACATAAAACGTGTGCATAAGTGAATATAAGTCTAACATTAAAGAGGTCTGTTGAGACTTGCTTATTTCAATTTTTTTTTCGCATGTCTGAGTTTTAACTGAAATACAAAATACGTAGTTAAGTGTCGGACACGTTAAATTTCTTTAAATACACAATTATTTTTCCGATATTCTCCATATAACTATTAATATTATCTCCTTTAACATTAAAACATTATCTTAATGCATGTACAATCGTATCGCCGTTGAGCAATAACATTCACTGAACGAACCTTAGCATTCAAATTGCACGCTTTGTAGAAACAATCATGTGCTTATCGTCATAAGCTGTTTGTGCAACATCGTTGGTTTTGTGTTGACATAAATGATGTTGATTTTTTACTGTACAAATGTATTATTCAAAGTGAGTGACTAGGTGTCACTTAATGCGTGTTACTGGGAATTTACAAGTCTGTAACTGGATGGTTTATAATGTGTTTCACTGTCAATTGTCCGACTTTTAAAGTCGTCCGACTTTTACGGATTTACCTATCGAGATACGACAAGAAAATCATGAATCGCGAAAACATATTTCAGGATAAACTATGCCGCAACAATAAGATTTTTTAACTATGTGACTCAAGACAAATGATCACGAACATGAAGTTTATAACGAAATGGATGGTTCGTGTGCAGCATTGCATATATCACGTATAATCCTACTTGTATCGTGTTAAATACCGGCGGCACGAATTACCCAAATCTACGCAAATGTACCCAAATCTTCCCAAATCTACTCAAATTTACTCAAATCTACCCCAAATCTACATAAAAATAATTATTTTACATCATGTTTGTGTGATGGGCACTATTGTTTTGTTTAATGCTTCATTCTTCTCGTGACAATATGTAACTTCCCAATAAAAATACTTAAAATCAAATATAGGTTACACTCCACTTACTAATTAATCTTCCCAAATCTCTCCAAATCTACACTAATTAAAACTAATCAAAGCCACTTGTGTAATAAATTTGGAGACAAATATATATTGCTTCCTGTGGTTGCTATAGAATTGTGTCGAAAAGATCAACTAATGTCTAAATAGAAGTAAGATAGAGCTAAATCAAGGTACGTAAAGAACACAGAAAAGCCAATAACCGCGTACCGAAAGCGCAGTGCCATTATCAAAAGCGAACTGTAAAATGTAAGTACTGAAAAAAATCTGATGACCAGTACAATTTCAATAAAAGAATAACATGAATCTTTTGTATGAATTAATTGTTCAAGGACTTTATCTTACAACTTTGATCATAAACGCGCAATATAATGTAAATTAACGATGTCGGCCAATAAAACAACATGCCATAATAATGCCGGGAATCAATTGCCTGACAATTTAAACATAAACAACGAACGAGCACAATTGTTGTTACAGACAGGGGTTAAGTTTCGATAATTGGTAACATTCGTATGGTGAAGTCGTACAAATTTAACTTGAGATCGGGCGGGTAGGGGCGTTTAGCGTAGACCGAAATGGCACATTTATTAAAACAGAATAGTGTGACGGATTGATGCACAGAGCGCAAACCATAAGCCCCCCCCCACCCTCCCGGTTGCACCGGTAGTGGACTAATTAACAAACTATGCAAACTATAATTGAAATAAACTCAATCATTACGGTGGGCATTTAGCAATCATACTTCTTTTTTTTCGGTATTGATTTGTCATAAGCGCTGCGGTATACTTACATGAGCGCGCGTTGCTTTATAAGATCTCAGTGCTTGATAGTTTTAAGTATATGAATAAATACTAAGTACCCAATACAATTTTCATATTTACATCCGTGGGATAACTTTATATATTACGAATGTCTCCGTTTTCGGTACAGACGATCTGAACATATGTCATTGACAACCTTACCAAGTAATACAATTATCTGAAGGGATAGAATCAGCCCGCGATATAGGTACGTTTTCGGTTTACTAAACACATAAACTGTTAACTACAAAATTAAACAGTTACATGTGATTGCGGTGCACGAAATTTGTCATTTGAAGGTCTCATTTAACCGACAGCTTTAGTCACATTAATCGAAAAATCAAACTTATTCTACTCGATCCCCACTATTTGAAGAAAAGCATATTTTGCGGTAATAAGAAAATGTTATTTGAATAAGATGTAGAAAAAATATATGCGGAATGTTCCAGTGGCGTAACTTATTAAAAATCGAACTCTCAAATGTTTGCGTTTGTAGCTATTGGAAAAATACACTTTAAATATGGTTTATGTTATGTGCATTTATTCCATATGAATACTTGAACAATTTCCGAAAAACACATGTTTCATTTAAACAAGACGATTTACAAATTTTCTTGCAATACAGGAGTCTGTTTATAATGAAATACTGTAACCCTTCAAGTATCAGAGGTAACTTTGTATTGCTCGTTATATATGTACATGGGTCAAGTCCATAATCGACTATTATATAAAGCCATCAAAGAAGTAAAGTATTTAAATATTCACAAGATGTCCTACCTCTATTCAAGAAAGAAAAGTTTATACTTCATGCATGCCCATTCAACAAACTTAAAGCAAAGTCGCGCAAAAAAACTTACTTTCGATCTCTTGGAGGAAAATAATTTCAATTTAGAATTTCAAACAAAAACTTTAAATCCGTAAAGTATGTGGTCCCCTTACTGTTTCAATTTTCAATGAGACGATAGGTCTCGAAATAATTTGTGTTCTATTGAGTATATTGTTATTGCAATTGTTTAACAATTAAAATAACAAAATAGGTTTACTTTAAAAGTTATACATTATCTACATACAAACACAGTCGTATGCTCTTTATCTTTTTTTAACTTGTGTTATTAATTCCGCATTATTTAATTAAACTAATGGTGTTGTTTTCCACTCAGTTTGTTTTTGTCATTTTCTTACATTGGTCCCACTTACGTTGTAAACAAATATGAAGAACGTCTCATGCCTTTAGCTAACCGGGTTAAAAGAAGTATTTAGAAGAGATGTAATGGAAAATACATTTTTCTCATGTCGATATTGTGCCTAATATAAGACATAAACCCTTATTTAAATATGATTCTTGGTATTGAGATTTCCTTTGTTGCATGATATTTAACTACGGCCTACATTTTGGAAACATCCTGCTGATATAATTACATTCCACGAACAGCGCTAGTAAATTAAAACTAAGGTCATACATTCGATATGTTTTCGCATATTTAAGACTTATGAAGTTCAAGGTAGTTTATTTTAAACGAATTATTTCTTGGTATTGTGGACTACGTGATTTTACGATTGACCACGTGACAAACTGTTGATACATCCTGCTCACGTAATCACATTCCACGAACAGCTCTCAAACTTTTTTCTGACCGAATTCAGTTTTTACTATAATAAAAAATACTGATGTAATAAGTATAATCGGTTGTAACAAGACAAAGAATAAGCAATGTCACGTAAACATATTTTGAGAAATTTGATCATACCAGTTTTACAAGTGAATAGTATTGCCGTATATGGTGCGTTTTTTTTACAATATTATTTACAAATTACTATGTAATTTTACGAATTGGGGTTGTGGAAGGTATGATGGGATTGAAATTGATTGAAATAAATAGCCCAAAGCTCCAAGTTTCATGACACTATCTAATGCACGTTTTTAAGCTGTTGGCATTGACTCAATTTTTTACCTAAACAATCGGTAAAAATCAAAGACGAATAATTTCACGATGTATACCAAGTTTCAACAAAGTGACTTGAATACGTATTTATGTATAACTGGATAATTGACGAACTGACAAACATACATAACAGATGGAGGGCACATTTTTAGTCGTCCACGATGAACAAATTACAAAAAAGAATATACAACGTGTGTGGTATTTAGGATTGAGTGTTTGGGTAAATAGGCCTGTCTCAGATTTGACCTTGCGAACTGATTTTGTTACTCAACATGACTCAGATTCAAACACAAGTTTCACAAGCACATGTGGGCTCTAGAGTGGTAACAAGCTTAACGTTTGCGAAGCACGATGCTGAGCGCTGGACATATATATTTATATCAACAGATCACCTTGATTCCTTTGAATTCAATCGACCTTAAACGAGTAAATACACAATGTATTTATAATTAGCAATTTATTCTAGTTATCTCATTCATCAATTGAATAATCAATATCCAGCAAAAACCATATATTGAAAGGACCTACCTTTCTTGTGGATTGTTTTATTGATTTCCACATAAGTTTATAGCACGCAGCCGTATGTTAATGTTAGTCAAATTATGTTCGTTATCTTTAGAATTACGTACGTGGCCTAATAAAACTGGTCCTAGGCTAATGTGCCAAGGATTCAACTGTCTCATTTTGAGGAGAATGTTAAATGTCAATTACGCACACACGTGCGTGTTTCTGCTCTGTAAGTTTAACGTACCTTGGAGGATTTTACTATAAATCCTCCATGATCGGATATTGTCTAATACAAATCAATTGCTTATCGGTTTTATAAAAGTCAACGGTAATACATTTTGGTTCCTCTGTTTAGTTTTGAGTAACAAACCATAATTTCGAAATAGTTTTCCACACGAAAAGACAATGTGTAACGTGCTTCTGTAAATCTCCTCGATGAAAGTCAAGGTCGCAGTACAAGGTGAAGCAAACTTGATTGTTTTCTCTTTCTTTGTAATGTCCCAGAGGACGTAAATTTTACTTCGTATTTGTTATGACAAATACAAGATGATGTATGTTATGTAACTCGTATCGCACTGTGACAAGTTGTATTTAAACAAGGATACCAGGTAATGTATACGACAATTGGTGAATATTGTACCCATGTGAATGCTTCGGGGGCATTATGGCCTTCTTTTATGTACTGAAAACTCAAACGGAAAAATAATATAAATGATATGAAACAGGTTTTAATCGACCATCATTACCTGGTTTATATTGGCAGCCGATTTATGATTACAAATATCTATACTAGGTTATTGGATAAGCTTCTTCGGAAATCGGGTTAATCACAAATCGCCATTTTGAAAGTGATATGTTAATTGTAACTTATAGTTATACTTATATAAGGTATACCTTCAGTTTCTATGCTAGAATATTAATAACCTAACAGACCGTTAAAGTGTATGAGCTTCACATCTCTTAACAAATGTTGAAATGCAGGAGGTAACCGTTGTGAGGGGTTTGCTTAATGAGCTCTTGTACACGGGTAGACTAGTATAGCTCTAGGGTCAACATGTATCATATATCATGTTCAAATGGTTCACATTCACGCGATACAATCCTTCTATAAAAGTTTAAATGCATACCACCCATAAAATTAGTGTTGGCTAATGGCTGTTTTGTAAAGATGTTTAGGCATGTCTCAAAACGATAACACTTCTTTAACTTAACGGTCCAATACTTAGAAACGATAGAAAAATGCATTGTTGTTTCTTATTATTAAGAAAATAACTAAACAACGCTGTTAACTTTTAAACTTTGAATGGCGGCATACTTTAATTGGGAAGATTTGGGTTGATTTGGGTAATTCGTGTCGCCCGTTAAATACACACACAGTTTCGTTTTCTGATCCTAGGTGTTAATACAAAAAAAATTCCTTGTCGAGTTTTCAAATGACGCGCGTTGTTTTAGGCTATGTAACACTATGCTGCATGCATCATAATATTATAAATTGTAGTATGCGTGTGTGTTTGTAATTCAAAGTTTGTTTACAGGTCTGAGTTTTCATGACTACAGTATGTGCCTTTTCAGGGTAAAATATTAAAGTTTGAGCCAAAGTAGGTCAAAGATTTACCACGGATGCCCGGGTGTTGGTCAAAGAAAGAAGTTTGATCCAAATAGACCAGTGAACGATGTTCAATGAGACCTTAATGTGCACTGGTAGACCATTAATAAATTGTATTATGCATACAACCGACAAAATTAAATCCTCATAAAAAATAGATGTCCACGCCCCGCCTACTCGTTTTCGGCATTGATTAACTCTGCCTTTTCATCTCTATTCACCGCTGACATTGACTGCGCATGCGTAGAGATTAATTAATCCCTTGTAGAGATGAATTCATCGCTTGTTCTGAATTCATTTCTAGTAGGGATTAATTCATCTCTAGCGATGAATTCATCCCTTAGAGAGCTTAATTCTTCGCAATTAATCCCTAATAGAGATGCATTCGGTGAAAACGGGGTGAAAACGGATTAATCCCTAAAAATCGGCTGAATGAGGGTTATTTTTTTAAGGATTCTTAAGAGATTAATCCCGGAACAAAATCCCTAACCCCACCGTAGGTCTAAGCGTTATTGAGTTATCATCCGGAAACCATCTGGTGGACGGACCGACGGACCGACATGTTCAAAACAATATAGCCCCTCTTCTTTGAAGGGGGGGGGGGCATTAAAAGGGGTTGAGTCCTCATTGATACAAAGACACTGTGCCAGTTTGCCAAGAATTGGATGAAAATTATGGACTTTATCACATACAAAAATGAATTTTCATTTTGTTCTCAAATTCAAGAGGAGATAATTCTGGACTTATAACTCCGATATTGCTCATTTTCAACAGGGTTTGACTCATCATTCAGATGAAGACACTGTGCAAGTTGGGAAATAATTGGATGGAAACTGTTGACTTAATTGCGTAAACAAGCCTAATTTCACAATTTTCTCAAATTCAAGGGAAGATAATTCTGGACTTTTTACTCTGATGTAACCCATTCTCAATAGGGTTCGAGTCCTCATTAATATGAAGACACTGAACAAGTTTGAAAAGAATCGGATGAAAACCGTGGACTTTATCGCGTGAACAAGAAAGAGTCTAACGCACGCACGGACGGACGACGGAAACCACGCCATGACATAAACTCTTCAGGCCTTCGGCCAGTAGAGCTAAAAACCGTTTACCAACGACTGTAGGTCAAAATTGTGAGATTGCATCAATTGCGGTGGTGTCCCGAGAAACGCTACAAACGCAAACTTACTAGAATAGTGATTCGAAAATTAACTCAGTTCATGAAACGTCATGCTACAAAATTTGAAGTAAATTCATAGCTAGATATTACATAAACAACAATAATCGCTCATATATTATGTCTGTGTAAATTATAACACGTGAAAACTCCAATTTAAGGAGCCCGTTAAGAATACGTACATGCATTCTTTGCAGAGAGTTAACAATATATTTCCAAAACCGGTTTGTAATGACATCATGTGATTTGCGAATCGGTAGATCATTATAATAAACATGCTCGACGGGTATGCTTTCGTAACGGTTCAAATTTTCTACGCGGAGGCTTAAATCGCCCATGAGAGATACTTTGCAACCCGTTTTATAATACAATAAAAGCGAATTGTTAAACCTATAAATTAAATGGTCTTCTGGTGGGATGTAATGGTGTTACAAATACCGGTATTCATCATGATAACAGCCCAAAGTATTTTTACATAGAAAATGCATGCATTTTTGTATCAATTTGACGTTGGCTGAAAATAAATTATTTGTATTGTAAACAACAAAACCACCACTGTTACGTTTAGATTTTTTGTAAAAATTAGGCCTAAAACATTCAAAGTGTTCAAAATCTTCCAATGTTATATTTCCGCATGAGGAATGCCATGTTTCACATAGAAGAACAAAGACATTTGTGTAGCATGAACACGCCGGTACAGATAATTTAGAGCATAAACCTTAAACATTCATAACAAGAAATTTAAGCGGCTTCCGTTGCTGATCCTAGCTCGGAACTTGAAGTTGGCGCGGCTCTCTGTTACTGATTTTCCTAATAAAAATAGTCCACTTTCTGCTGCGTCTGCATGACGTAGTATTTTCGCTCATCTCATTCATAAATCTGAGGCTGGCGATAAACAAAGGGGAGTCCGGGTTAGAATAACGCACTAGTATAAGGTTACGCTTGTTTATATTCACAAATCACAATTAATAATACGTTGGCAACGAGTTCAACAATTATTACAGGGATTTGATAGACAACATAAAAAAAATGTTTCATTATCGCTGAAACTGAATATTAAAGGGATCTTTTCACGGTTTGGTAAATTGATAAAATTGAAAAAAGTTGTATCAGATGCGCAAATTTCGTTTAAGTAATAATATTTGTGAGGAAACAGTATTACTGAACATTAACCATAGTCCAATAAAGCCATGATATGTATCTTGTGACGATTTGAAAACCTAAAAATTATAAAGCGCTGCAACGCGAAACGATTGAATAATTTGGAGAGTTCTGTTGTTGTCGTTTAAATTTACGAAACTACGAAGATTGCTTATATAAGGTATAAAATACTTAAATTGTGTCTAGACGAGAGGGCTAATGCGTTTTTACTTCAGACTAACTCCAGGACTACGGGGGTCACTGGTTCGAGCCCTGGTACCGGCTACTTTTTTTTTGCTTTTTTAATTTTATTCTTGATTTTTTACTGGAGCTTTTAAGATCCAATGTTAACATATATCAATAAAAAGCATTTAATGACAATCTACAAAATCAAAATATGCCAAAATCTGTGAAAAGGCCACTTTAAAAAACATTTAAATATAACAAGAATATTCTCTAAAAAAAGTAGTCTTGATGTTTTGCAATAAGGTTTGGAATTTTGGTTTCTAAATAACTTAATTCAAAACAAAAGTTTAATTATAGTGTCTTTTACTTGTTAGTCGCATATTTACCGCATTATAATGTGTGTTATAATGGGCAAACCATACATAAGTAAAATCCAATCTGCCTTCGCACATAGAAGGAATGGGTCAATTAGGTGCTGCGTTTCCTTTGCTTACTTCAGTTAGAGGTCAATTCTTTACGTAATAGCAATCACAAGGCCCCGGCTTCAAAGGAATTGCGGAGCGTTCTTATATAATAAAAGTCGTAGTCGCATGGTATTTGCGTTTAGCGTCCTATTTCGTCACGTGGTTCTTTTTCGCGGGTGTTTTGGCATTCATGATATGAGGCTATTAATAGATGCGCCTATCGATAAACAAAGGAAAGTCCACGGGCGATAACAACGCAAAAGGTTACGCTCTCACATACAACTCAATGACGTAGTACAGGTCGTAAATTGAGGCTATTAATAGATTCGGGAAAAAGTTGATGCTTATTTATATTCTCAATTTATAAAACGTTTAACATAAGTTCAACAATAACTTCAGCGATACGATAGACAAAAACAAAAAAACTGTTTCATAATCGCTAAACCTGAATATAACAAACAATTTATAATAATAATACGAATGACCTGTTTCGTAACCTCGTTCATGCTACTACAGCGGGTATTTCTTGAAAACGTTTTTTGGTTCTCAACAGATAGCGGCGATCTTTTGTATTTACGGGTGCTAGAAACGCATTAGTAGAAGGTTAGTTGAAGGTTTAGCTTGTTTATATTCACAGTTCTCAATACATAGACAGTTGGATATGAGTTCATCAATTACTACAGGCATACTAAAGGCAACCTCGAAAATGCTTTATAATCGCTAAAACCGAAAACAACTAAATATATTATATTAAATATATTTATAACAATAAATATCTTTTAAAACTGTAGTCGGCGTATACGCTGACTTTGAAATAAAGTTAGCAATTTACTTTACTAAATAAATAAATACAATTAAACAAAAGTTAAACTATTGTGTTGTGTTTTTCACTTGTAAGCTGCATATTCACCGCATGAAATGTGTGTTAGCATTGTCAAACCACACATTAGTGTGAGTAGATAAAAATATACTACGGGAGAGCACTTCATATGTGTCCTCATATACCTTGTTATGAGTATCTTTCTTCACTATCGAAATATATCGTATGTTTATATTTGATTTAAACGCAGTTTTCTTTCGACACATTTAAAACACACGTCAATAGCGCCGTCATGCGAAAATGGGTCTTATGCGTTTTGGCAAGCGTTTGTTAAACCCAACATGTGCTTTTGCGCAGTCAGGCCATAGGCGATGCTGTTCGCTTTAAAATCACTCAATATGTTATGTTTCTCCTTACCAGAAAGAGTGATAGCTGAGTGGGCTATTTATATGATGGGCGCATATGGAATTAGACCCATTTTCGCATGACGAGGGTCATTACAAATCTCATTGCGAATTGAAAATGCCACATTTAAGAACAATGCTTTTTTGATACAAAATTGAATTCAAAATAGCAAACTTGTTTATAATGGCAGCCTATCCACACATTAAGGAATGATTTCCAGACGTGCTGACCAAGTACGGCAAATATTGTGGTATGATAATTAAACGATTTTCTCTTATCGTGACACTATACTATTTCGCTAATGATTGTTTTCTCATCTTGGAGTCGAAAGTGAAATTCTGCGAGATGGATTGTAACGCGTAATAGTAACAGGGCCACAATTTGTGTCGTTTGAGCATACAGAGAGTAGTCCGGAATTCCTTACACTGAACAGTGCTACATCCTTTGAATTGAGCAAATACGCAGTGATGTAGCAAAAATTCAGAGGTTGTATCTCGAATCAGCTTATTAAATATTCGAAAATATTCATGCGTGTCTGTTGGCGTTATGTAAAAGTCACTAAGATGAAAACTGAGTAAAACAGCTACGCCTAAAAGCGCATTAGTGCTCTATACCTATGTTTATGTAAGCGTTGTTGACACCGTGTGAACTGCTCGGGTAACAAGTAAAGCATAAACAGCAATGTTTATATACTTTTATTCCTCCATATACAAGATACGAAGATTATTGTATATTTTGAATTTGTTTATGGTGTCAAAAATCAAAAGTTTTGTACACGGAACTTTCATTATGAAGTTATATTCTTGGTGAGATAGTCATTTGATATTAGAAAAAATATTCCTTTAATTTGATGGTGACTGCAAATTTTCTTTATATTAAGTTCTCATTACTATTTTCATCATACTTTCTATGCTTTCAGAACTTCCAAAAAGCATGTTGTTTTAATTTTGTCTTAGTTATTTCTATGAAATAATAAGGATGATAAAAAGTGCACACAAAACTCGACCCGTGCGCTATGACACACACTTTATAAAGTTGAAAGGCGTGTGTTCATTTCAAACTTGCGATTGATTTTGAAAAATGAATTGCGTGTTAAATTATGCAATAGCGAATATCTTTAGCGCCTTCAGCGCTTTGATTTAATACTCACCGCATTCTGCATTAACCAATCTGGTTTAACTGATTTTATCTGTATTGCAAAGTACGTCGGCTTTGTGTGAGTAGAATGAAACATTATTCACGGGTGTTGATGTGGATAAGATAGTCAAATTAAGGATTATTTAATTACTCCGAAGCGTCGTTCGGTGAGTATTTATTTGAATAAATAGCTTTACGCTTTACTTTACGTTGTCTTTATTTAAAAACGAACGTTTTAATTGTATGCGTACAAAATGACCAATAAAATGTTGCATTAGCTCATTTTTTACTTTAATGAAAAGAACATTGTTGGTATTGTTATTCGAACGCGTAACACTTATATAAATACATTCCATGCATATTTTATTATTTTTTATGGGGACATAACATATTGAACATATTGCTATTGTACACATTACACCGATGACAAATGATTAAAATATAACTGTTAATAAAGCTTAATATGTATGCTTCCTTTGCTTTAACTAACCTCTGGAAGTTTGAAGTATATTGGTATTTTTTTACTAACGTACATACATGCTATAAAGAACCACCGTACACATTTTAATAAAAATCAAGCTAAAATGACGCTCATGTCACACGTTATTAACCACGTGACTTGTAGGAACACTTTATATATTTTTATCATTTAATGCGTCAAAAATTATGAACTTTTATTTTGTATTTAAGCGGTATGTTCCGAAAACGCATTGTACGTATTTTCAATAGTATTGTAATATATAATACAGATATTGCCTAGTGATGAGGCTTTTTAACTGTGACAGTTTATATTTACTGCTGTTGTGGTCGAAGTCAGCATTATTTTGAAATATGTTGTCGTACGACGACGACAGCATAGATAATGTTATTAAATAAAATATAATTAATATATTTGAATAATACGATAATAGTTTATGTACTGTTTTGTGACTGAACGAAATAATGCAACGCATTAGCTGGCTAATGATTTGTTACGAACTATCATGACGTTTTAAAGAAACATTAGTGCATTTTTGCAAAATAAAATTATTTGAAGGAAAACGATAAAATTACGCTTTCATTTAAAAATTGTAGTTGATTTAAGTATATATATCAGGGCACAATATTGCAAACGTTGTTTCGTGATACGTTCTGTAGCAAAGCATGCATTCCGAGTTCCCATGATGCATATTTGGCTATCGTGTAAGCAAAACAAATTTAGCATTCTGAACAAAACGTTGACCAGACGTATACATTATGGACAAAGGGAAAATACAGTTTTGACATATTTTTTTTTTAAGAACACCCGTGTGAGTCAAATTCAAGAATATATAGAGGAAGCGAGCCCCAGGAAGATTTCAAACTTGCGATTGATTTTGAAAAATGAATTGCGTGTTAAATTATGCAATAGCGAATATCTTTAGCGCCTTCAGCGCTTTGATTTAATACTCACCGCATTCTGCATTAACCAATCTGGTTTAACTGATTTTATCTGTATTGCAAAGTACGTCGGCTTTGTGTGAGTAGAATGAAACATTATTCACGGGTGTTGATGTGGATAAGATAGTCAAATTAAGGATTATTTAATTACTCCGAAGCGTCGTTCGGTGAGTATTTATTTGAATAAATAGCTTTACGCTTTACTTTACGTTGTCTTTATTTAAAAACGAACGTTTTAATTGTATGCGTACAAAATGACCAATAAAATGTTGCATTAGCTCATTTTTTACTTTAATGAAAAGAACATTGTTGGTATTGTTATTCGAACGCGTAACACTTATATAAATACATTCCATGCATATTTTATTATTTTTTATGGGGACATAACATATTGAACATATTGCTATTGTACACATTACACCGATGACAAATGATTAAAATATAACTGTTAATAAAGCTTAATATGTATGCTTCCTTTGCTTTAACTAACCTCTGGAAGTTTGAAGTATATTGGTATTTTTTTACTAACGTACATACATGCTATAAAGAACCACCGTACACATTTTAATAAAAATCAAGCTAAAATGACGCTCATGTCACACGTTATTAATCACGTGACTTGTAGGAACACTTTATATATTTTTATCATTTAATGCGTCAAAAATTATGAACTTTTATTTTGTATTTAAGCGGTATGTTCCGAAAACGCATTGTACGTATTTTCAATAGTATTGTAATATATAATACAGATATTGCCTAGTGATGAGGCTTTTTAACTGTGACAGTTTATATTTACTGCTGTTGTGGTCGAAGTCAGCATTATTTTGAAATATGTTGTCGTACGACGACGACAGCATAGATAATGTTATTAAATAAAATATAATTAATATATTTGAATAATACGATAATAGTTTATGTACTGTTTTGTGACTGAACGAAATAATGCAACGCATTAGCTGGCTAATGATTTGTTACGAACTATCATGACGTTTTAAAGAAACATTAGTGCATTTTTGCAAAATAAAATTATTTGAAGGAAAACGATAAAATTACGCTTTCATTTAAAAATTGTAGTTGATTTAAGTATATATATCAGGGCACAATATTGCAAACGTTGTTTCGTGATACGTTCTGTAGCAAAGCATGCATTCCGAGTTCCCATGATGCATATTTGGCTATCGTGTAAGCAAAACAAATTTAGCATTCTGAACAAAACGTTGACCAGACGTATACATTATGGACAAAGGGAAAATACAGTTTTGACATATTTTTTTTTTAAGAACACCCGTGTGAGTCAAATTCAAGAATATATAGAGGAAGCGAGCCCCAGGAAGATTTCAACATGCAACAGCAACAGCAACAGCAAATGACAACGGTTGTTCAAACACAGCCAACGGTCGTTATGGCACCTACGCCGATGGGTGGTGGTTGCGCTTCTTGTGGGGTATGTAACATTCTATTGCGACCTGCAACTTGTTTCCAAAAGATAAGAGGATATTAAGTGCAGTGTATTCTGCAAAAAAAAGTTCTGTCCATCGAAAGTTGTTTCATGCAAGCTAAATTACATCAGTTCTCTTAAACGGAAATGACTTTTATTTCACTATAATACACATGTATGTCGTTTTGTTAGGAATACTTTGAATTACGTTTATGTTCGAAATCCCTTATACAAACATATTTTATTATTTACCCAATTTTAATGCTGTTTGTATTTTTGTCGATAGATGTCCATTACAGGCACTGTTGTAAAAGTTTGTGTATTTAAGTATTTAGGGACAAGGACTGAAGGGTCAGTGTTGGCCAGCGTTTTTTATTGGATTGCTATTTTGTTTCAGGTTGGAGTGATGCGGGAGAAATACACGTGTTGTGGCGTTCTACTAGGCATTATCTTCTTCCCGATTGGTATCATTTGCTGCTGTATGATGAAAGAGAGGAAATGCATACGGTGTGGTTACACGATTTAAGACGAAAGCCAATAAGCAAGGCGTGTTGATTTCAGCATCGTACACGAATGCTTTACTATGACTCATTAATATTAAAACAAAACTATTTGAAATGTCAAGACATTAATTTTTATTGAGCACATAACACACCCTTTATTTTAAAATACTAAAAAATCTGTGTACCAGCGGAACACTTAGTTTTTTGTGGTGTGTATTAGCATTGTAAAATAATGTGTTTATACATGTACAGGCATGTTTAAAAGTATGCATCGTGAATAAAATTGAATAAACCATGTTTTCTAATATGTCCACTATCATAGTTTATACTGGATGTATTTATAATGCTATTAAGTAACGTTGGATAAGCAGTAAGTTCCAATAGCAATGCGGACTGATAATACAAAGCACTTTAGGGTATACTTAAATGCAGTGCCCGTAATTGTTTAAGGTTGCATAAGTCTTGCAGACGTTTTGATTTGCATTTCAATTTTAATAGTATGATAGTCTTCATCATAAATTGATGCGGCAAACGAGAAAGTGCGTTGCATTTTTATTATGTTCATTTAGTAGATTAGACGTGCGAATATTCAAGCTGCGGATTTTGTGTTTTAGATATTTGGTGAAATGTCTAAGGGTGTTTTCTAGAATCTAGAAAGTCTCAGGGTAACGTCTTGCTGCTGTATATTTATTATGCGCACTTGTAGTTATGTACTTATTGATGTAGTACCTATATATAAGACTTATGAAACTCGAAAAACGTTTTCAGGATAAACCTTGTTTTAACACCCTTTAGACTTTTATTTACGGCAAGTGACAAAAGGCATATACATGTCTATAAAACAATTATAATCACGCACTATAATTATGCTATCATGTAAACAAACACCATACGCTCTCGTGTTCATGGTCGTTTGCTAACAAAGTACCAAGAGCAAAACTGGTTGGGCGGGAAGCAATCAGCTATCTTAAGGTCCCAAGCCGATTGAACTCGGTTTTTCGCCTACAAAACAAGTTCACGCGCGTTGCAACTTTCACATTCCGTCGAAAGGTGGCGGCACATTCCTGGTGTTTTACAACCAGAACCTCAAAAAAAACAAAACAAAAAAACAAACAACAACGCGTGAGTTTGATTAGCGAACCATGAACAGCGAAATTTAATTTAACATTCCTCGTTCACATAAGTGTGCTGGTTAAAATTGTTGATATTACGATGGTATATTCACTGAAGAATCGCATCAGACCTGATTGTTGGTTCCGACCCAAAACGTTTGTTTTGGATAAAATGGTGGGTGTTAAAAACAAAAAAGCATTTTATTTCAAATAGTATTTTCTCTTGTTTGGGGACACTCCCACAACGACAAGAAATAAAAAAAAAACTAAGATTATCAGAGTATTATATCAAACAAGATTAATAGAGTAAATAAGTTCATACATCCTTAATTGGGCGTATATCAGTTTGATGTGGAAATAAGCTATATTATAAAAGTTAAAACAAATTGTCATACAATATTCAAAAGTATAAAAGGTTTTATCACAAAGACCATAACAAGTTTTACAAAAAACAAGATCATATCCCAAACATGTTGCCACAAAAGAAACGGAAGGGACAAAGACACAATTATATTCCAAACATATTACCACAGAATCAATGGAAACGACATGGCCTCTATACTTCAAACCAGCTAATTGTTCCGGTCAGAACACGGCTTTAGTAAATACGGTGTTTGCTACTTTTACAGTGATATGATATGTTTAAACTCATCAAGGATTACCTAACATAAAACATAAAGTTCTAATGAACTCAAGTATGACAAAACGCTCGAACGAAATCTGGTATTTCTGTTTTAAATAATTAAACCAGCACTCCTTTCGTTGTATCAGTAAGTTGCGTTGGTCCCTACAGTTGAAATCAAAGAACCAAATGTAATGTAAAGCCATTAACATACAATTATGACATTTCAAGATTATTAATTTAAATTTCACTTTGATTTTCTTATAGATTTGATTGTCTGCTTAAGAAACGAGAGCGCCGACTGCGGTGAAAGTCTATTGGCAAGATACAGGGAAGTTTATGCTGGAGTTAATGTTAAAGGAACAGATGACTGAATGACAATCTAAATGGCTATCAAAAAGAAAAGTTGGTTTTTAGAATAAGTATTAAATTAATTAATCAAGAAGTGATGAAACCATCCAATATCAATCGGAAAAACAGTTATATGTATCAAGGGGGCTTGGAATTTTGTGAGCCAGTAAATGTCCAGATGTAAATATTATTTCTGATTGACTATACGTGTAGTTATGCTTTTGTTATAATTAACGTTATCACTGCATCATTACTATTTACGAGACTGAACGACTTTTTAATTCGGAAGCTAAGGCAAAATATTACAATGCGCGCTGTATTTTGGAGAATACGTTCTGGAGTTTTTAATCCTCATTCAAATTTTTCAAATAATGTCAAATAATATGCAACATAATTTGCAGATTAATACCACAATACTGTTATTTGAACCCCTCCCCCCTCTCTTGCCGCACACAATTGCAAGGTAAATGCTTGCCGCCACAAAGTTTAATGATATTACAGCCCATAAAAAAACTCGGCTGCAAGAAACAAGACAATTATTTATCCGTTAAAACTATTTAAAGAAACGTACCCCATTAATAAATACAATGAAAACGTATGTTATATCAAAATCAAAAACGACGAAATTCATTTTGCTAAAAACACATAACCGAACTTGCACAATTTTTGCAAAAAATGTTATGAACATATTTATTGGAATGATGTCATATATGAAACAAGTTGTTGAACTACGATAATTTAATCAAAATCTCGTTCACCTCCACGATTTAAGGGAATTGTTAACAGATTTTGGATTTTTTTTAATGTCATTAGATATGATTGCTTACAAATCTTAAATATTTTTTAATAGTTTTAACTAATATTTAGAGTACGAAAACAGTTGAACAAAAACAACAACAACTGACGTCGCTGGGATTCGAACCCGTGTCGTCAGGATCCGTAAGTGGATGCGCTACGACTGTAAATAGGTTGATGAAAATATAACATATTTGCAGTACCGCTTTAACAGTTAAGGTAAAATATGTTGTATATGGCGTCTGCAGTATCTCGCACTATCCGCCGTAACCAAACTAAGTGCGTGTGTATGTTGGCGGGAGCACTCGATACAAATATTCTACAAATATGTCTTCCACGTCTTTGGAAACCAACAGTATAGACCGAAACTTTGTTTTGTTTTTATATGGCTAGTAATTTCAATCTCATTAAAAGCCTCGCCAGCCACTTACAGCAACAAGTAATTATATAAGATATTAAATATAATGAAAGTTAAGATATAGTGTTAAAGTTTAAAGAAAAGGCCATATATTGTGACTTATTGTGTTATTTAAAAAGCTTACTACAAACACCTAAGATGATCCAGCGAATAGAACTATGGTCATGTTTGTAAATAATTATACAGTAAGAGCGGCCATATGCTACTTGAATTAGGTAACTATAATTACGTCTTAGACTACGTTTGTTCAGTAAAGTTGTCAAAGCTGATGCTTTCTAAGCTCTGACGTAAACTATGGCCAGGGCCGTCTCGTTCATAGAAAACAGTCTTTCCGCGTCACGTTACACGTCCATACACAGAATGCGTTTTCCTGATAAGGACGGGTCTATTTGATGCGAACTTTAGAATAACTTTTAAACAATGCTTCGATCTTAACAAGTATTATTAAACGACAAACATAAAACAATAAAAAATAAGATTTAGTGATATCCTGCAAAACTTAAATAAATAGAGGATATGTGTTTTATTTTCTGGGTAATACCGTGAATTATTTTTTCAGTAAAGAGAGAAAACCACATATTTTTGTAACACAACTAAAACTACTGCTTCAAAGAAATCGTTGCAAAAGCACATGTGCAATATAAAAAATAATATTTACAATACAATTATAGTTAAATATATTTACAAATAGGAATGAAGTAAGTAAAAAAAGCACACTGATATTCGGGTTCTCGAAAAGTGTAAGCTCCTCATTAAGGAAGTTTAATCTCTTGCTGATTTCAGGTAAACACTAGGTCGACTATCCTTAACATTTAACAAGAAATGGAAAATCTGATACTACTGACTCATAAGGATAATAGTAAAGGCAGTTGTTTTATTTTAAACGAGCTTGCGAATATTATCGGAGATATGCATCACTTCTTGGTAAGGTTTACCTGTAAAATTGACTTACACCCTGTCAATTCGTACACTTCAATGTTAGCAGATATGGTCGTTTGTTAAAGAAGTTATGTCTATAAAAACTATAGATGTCCACATATTTATTTGTAATATGTCCAAAACAATTATAGGTATAGGTATAATGTAACAACAATAACAGTGCAATATTCTCCAATTAATAAATAACTCTCAGAAAACAAGTCCTGCTATCACAATGAAATTCTCGCGCAGCTGTCCAACACTCATTCACCACAATAGTATAAGTTTTAAAGAATGATACAACATTTAAATGCATTAACGAAGCAGATCACTTAATTTGTTGGGTCTTTAGACTATTATATTGTTATACTATCTATGTGAAGTCAGTATTTCTAATATTTCTTACATGGCCTGACTGAATTACATAACAAAATTTCTGGGCCCTTTTATTCTCTAGTGACCATAAAGTTGGTCACTGACCAATTTTACATGGCCCGACCAAGAATTCTTGGTCGCTTGCCCCAGAATATATGGTCTACGGACCAAAAGTTGGTCTTTGTGATGTCAATCGACCATACAAATGGTCATGAACGCTCAAAATGACACCATGCACAAGTACGCCGCCATATTTAAAATTCGAACAGAAATTTGTGTTAAACAAATTATGGGCGCTAAGAAAGATGCATACACCGCTTTCAACGAAAATAATACAGAGATTTCGTCATATCTAAATATAACCTTTTTCATGCTTTGTTGAGTCGCTGCCAGAAATAGCTTAAACCTTACCACAATGCAACGCGACAAAAATGGCTGCGACTGGATCTGAAATGTGAGTGGTCTGTCAATCAAATACGAAACAAGTACTAATGTATGCATATTAAAATAGGCATGCAGCGAAGATGAAAAGGTACGGTCACTAAACGTTATAAAAAGCTTACAATGTGCATACACTTAGATATCATAATATGAAATTGAAGTCCAGACACAGTAAGAACAACAACAACGAAATTGGAATTTGCAGTAAATGGTTGAAATGTTTTTAAAAGGCTATGTCTTTAGTTTGCATGATGTTCTGTGAAGTTAACAAGTTCACGTGCAACTTAAATCTATATGCAGGGCATATCAGTAGAAGTAGTAATATGCCTTACCCTCATAGTATCGGTTCTCATCATAGTCAAGATTCAAGATGCAATGTTTATTGCTATGTGGCCTCCGGCCCTTGCAAGTTCAAGAAACATCGTATAGCCACAAAAGTTCAATACACCGACAATGTATAAGCAAACATACATATGTAATGGTACAGTTATTTATAATTAACTTCTATCCAGTAACACATTTCTTCTTTCAAAAGCATAATATAGCAACATAGCAGTACTCCTGGTCACCTTTTCTTCCCGGGAGTTATAATTATATTACATTTACTTATAGTAGCGGATGTAAAGAACTGGGTACAGTAAAGTATGTCGTACATATTAATAGAAAATGACATTCATTTTCAATATCACTTTTGCAAAACGGACAGAACCTTTGGTCTCTTTCGATATTCAAATAGCGGCCCTTTTCAATCATGAGCATATGCATTTCGAAATTTACGAATTGTTCAAAAATAAAATATACCTCAAAATCAAAGTTACTTTTAAATCCATTGAATGTTTTAATTTTTGGGTAACTATAACACCTTTTTATCCACTGCTGTTCACAACATTTTTCAATCGTTGAGCATAATTTTGCAAGAACGGTGGTAAATTAACAACCGCTTGTTGTTCCCACACATTTCCAAGCCCTATGGATTGCAAGTGATTGCGTAATGAGGTGACCCAGTTTTCATGTCCTATGCCATCAAAGCATTTCAACATTTCATGGCACTTTTTATTATGACGGGAATGAGGTGTTTCCCGTGTATTCGTAACCAATATTTTATAACTCTCATAGATGAATACATATTTACTGAATATCTGCCACAATCACCTAAAATAGCATTATTGCCAGAGTACATTGGTGCTGACTTAAATCTTTTATATACACATGTCTTTCTACAACTTCAAAATATGTTAGCTCCCATATTTCCGATCCATATAATAAAATAGGCATCACTTTAGCATCAACAATCGTAGAGTAACAATGATAAGGCATAGGCATATAGTCGTTTAAGGACGAAAGCATAGATATTATGGCACGTTTTTCTTTACAAGACATGTTTTCTGCCATTTTAAGCATAGGCAGGCTAGATGAATAATGAACACCTACAGAATTAAATCCTTGCGCACATTCAAGATACAAGATACAAGAAACTTAATTTAAAGTCGTTTTTTATAAACAGTTAACATTAGCTATCAAAGCTATTTTCCGACAAAAACAAAGTCTTAACAACAAGATAAAACAAACACCTAGATAAAAAGAAATGCAGATTATCACATATAATTTAAAGACATATAAGAATGATTGCTAAAAACATAAAATCCTTATTAAAAGTAATTGACCAGAGTATTTAAATAGATACATAAGACTTTTAAAATATATACTTAAGCATACTAATATATATACACAGACATGCAGAATAAAAATCACATGGAAATTCACTGTCAGTTTTGCAGGGCAATATTGGACGTATAGTGATATTCACCAGAGCTGATCTGTTAAAAACGCCAATAAGAGAGAATCTATTAAAAGAAACTGAAACCGGAAAAAAAGGCGCAAAACCCTACGTTTAAACTATTTATAAAAAAAACCCTATCACTTTATACCACGTCCGTGGTAACTGACTGACAATGCATTCATGCGGACAAGCCATGTTTACAATGGAAAATGAAATCAAAGCATATGATAATAGCATGCATGGGCTACAACATAAAGGAGTAAAGTTAGCATTGACAAAGCATTAAGAACAGAGAGAGCATTAACAACTGGGACCACACCAAGTCCTGATCAGTCTCACAAACTCTTTGTAGTTTTCCGCGCAGCGGATAGTGTTTGGGAGGCTGTTCCAAACCTGGGCGGCCTCGAAACTGAAGCTTTTCCTGCCGTATGATTCTGTTCTAATATGGGGGACTTTAGCTGTGTTACTGTATCGGAAAGAATATGATGAGTGTTTAATTTTCATGAGTTTGTGTAAGTATGGTGGAGATAGTTTGAATATGATTTTATATGCTTCTATTGCCATAGTTCTTAATCTGCTTAGGTGTAAAGTGGACATGTTTGCCCTATCAAGCAAGGTTTCATAGCTGGAGGAGAAATCATTAAAAGTGATTCTTAAAGCCCTGTGCTGAAGTTTCTCTAGTTTATCAGAGTTTGTTTTGAAGCAGAAGTGCCAGACTAGCGGGCAAAAATTAAAGTAAGATCTTATAAATGACTTGTATATTAAGATTTTATTATCAGATGCAAGGAATTTGCTGAGTCTTAATAAAACGTTTAGTTGTTTCGCTGCCTTTTTACACATGCTGCTGATTTGTTGGTCAAAGTTTAATAGAAAATCTATGTCAATACCGAATTCTTTTAAATGTTCATGAGTTTTTTTACCAATAGAGATTGCTTGAAATTTATCTGGATTAGCCTGCATTTGGTTGAAATTAAATCATTGTATAAGTTGAGTGCTTTCTGATTCAAGGACTGATTTGAGTGTTTCAATGTTTTTGTGATTACATGAGAGGGTATTATCATCTGCATAGTTGTAGAGTGTTGATTTGTGTACAATATAGAATATATTGTTCATGAAAAGATGTAAAGATGAGGGGCCCAAGTATAGAGCCTTGTGGAACCCCTTTTTTGGTTTCTAACCAAGGACTATGGTTAGAGCCAAGTTTGACTCTTTGTTTGCGGTCAGATAGGTAACTGTGTACGAGGGTGCAGGCACTGTCAGATAAACCGTAGGCAGACATTTTTGCAATAATTAGGTCATGTGGAAGGCAGTCAAATGCCTTAGATAGGTCCATTAGGATTGCGGCTATGTATTCATTTTTGTCGAGTGATTGTTTCCAGTCTTCACAAAGACGGAGGAGCGTAGTTTGACATCCATAGTTAGGTCTAAAAGCTGCCAAATAATTGCTGAAAATGTTTTCAAAATGGGTGGATAGTTGGTTATTAATTATTTTTTCAAAGATTTTTGACATAGATGGCAAAATGCTAACAGGCCTATAATTCATTTTGACAAAGGGGTCCTCTTTTTTATAGATTGGTGTGACCTGTGCAAGTTTGAGGTTGTTTGGGAATTGACTGTTTTTTATCATATGGTTTGCAATGTTAGTTATAGGTTGTGAAATGATATTTGAAGCTGCTTTTAGAATTTAGGTGGCAGTGCTTCAACGATTGTGGCTTTCTTTGGATCAAAGGAGTTTAAGTGTGATTTAACCTCTGCACATGTTGTAAATTTGAAATCGAATATAGAGTTGTCAGTGTGATGAAGTGAAATTTTGCTGATGCTTGGATGATCCTTGTTTACTGGGGTGTTATTGTTAATGCCTATATTATTTGCAATATTTACATAGAAATCATTCAAGATAGTACTGACTTGTGATTGATCTGACACTAAGTTATCATTTTCTTTCAAGATAATTTCGTTTGTGTTTTTGTTTTGAGTATGTTTTGATAAAAAAAGGTTTAGTAGTAGGCCAAAAGTCTTTTAATTTGTGACCGCCACTACATCTCTCCATGAAATAAGTATCAATAGAGTTTCTTTTTATTTTGGTCTTTTGGTTTCTTTTTTTTTGTAGGCTTCCCAATTCTTCATACTTCTATTATTTGCGTATGTATTATGAGCCTGCCTAGTTTTGTAAATAACTTTTCTATATTCAGAATTCATATATGGGGTCGGATTTGTCCTAGGTTTTTTCTGTTTAATAGGAGCGTGTTCTTCAACTATTTCTTTAAATAAAGTTTCAGTTGCCCAGTAAATATCATCAACATCATCAAAAATATGAGCAATATGAAAAGGTACTTTTGGCAGATCATCTTCAAAGGATTCGTCATTAAAAATTTTGTAACTTCTAAATTATATTTTTTTCCGATCAATTGTGTTCATATGTTCCTTAAGTGTTGTAAAAATCATACTATGCCAATCACTAATGCTGCAGTTAACAACTTTTGTATTACAAAGTAAATTACTAGAGTTTGTTAAATAACATCGATTAGTGACGGCGTAGAATTTCTGGTAAAACAGGTTGGATTTTGCACAAGATTTGTAAGGTTGAAAGTATCGATTAGACTATCAATAGCTCTGATAAAACGTTGGATTTAAGTGATTATTTGAACTTGTAGAATCTGGATTTTCATCATATTGTTACATGAACACATAGCTAAGTACTTTTTACTTATTTGTAGTTAGTTTTTCTTTCTTTTTTAGTAAAATAATTAGATACAAATAGTCTTATAAATATTGTGTATATAACTTTATACGTTGTGCATTAATTGTTACCTTTTAGTGAGCGAAAAATCAAGGGATTTTGTCGTTCATTCAGTACAATAGAGATCAATTACTGCATTGTGCAGGTGTGGATAGAAAAAACATTGATAAAACCGGACAATTAAACTCGTTCACTATTGAAATCATACAGTATCTTGAAATACAGAGGCGCCCGGGGCGGTAAACATAAGCTGAAACGAAATCATGACATAAACCAGGGTGTTCACTTGGAGAATATTACATTACTACCAAGAGAAATTCCTACAATAACCAGTAACTTGTCAAATACAGCAAAATACAGCTAAAACATGTAAAAGCGAGCAGGTAAAATATCGCCGCCATTTCTTGTTGTTTCTCCGTTGCGCATCACTGGGTCGTGAAGCGAAGTTGAGAGTCGTGAAGGATTATAAAGTGCAGATATAAATATTTGATATGAATAGGATAGCAATGGTATATACTTGCAAAGGATACGTGTATTATACCTTAGCTAATCCGATAAACTGCTATCGATCGTCTGACCAGACGAAATTTCGTTCACCGCTTGTATTAGCCTGGGGTTATAACACATTTACATCCCTTATTGTGTCCATTGTTTTATACATGTATGTCTGTTATCAAAGTCTTCACACAACTTTATTTTTTTTTACGACATAAATATTTACTTATTATTCAATACAAAAAAATCGCATTGTCAAAGTCGAATATCCTTTTCGGAAACCTGCCTGGGACTCTTTTATTTTATCATATGCTTGAAGATAAAACGAAAGCCTTTTGTTCAATATGCATATATCAATTGTGCTTAAAACATCTATAAGTAATATCCCCCTATAATTATCTGGATTATGTGTAGGTCCTTTTTTATGCAAGGGTATTAAACTTGAACAATCCCAACTATCTGGGAAGGCGCCTTCTGTAAATAGCCTGTTAAATATAAGTTGTATATATGGAAGAATAATGCCTATGCTGTGTATAATATGATTCGCTAATAATTTACTCGCAATTGATTTTCATGGGATTCAATGATTTCACTGCTTGTAAACATTATTACTTCTGTGATAACAAAATTAAAAACTTCGTTCTGTGATTCATCAAAATCGCCAGTATTTACATTAATATCGATATTTTGTATCTCTTCTTTTTCATAATTTTCTAAATGAAAGTTGGTATGCACGATTTTGTGAAATATTTATGAATTAATATAAAATGTGTCAAAACTTTATTATACATAGATTTCAATATAAATTAAAATAAAAGTTAGGAAGAACATGTGTCGAAAAATGCGAAATAAGCAAGATATCTTATTGTGAACTCGAAAATGTCTGTGCAGTCGAATTCGCCAGCATGCATGTACGATGTGAATCTAAATTTAGTTTTGGTGCAGATTCGTTCATACGACACAAAGATACAATTTTGTTTTACGGATCATTTTAATTCCCTGCAACGATATCTTTTCATACGACACACGAATACTAACTTATATCCTAATAAAAAGACACATTTTTCGGTTATTGTAAATATGTACGAAATATCTTCGTCACAATCGGATCGGGGTGCTAATTTGTCTTTGCTGCATTTTATGAAATTCGTCTTCAATGTATACTTTTTCTTGCCTATGTTGTGTTATTGTAACATATTTTTATCAATATATAACAATGTAACACATATACAAATCGTGCATACCCACTTTAAACAGTGTTTTAAAATGTTCATACCATTTTCACAGAAAATGTTAAGCTCTATTGCTGAATTTGTGTGAAGATAAATTTACATTTTCCAAAAAAAGTTTTCTGGTCTTTGAATGTGTTCGATAATTTGGTTACCACGTTACTCTTATATCGTATACGTTTTCTACACAATATGTGATAATTCTTTATTGCCGATAAATAGTCCTCTAGATTATTCACATTATTGTCTACCCTAAATAACCAAAGAGTCTTACCAACTTGCGTTTAATAATATTTGCATTCTTTATCAATATAAAGAAGTGAAACTCCAGCTGCTATAGCAGTATTATTTAAGGCAAGTGACCAATTGCCAAACAGTACAAAACAGCACAATCCAAAACAACAAAAACACATATAAGAATACAGCTAGGGTCACCGCCTTGATACGGTCAATGCAAAGCATTGGGGTTAAAACCGGTTTTAGAGCGCTCAACCTCACACTTTGCCCAGCAATATTCATGATACATATAAGTGTAATTAAAATTTAACCTCATAGCATTGTGACTCAAATTAAACAATAATAAAATGGAATTAAAACGCATTCAATTTAATTACCATTTAATTACTCGATGGCAGGAAAGATACCATAACAACTTTTTGAGGAACGATGAAATGAAACTAATAACAAGTGTCAACTACATCCCTTCGTTTTAGAAAAAGATTTAAGAATATAGCATCATAAAGTTAATATTTCAGATCATCATCGTGCAAAAACAGGAAGAAGCAGCAATAATGGGTGTAAAAGATCCATATTACATAGCTTGGTTGTTTATGTGACTGCTAAAACATAAAAAAATAAAAAAAATAAAACAAGAATCGCCCGTCAGAGAGAAAATATTAATAAAATTTAACGCTATAAACCCGATGACCCATGCATGTAGCCTAAACAGTGAAAGTGTGTCGTATGAAACAATATAGAAGCGATGACGTAAAAGAATCAATGTAGCCAAAATCTGTGAAAGTGTATAGTATGACTTAATTGAGAAGCGATTACACGATGACGTGAAAAAATCCAAGGGCAGTACTGTAAAATAAAAAATATAAATATAAAAGGGGTAGTACTGTAAAATCGAATTACCAATAAAACCAGCATAGTTGATTGAATATTTAAGAATAAAACAAATAAAATGGTCATTCCATTAATAATTCCAAATTTTAAGAGAAGAAAGATATAGTGAATCGAAAACCAACAAGCATGTGTTTTTAAGTACGTTAACATCATATCCTTTTGATAAAATTGAGTTAATTAAATTGAAAAGTTTAATATAAACATTTTCTTTAAGATATTTTAATTTGCGAACACGCTTCAAAACATCTCCATAAAATGATGGGTGGAAAATTCTATTAGTTAAACGCCATTTTAAAGAAATATTATATTTTGAAATTAAATCACCATTTTTGAGTGAAATTTAGCGAATTTACTTCGAAGGTTAGGATACAAAAAACTTTGCTTTAGCGATGTCTTCGTTAATATACGATTACGGTCATTAAAATCTTTAATACATGAACATGCTCTGGCATAACGTACCAACTGCGAAATGTAAATACCATAGGATGGAGTTTTAGGGATGTTACCATCTAGAAACGGAAAATTCACAATTTCAAAGTTAAAATCGTCCCGTTTGTCGTATAAACTTGTCTTAATCATATTATTATTAATAGCAAGATGTAAGTCTAATACGCAGCATCTGTATTGGATTGACACGATCTATTTAAGACTAATTCGTTAGGGTAGATTTTGTGAATATATTGTTCAAAGAATGGGTTATCTAAATTAAGTATGTCATCAATGTACCTACTAGTTAGGTTAAAACGTTTAATCAAATCTAGTTGTTTAGTTTTCAATAATTCTAACATAAAATCGCTTTCATAACAATATAAAAAAAGAAAAGCTATAAGAGGCGCACAATAAGTACCCATAGGAACGCCGATAATTTGTTTAAATATTTTACAAAAACATGTACTATTATATTCAACTAACAAGTTATCTAGAAGAAAAGTAAGTGCTGCACAAAAATCAAGACAGATCCAAATGTTGTATTTTTCTAATATTTGATTAGTAAAAAAAGCTGTTTTAGTGTTTAAAGCAAGATACGAACACTTCTCTCTAGCAAATGTTTTTTCAATCAAAGAAACAAGTTTGGATTTTATTAAAGTTTGAGGAAGCGTTGTATATAGTGTAGAAAAATCATATGTTCTTACCTGTGACACCTTATATTTTTTCTTTTGAATTTTATCAATAACTTCTAAGGAGTTTTTTATTGACCAAAATAGGTTTATATTACTATTTTCATAAACTTTATTACAATATTTAGCTATATAATATCTTATAGCACTCAATGCAGAAGTTAGATACACTGATAATTGCTTGGTGGTACAAGACACTGAATTAGCGATATAACGACTTGTATATGGTGTTTTATGTAATTTAGGTATCCTGATGATTTTTCGGTTTTTAATGTCTGTTTTTGTTTTAGAAAGTAGATGCCGACTGCAATTAATAAGGATATCTTGAAACTTATTAATAATGATGTCTATAGGTTCATCAGTGTAAAAACACATAGCAAACACATCATTAGTTTCAATTGCCTTTGAAAGGTTAAGATTGTATAATTCTAGATTCTGCACACAGAAGTTTCCCTTAAAGCTTCCAATTTGTTGGTTTTCAAGGTTACCATTTCATTACTTTCAATTAACAATGTTTCTTATTTTAAAACAATTGGTAAATGGTCAGAATAAATTTTCACGTCAACATACATAGCTTTGATTATATCAAATAATTCAGCATTATTAATAAAATAAGCAATAACACTACAGCCATTTGAGCTTACGTAGGTTAAATTACCCTTATCTTTATCAGATCCACATCTACCATTCAAAATATATAATGCATACACTTTTATGTAACATCACTATTTTCGTATACAAAAGAATTCATGGGCGGTATATATACAGCTATTAACAGTATATCTCTAGATATCTTAAATACCTGTTTATTATTTTTTTAAACATTGCCATCATTAAACATATGAGGTACTTGGGTAACACAGGGACCTATACAGGTTATATTACACTAATTCGGATTCCCATAAAGATGGATGTGTCCTCTTCCAATAATTGCATTCAAAAACATACCGTCTCGCAACTTCTAAGAAAGTAAATCGCTGTTGAATGCACCCACCGTAGAAAAACCTGTTTTGCAAGCCCAATTTCGACAAATGCCCCACACAATATAAAAGACACCCCCAAAAGTTCATCTTTTCAGTTAGCTACCAATCCAAGGCATCAAAGTACTCCAGACACATACAGGATATTACAAATATCCACAAAAGACATGTCTCACATTGTTAAATGGCTTTTATTTAAGAAGAGAAAAGGAACTCTTTAGCAATAGGCACTACTTTCGAATGGACCACGGAGGGATACACAATGATTTAGTGTAATGTAACCTTTAAGGGAACTCAACCTTGTCCTATCTTTTTCAAACTTTCTCCAAATGAGATTTGAACTATTTGTACAATGAATATGCAATTTGAGTTCATTCGGATGGGCATAAAGGCCTTAAAATGGCGATTAAAAGAGGCGACTAAATTGGCCGCAGCAGTGTCGAAATGCATGATTTTTCGTCTTAGTCACGACAGCTGATTTTTTGTCCCCAATAATTATTACGCGTAACTTTAATGGCAAAAAATGGTACCATTGCATGCGAAATTAATCAATACATCAGGAAAAGGCCCCAATAAATGTATTAATTGTGAATCAGTACACTTTTCTTCATGAAAAATGAGATTTTTTTTTAATTTTAAGCCTTTTTTTTCAATGAAAAACTCACTTACAGCCTATAAAATAATGTTTTTTAAGAAAATTATTATTATTTGCTTTAATGACAATTAAAACATTCAAACTGCAGTTAAAAGAATGAATGGAATGATGATAAGAGGCAAAATTTGCAGCTTTCAAGCCAATGCAAGCCTACAACCCAAAATTATCACTCAAAAAGGTGCTAATTGCTTCTTCGACAGCTTACAATGCAATGTGATGTTTTTTGCACATCCAGATAGTCTCTTTCCTATATAGAGTCTTATTAGCTACATTTCATTCAGTGTTCTCTCTCAAACCCAGTGGTGATAGCTTAAGTTGTAGCAAAAATGCCCACAGTCTCTAAGCAAAAAGCATGTTTGCTAAAGAATTCCTATGCGAAGGGTCACACTAGTGTCATGATGGGAAAGTCATTTGGGTATGAATCCTCTGTAGTTCAGCGTTCATTCGTTCGACTACCTGGGGATGACTATCAGGATCGAATTTCCCAGCTTGATGAAGTGTTGACCTTTCAGGATGTTGATGGATCGTCCACAAGCGCTGCACCACTGCGGCCGCGGTCCAGGACACGGAGTAGGATTGAGGAGTACACAAACCCGGAGTCAGGTAAGGTTTATCCAGACCTATTAACAAATAAAATTTATAGGCCCCTGGAACTTGGCATTATGTTCAATACTGAAATAAGGAAACATATAGAGGAGACATCATGCCATGGCTTTCTCATGATTGACACGGCAAACTCGAGGAACTGGGGATTTGGCTCTAGTGAGCGGCTAAAATGTGACTCGTGCTCGTATGTAAGCCCGTACTATAGGCTGTATGAGGAGCTGGAAACCGGCAAACGGGGCAAAAAACCTGCCAAAATCAATGTCGGCTTACAAACAGGTCTCATGACCACTCCCATATCCAATACTGGCATGAGTCGCATTCTGGCACACGCTTATATTGCCCCCCCCCCCCAAATGTATCCGCGATGCATCGGGCTGCCAGTAAAGTGTCTGAGGCAATGGTAGCCCTCAATGAGAAAGACATGCATGACATAAGGGAAAAGATCAAGCAGGACAATAGGCTGTGTGGATTAAAGGATGGAACCAAAGTGAATGTGGAGGGTGACACTTGCTATAACAACCCACTGTTCAACTCTGGTGGACACACCCCGTTCCAAGGTGGTACGATTGCGGTTACAACCATGTGCGAAAACAACACCCGGTCCAAACGGATCATTGGTGTTCATGTCGCAAACAAGTTATGCATGGTTGTCAGCCGCCTTCGTAACCAAGGAATTGCAGTGGATTGTCCAAATCATGACGGAAAATGTACGGCAAACATGTCTGAGACGGACGTTATTGGGAACGAAGAAAAGTGGAACGAGCAGGTTGCCCGGAAAATTAACACAGACCTTAACATAGCCTCATTCACTGGGAATGGTGACTCCAAGGGCCACAGTGGAGTTGATAAGGCTCAGGTCCAGCAAACAGTTCACTTCAAAGATTTGAGGCACTTAGGTAACTCTCTGAAGAGAGCTATCAATAAGGCTCGATTTAGCAGTGGAATGTTTGCTGGACCCGCTTCGAAGAGAGCAAACTTTCAAAACAGGTTTGCTCTGTCAATCCGAGCACGATGCATGTCTGAGTTGACAAGAGCACACAAACAATACAAAGGTAATATAGAGGAAATTAAAAATCATATGCCCAAAGTAATTTCAAGTATTATTTTATGCTACAAGGGCTACTGTGGAGCATACTGCTCAAAGCATAGTTTGGCCTGTCGTGGTTCTGCTCGCGGCAAGAACAAAGCAAATTTATATCTGCCAGAGAACTGTAAGCTCAAGATAGCAATATCTGATGAAGCTCTGCTTAAGACATGCATCCAAATTGTACTTGGTCCTGAAAGCATTGACAGTACAAGGCTTCAGACCTCAACCCAAAAGTTTGAGGCTGTCAATCGCGCTTACCAGACCGCAATGCCCAAGACAGTGACTTTCTCCCGTAACTGCACAGGCCGCATCCACAGCACAATCCTTAAGCTCAATCATGGTCTGGCTGACTCTGCAATAGTAAAATCTGAATTTACAGGTGCTCATTTGTCTAAAGGTTCTAGGGTTATTGCCTATCTTCTTAAAAGCAAACATAATGACATGCTAAAGAAGACATGTGCATTTCAGAGAAGACGTAAGGCTGCCCGGTACTTTGCTAGGAAAAGGCGCTATGCTCTTCACTCTGAAATTCATTATTCTAAGGGCTTGACAGATCCAAAGCCAGATTTCAGTGACATCTCACAGCTAAATGACCACAGTTACAGCTAAATGTGCTTCATAAATAGAAAAGAAAGTTACTTTTCTGAAGAACTAGTGCTACTAACTCATCGGCTATGTTGCTGCACTGGCCGCAAGTCTGTAAATAGTGTACATATGTAAATAAGTAGTCTACTGCATGCACCGCACCCATATTTCCACTGTAAATACACAACTTAGTAAGTGCTTTTACCAGAAAACAGAAATTCATGTTTAAATTAAACAATCAGGATAATGATGCCCATTTAAATCATGTCCAATGCACCGGTCAGAGCAAGACAGCCGCTGATTGTTCACTATCTGCGGTTCAAGGGACAAATGGTCAGGCCTACAACAAAGAGAAAAATGGTATAAATGAGATACATGCATGCCATTTGGCATATATGGCATCTTTTGTTCCACCTGAAACTTCAATCTATGGACATAATTATATTTACTAACAAGATCAGTTGGAAATTTAACCCTTATCCTTCCATACCGAGTCCCCTTCCCATCCCGAACAGTCCCAAACCACCTAAACACCCCATTGGACCAAAATATTGGCATTTTTCATCTATTCTTGCACCCAAATCATCCAAAAAATCATTAAAACTTATTTTCTACTTATCTTGCCTGCAGACAAATCTATGTGACCTTGACATTGCAGTAAAAGTGCTTTTTAAAGGTTATATTACACTAATTCGGATTCCCATAGGGTCCCATTATAAAACTGACAACTTTCAACGCATTTTTTTTGTCTTTCCGACGCATCAATTTTTCCGAACCTGGTATCATTTTAAAGATGGATGTGTCCTCTTCCAATAAGTGCATTCAAAAACATACCGTCTCGCAACTTCTAAGAAAGCAAATCGCTGTTGAATGCACCCACCGTAGAAAAACCTGTTTTGCAAGCCTAATTTCGACAAATGCCCCACACAATAGAAAAGACACCCCCAAAAGTTCATCTTTTCAGTTAGCTACCAATCCAAGGCATCAAAGTACTCCAGACACATACAGGATATAACAAATATCCACAAAAGACATGTCTCACATTGTTAAATGGCTTTTATTCAAGAAGAGAAAAGGAACTCTTTAGCAATAGGCACTACTTTCGAATGGACCACGGAGGGATACACAATGATTTAGTGTAATGTAACCTACAAACAAAGGGATTGGCAACCTCGCGATATCCCGTTTCAGTGCGCAAAATAAACCGGTGCGCGAGATTTTCTAATCTCGATCGATAAAACGATTACTGTATCTACCATGCGGCTGAGTGATATCGATTGCGAGCGATTTCGCTCATTTATGGTGTTAGTTTTTTTCGTAATATTAGACTATAATTGTTGTTTAATAAACAAATACATATTCGTTCATTTTTGCCTTGTTTGTCTTGTCAATAAATAATTAGTCTTATTGACACGCAGTATGCGAAACGGAACCCAATTACCGGATGGGTTGACGAGTTACACTACCATTTGTTTCTCAGGGTTTCAATTGCCATTGTATATCGCACGTATGTGCATGTACCAAAGACCGGCCTTTTAATAATAAAAAATGTTACTCTGCTGTGTGTAAAATATTGACATTATCAACGCCTGTCAATTGCATATATTTAAAATGTATATTGTTCTTTATCATCCGAGACAATGAAGTTTTGCATGCCATTTTATTATTCTGTTGGACGTCTTTTGAACATGATATCCATGATAGTACTGAAAGTCTTTTCGTGATTTCGTGTTCAAGTATTGAACAAAAATCAGCGGAATTTGAAGGCAATGCAATTCAGAAAAGTCGTGTATCTTTTATTTCTCAGTATAAAGCATTAAATCGCTGAAACATACACATTAGTACATGCATGATAGGTAATTTTAAGAGTATATGTAAAAATTCATTCATGTTCATGTTACTAAGTGTAATGAGCATTCATTGTTGTATCAATTAAGTTACAGAAAATATTTTTACAACTCAATAGCATGTAAACAAATCACATTTTTGAACAAGATTGTGCACAAGTAACTATTTGCAATGTGAAATAGAACTTAATAATATGACTAACAATCTTCTATTTATTATTTCAACAATAAATGAATACGGTTCCTGCTGACATGGTGATAAAGTAGATTTAGTAGATTTATTCAAAGCCTACAGCAATACACAAAAAGCTAATTAAAATTAAATACCAAATAAACTTGTTTAAACAAGTTTGGAAAATTTATATTGATGATGAGTTCTGGAAACACATTTTTGATTAACATGATCAAAGATCTAAAAGTCACTTTTGAGTTAAGCAGAGATATTCACTGCTGGAATGTGTTCATTTGTGAAAAAATGCAACAGTTTAATTGAATGTATTGAATTTTTAAAACTAATTCAGATTGATTTTTCTTTTGTCTTCGGTCTTCGGCAAGCCTGAAGGTTTGTGAAGTTTGTTTTCGTAACTGCTATATCTAGTAGACATGGATTTAGTAACATCATCTTAGTGCTGGGATGGTCAAGGTACGTCTCATAAAAACAAAGAAATCAAATTTTGGTGTTAAATCAGTATCAGTATCCTTGGCATAGCTGTGATCTTCCATGTATGTCAGCACTATTTTAAGTCCACAATGTTTTGCAAGCATTATCAGTTCTAAATGTGGAAATGACCTAAGTTTGTACGCGTAAATTTCGCTGGCATCATGACATTTTCGTTTCCAGGGTCAAACTTTCCGTCTAAAAAGCAAACGACCCTCTTTTGCTTCTTTTAAGCGCACTGAAAATATAATAATATGAATTTAAAACAGAAGTTTGGCAATATAGTATATTTATTTATGCAAAATGACAGCTCTTGAAACAAAAGATAAATATGCTAATTGAACCGTACAAAATTAATTATTTACAGGTTTATTTGTCTCTTCATTTGTCTGTCCTTAGTACTCAGGTAATCAATTAATTTTATAGAAAAAAAACTTATACTGTTAAAGACTATTATATGACATGAGTATGTGCTGCTTATCAAACAATTTCAGGTTGTAGCCAGATTAACATGTTTGTAAATAGCCCCAAAATCCAGTTCTCACAGAGTTTCTAGAAACAACTTCCCCACAAAAAGGCAAAGACGCTGATCTAAATGAATCATTTGAAATGTTGGAGATTTTTTCATTTACAAATCAGGATTAAGGTGTAAATAGTAAGACTAAACATTAGAAGTTGAAGGTAGAGCTTTTAATAACAGAGCCTTATAAAAAGACCACTGCGTATGCAAACAAGTGTTAAAATTGCCTCTCTTTGTTCAGCTGATAGTGGTTAAACAAATCAAAATGACTGAAATTTTATTATCTTTGAGCTTATACAAAATAATGCCTTTGCAAATCATATGTGCACCACACAAGTCATTGAAGTGTAACATTTGCAAAAATAACAACATGATTAATATAGGGCTAGTATTGAATGAGCCTTTTTAAAAAGGCTGCATTTATATGTTGATCAAATTGATAGTGGTTACAAAATATAAAAAAAATGAATAAAATTGTATTATTTTGGAGCTAATACAAAATTATGAATTTGCAAATAATGCAAATTAAATTTTCACCTCACAATGGATTGAAATGTAACGTTTGTAAAGATACCAACATGATTAATATGGAGCTAGTATTGACTGAGCCTTTCGAAAAATGCTGCGACATAATAATGTTGATCAAATTGAACGATGTTACAAAATAAAAAAAATGACTAAAATATATTGTTTTTGAGCTTACACACAATTATGAATTTGCAAATAATGCAAATTAAATTTGCACCACACATTATATTAAAATGTAACGTTTGTAAAGATACCAACATGATTAATATAGGGCTAGTATTGCCTGAGCCTTTCGAAAAATTCTGCGACATATGTTGATCAAATTGATAATGGTTACAAAATAAAAAAATGACAAACATTGTATTGTCTCTGAGCTAATACAAAATTATGAATTTGCAAATAATGTAAATAAAATTGTCACCACACAATGCAATCAAATATTACGTTTGTAAGAATACCTACATGAATAGTGACATACGTTAATCGGATTATGGAAGTGTAAACAAGTGTGTTGAAATTTCACCATATCTGATATATCAAATAATATGTTTTCAAAAGCAAAACATTTAAAAGTGAATTAAACACATAGACGGTAAGTGTAAAATTTTGACAAACGCCAAGATTATAAAATTAAATGTGGAGCTTGTTTTGACAAATTTATTAAAAGAGTCCCTCCAAATGGCTTCATAATTAAAAAAATAATCACTGTAGCACGCAGATGTCTTTTTGCGGTCAAAATGTTTATCACAGTTTGTCTCACAATGGTTTTATTAAGTTTTGTAACTAAACCGATTTTTATAAAGATGAAATCAGAATAACGCTATCTTATGTCAATGCAAATGTAATAACGCAGAACAATTTACTCTTCATGTTTATTTCGCATGTTTTGGCGAAACTACCCACTGTTGTTTTTATTAGTAAATATAAAGCATTGGCGATAAAACATAAAATAAGATGTCTCAAATTCAACAAACCTTTGCTTCTTTGTTGGCAACACTTGGTTAATTGGCAATTATAATCTGATTGAATCGCTTTGTCTCGGACTGTCAAAATGGCTGCTGTGAAATTTTGCCTTGTCGCGTGAAGAATTCGTTGGGTCGCAAGTCTCGTTTCCGTTTTGCGCGACAACGCGTTAGCTTGTTCTTCGGAGCATTGAAGTTGCGCATCCCTTTGTTTTTATAGCTCCCTCGGTAACAGAATGATTCAATTCATGTCTTATACCTACCAAAACACCCTCCGTATTTTTCCGTCTATTAAAGACCTCTTTGCTGGCGATATATACCACACAAATCCTTGCAAAGAACTAGATTGGTAAATTAAATCAATATTCACTTCCTATGTTCCTAACAATATTACAATGTCAAATTTAGAAATATAATCTATGAAAAATGCATCATTCAGTCAGTTATTAATATAAAATCGACATGATCTTACAAATTATTTATTTTACCGATTAAGTGAATCTTTCAAAAGTTGACATGATAATACACAGACACAAACAAATGAACATAAAAAATAAGGAATTTCATTAAATTAAACAAATCTTAAAGTCAAAATACACGGAATTCTCGTCTACCTACATTTCATCTAATAGATATTTTTAAACAAGTTTCTTAAAAGTAAATTTCGATTTGATGGACTTCATATTATCAGGTAATGCATTCCAATCTTTCATACCAGTGTAGTAAAATGAAGAACTAGTAAAGCCATCAACATGAGGTACATAACAATTAAATATTGATCTATTCCCATACTGATGGACATCTGCACATTTGACAAAATGATCTTTCAAATAGCTTGGATATTTATTGTAGAAAATCTTATGGATATGGTTTTAGTCGAAGTTGCTTGCATCTTTGCTCAACGTTCAATAAACCAAGATCTTCAAAATTCGATACACCAAGTGATGTTCTACAATTGGAATCGTTAATAAAACGAACCTTTTTATTTTGGACTATTTGTAGCTTGTCCTTAAGCTGTTTCGTGAGCCCACAATATCACGAAGAGGATGCATAATCTAAATGCATTGTATTAAAGAATTACATAAGCTTCTTCTAAGACTTTTATTTAAAAAAAGCACTTTGTCTATATACAAATTTAAGTCTAGAGTTAACCTTCTTGACGATATTATTTACATTAGAAGTACCAGACAAATCAGCATCTAAAATCGAACCAAGATATTTAACATGCGTTTGAGATTTTATAACATGATCATTGCATTGTATATATATATATAAATTGTCCACTTTAGTGGGTTTACGCTCCGAACAAAAAAGAATACACTCTGTTTTGCCTAGATGGAGGGATAGCTTATTGTCTATTAACCACTTACTACAGGACTCCTGCTCTTTGCTTAAAACTTGACTGATGGTACTAGGATCTTTATGTGAATACAAAATTGCACTATCATCAGCATAGAGAATTAATTTACAGTTGGATGATATACTTTTTTTCATATCATTAATGTAAGTCAAAAACAAGAGAGGATCCAGTATACTCCCTTGGGGAACTCCACACACAACCGATTCGAAAACCGATTTAGCGGCATTAACATGTACAGACTGCGTCCTATCAGTTAGGTACGAGCAAAAACCACTCCACAGACTCCACTCCCATCGCACGAAGCTTTCGACCCAGTATGTCATGATCTACAGTGTCGAAGGCCTTCTGTAGATCCAACATAACCATACCAGTAAACAAGCCCTTAGAGGTTGGTCCACGTATATGATCCGACAGGTGAATAGGACAGGAGTCAGTGGAGTTGTTTCCCCTGAAGCTACTCTGATACTCATACAACAGACCGTTTTTCACTAAAAAGGATTCCAACTGGTTGTATACAGCTCTCTCTTAAGTTTTTGAAACAATTGACAAAATACTAACCGGTCTATAATTAGAAACCTCGGACCTATTGTCTTTCTTAAACAGTGGTTTTACCTTAGCACTTTTTACATCAATGGGAACTACATTGTTAACAATAGAGCTATTTATAAAAAAATGTAATATGAGTTTTGATATAAGGAGTAGAATCGTAAAAAAAAACCTGGCTCGGTTAAATAATGGCCTTCCAACTGAAGCTGAGTTTACTGTGATACTGATTTTTTGTCGAAATTGAGCCGAAACCCAGTTTTCTATCGTTGCATATGAAATGCTTTTTTGTGTTAGAGGTAACAAATTCGCAAGTTTGATACTAAGCAGCAGGGGGTGAGAGCATAGAGCATAACACACGTTAAATACATTGGTAAGATAGTTTAAGCATCGATTGCACGATTTTTATGTAAGTAATAAGACAACAAATTCCTCTTTATTGTCACAATGGAATTTAGCTTCACATAAGTTGGCATTTTTTCAGCGAGTCTGAATTCGCAAAATAGATAATTATAAAACATAATCGGGAGTGTTTAATGATGCACTTGTTTTGTAGTTGAATACTTTGAAATTATTGTTTTTTAATTGTGCAAGATAATAATATTCCTATTGGTAACGATAAATAACGAGATCGCCAAGTTGAATTGAAAATAATATAATGGCCGGCGGGACTCGAACGCACGATACTCGGGTCAGGCGGCCGGTGCTTTATGCATTAGGCCACGGAGGCGAATATTTTTTAACCTAAAAATACTAATTCAAAAGTCATAAATGAATATGTAACATTGCTTTTCAATAAGACTTGAATATGCATATGAAGTTTGTTTTATAAGTTTGTTAAAATTGTACAAACATACATTGATCCATTGTATCCTACTCTAAGTTGCACATTAACGTGATATAGACTGCCGGATAGACTCATAAACGCTGCTCATAGGTTTAGTTTATTGGGTGAAATGCATGTCTATGTCATGCCTTGGCATACCGATTGTACGAATCACTCTACAAACTAAGCAAAACATAACAAATGAACACATACACTAACAATGGTTGTAAAAATATGCCTTAACTATTGCCTTTCACAATCAAACACCGATTCACTTTCTTATCCGACGATTTTAAAAGATATTATGTATGCTCATGTAAGCAGCCTTAATTCGTTTAGGAGGTTTAAATTACTTCTTAGATTACATATTAAACAAGAGATGTGTTTGTCAGAAACACAATGCCCCCTAATGCGTCGCTTTTTTTCTTTTTTTGACCTTTGACCTTGAAGGATGACATTGACCTTGACCTTTCACCACTCCAAATGTGCAGCTCCATGAGATACACATGCATGCCAAATATCAAGTTGCTATCTTCAAGTTATTCAATATTGCAAAACTTTAACCAAGGTTAAAGTTTTAGGTTAAAGTGTTGATAACAGACAGACAGACAAACAGACAGAATGACAGACAGATAGACAAACCAAAAACGATATACCCCCGATCATTCGATCCGGGGGCATAAAAAGACATAGTCAACGTTTATTACGTTATAAACCTTGAGCATTACGCAGAGTTTGAATGCATAGTTTGTATTGTTTGTCAGATGGAACCTCTTTTCCGGAAGAGAGATGGGCAACTGGTATTGTCAGAAACAGTAGACTCAAGCCGAGTCATCAGTCGCTGTACGAGTTGCGTCAGAGCAGTTGTTGGAAACCTTAGGCGTAGACGTTCAAACTTTAGTCCGGTTAGTTTAGGTTATGTATTATCTTAGTTCGTAGTAGTTACAGGTCAGACACTGCGAAACTTGTAGACAGTCGTACACGTTAGTAGATTCTAACTATGTCTGAGAAACACTCGGGAACTGTAAGAAGACGTCTAAAAGTTTTCATTTGAACATGCGTGCATGTCTTACTGATTGACCAAATGTCATACACGATTATAAGCTAATCAGGCAGGTTCTCTGAGTGTATAGAGAATATATTGATCAACGTCTTCAAATAAATGGATAGATACATCAATGGACTGTGTTTGCCATGAGCCCCAACTATATACAATTAAATAAGGCGCCCAGGCGAACGCGCGGTGAAAGGACCAGGTTGGCGTTTGGACCATGTTGCTGGAGGGCTGCTAGGTATGAAGCTGGGTTCGAGAACCCGACATCCGCGAAGAGGCTAGAGATTTCCTTCCAGCTCGTATTACCACTTCTACAGAACATCCAGTGCTTACGATAAATGAAGCTGAACTTTTGTATGAATTGTGCACAAGAGAAGCCATCATAAGTCTATGCTGTGTGTAAGTGATGTTGTTACAAAACGGGAATCGTGTACATTTTATTGGCAATTGACAACACGGGACTCGTGTACATTTTGTTGGAAAGTTTGTCATAAGTGAATATCGTGATTCTCCATGATTCAATGTAATGACAGTCAAAGCCAACAAGTTTTTTTTAAGGTATAAGCTTTGCAAATTGTTTTCATGATTCAAAACGTTATGGCTTTATGTTTCAAATTACATATTAATGTTTCTGAACGCAACTCATCTAATATTTTGCAGAAATAATTATCTCAAAATTCCACAGCGCATATTCACAACGATTCAAAATCGCCATTTGTTTTAGTTAATGTAATATAAAGAAGTGAAACTCCAGTTGCTCCAAAATTGCTTGTAAATCATACAAAGGATTTTTGATGGCTGTGTTGTTGTTTTGTATTTTAAAAATTATATCGCAATTCTTCACTGGAACATTTTGATAGCAACGTACCCGGGTCGAGGGAGACAATATCAATAGCTTTTAATTCTTATGAAATATTTACTTTACTGTGTTTTGTTCAAGATAGCAACTTGATTCAAAGAGGAATGTGTAGCTTTTCGTCGAATGGATAATATATCGTTGTCACCATAAACATGTTTTCAGTAATATCTCTTAACATGTTCATCCTCATTGTGTAAAATTGCTTTATATTGTTATCATCAATTGATGTAATTTATTCTCGCTTATTTATTAAAAGAACACATTTTAGTGTGTCGGTTTGCGTCGATTAGTCTAATATCTACAAAATAATTGATATACAATATTTGATTTTTTTTAAAGATTTGTTTATATACAAGTTGTGTAAAACATTTATAATGCCATGATTGTAACTTACTTAGGAGATCGCCATTTTTAATGAAATTAAATAAAACTAACCTCCGACGGGACTCAAACCCGCAATCCCCGGCTTAGGAGGCCGGTGCCTTATCCATTAGGCCACGGAGGCGGCTATCTAAAATGTATTACTTACTGATCCGCAATTAATAATACAATATAACTTACATTTCATTCAAACGTGCTTTGATCCGCTGTGTTGCATAAGATGCAAAACCACGTAATATTGACTTTTAAAGGACTCATAATATAAGCTGTCTATAGGTATAGTATTTTGTATGAAAAGCACGTGCATCTCGTCCAATTAAAAATGCTTTGACGAACCACTATAAAAATAACCGAAACAAAACAAATGATCCCATACGTTTATAAATCTTGAAAAAAATACGCTGACATTCGTTATCACACGTCGACATCATTTCTAATTCGATGATTTGTAAAACTCATAGAGCATTCTTTACGTTTTTTCCGCTGTTCATGGCGTCATGCAGCTTTAAGATGGTAAGTATTGGTGGTCTTCTGGTGGCTTCTGAAGAATTCACCAGGTTATGGTAGGTTAATTGTGGCTTCCATTAAGGTAGAAAGTGCGTAAGGCGCTCGGAATTGTCCGAACAATATCGTAAGATTTCGTGCGATTTCGTTGTAACTCGAAAATGTCCATTTGCTGTCGGGAATTTGAATATTTTTTATTAAACACACTTATCTCCTCGCATATTGACTTTCATTATATCGCATTTTGAAACATCAAATGAATTTACCATAAAAGAAAAAAAAGTTTTCCATTTTTCGTAATTATTATTGGGAATTCCTGGGAAACCCTCCAAGGGAGATCACTATACTCTCAAAACCAAAACAATGGCAAACAACAATGAGTGGTAAAAAAAAACGTTTTAAATCCAAATCTTAGAGAAAAGTTTCAGTAAATCATGGGAATGTGTTAGTTGAGCATAATAAGAGTCACGTCTTGAATATATGAAAGTACACAGAAGGTAATTGTCGCATTTTTAGCAATAGAAAACAAAACGACAACTAGCATGGACGTCGGATTGTGGAATTGGATATGTTATTGAAGAGCCTCCAGTCATGTCAGTCATTTAAACTAGGACCGGTGCCACTAACATTTGACAATGTTGTGGATGAACTACAGACATGTTGTGGGGGCTACTTGTATATTGTGTGTTTAAATGTTGAATGTGTTGCTGTAAACAGAGTGTCATATGGAACAACACACCATATAAAATTCAGAGGGATGCCTTGTTTTGAAGTCAATACAAAGCTTGGGATAGGTAAGAAGTTTGTATGAATTTTGCATTTATGGAAATTGCTTTCGATAACATCTGTTTGGAATATGAGTGTAATTTTGTAAGTAAATGTAGCTGTGCAAGTTGAGACTTTTTACTATGAACTTAAAAAATAACTATTTTTAACAATATATTTCGAAGATTGCTATTGTTCCGTTGCTATTCTGTCTTTGGACTGACTGTTTCAATCAAAGATTTTAGCTGTACTATTCAGAATTCCGGACCGTCTGAGTTGTTTTGTTGATGGTTTGTTAAATGTTGGTGCAATACATGAAAGGTACTTGTCAATTTATTTTCTTACATCTACAGCAATTATTTATAGAATGGGTGGTGCTGTAAAGGTCAACAATTTCCTGTCAGCCCTGGACATGAAAGAGGTCCATCCAGAGAATCTCAAACTGATGGAAAACCGGGCTGTGGAATTCATTGAAGCTGTCGCCAAAGAGTTCGCAAAAGATTCAGGTCAGGAGAAGCTGGCCTCTGAGACATCTTCACTATGAAAAACTCTAATGGTCAACCGCGAGTTACAAGTATGAAGAAAGTACTCAACAAAGTTCTTCCAAAGCTTGCAGCTTTCTTATTCACTTAAAAGTGTGTGAAAGTAACACAGCTGTTTAACTATGAGTGATTTGTAATAATTGGTGACATCAAGCACATAGGTGTTCAATTCATACAAATTTATCTTTTTTCTTGAAACGTCTACAGGGTTGCAGCCCTTGGAGCCATCAAATGTCTTGTACAGTGCTGATTTGTTGTTAGATATATGAAAAGCATTACAAAGCCTTTTTTCTAATACATTACAATTGTTGAAAAAAACTAGTGATAATTGAATGCTTTAGCTATTTTCGTCGATTTTCGTTACAGAGTGATGGTCATTGTTTACTTTAGAATAAGAATATTCTACAGCTCTTTATATTGTATTTTGTTGTAAACAAAATCCTTAAAGTAAGTAAGGCCTATTGAATGGATTAAGGTCTTTTAATATGACTGCATAGAAAGTATACATATAAAATGGACACGTTTATGCTTCAATATTTTTTATTTTTCATTTCTTTACATTACCAAAGTTACCTCCCTTTCTTTTGAAAATACACTTGCAAACATACGATATTATTTCTACAATTTGTTAAGCATAGATGCAATAATAATATTGTGAGCAAAATGTTAGTACCCCAACACACTTTCATTGATAAAAGTGCTTACACAGTATTCCATATATTTTTTTTTCACATTATTTTATGAAAAGGGGGGGTCACCATTGTTTATCTCAATTATTTTAAGTTAGCTGTGGTCAACATTGTCATACACAATATATTTTTGACAACTAATATTTACTGATACTTTTTAATTCAAGTATATTAGTGGGCAATGAAAATTTGTTGTCTTTTTTTTCAGATTTAAAAGTTTGTTATTTCCATGTATAAGGTACAATTTATCAAAAAAGATTCTTCACATTATAAAATTCTTTGATGTTTATAAAAAATAACAACACATTTGTTGATTTTTTTTTAAATTTATTTTGTAGATATATTATGGTATACAGAAAAGGTTTTCCTGATAAAATAAATTGACTTTTAATGATTTTGCTCTTATTTTTGTTTTCATACCCCATAACTTCATTTTGTAGAAATCCGAGAAGGGGGTAGGTTTACTAAAATGTAAATTATTTCTAAATCTGTGTTTAATTTTTTTTTTGATAATGCACAAAAGATACTCATATTGGCAACACAATCAGAAAATACCAAGATGAGATATATCCTAGTACATGTGCATTACACTCCCTCTACCTTAAAACGGAGAACAAGGTGGCTTTTCAGAAGTATATAAAGCTATTCGAAGAAGGTTAGCTCATGATTGAATTAAGAAAGACAGTCACAAACAAAAGGTACATTTTAGGTACACACTTAGTAACTGGTATTAAGATTAAAAACATGACTAATAATTACTTGTAAACTAATTCTTTTTTTGTATGTACATGTATATAATTGTGTTACCCCTTCGTTGCATGTTTGCGTTCTAATGTTTGTGAAGGGTAACTGTACAAGATCATTGTGTTATATTCGAGGAGTAATGTGTCACGAAGATTTATATACCAGGAGTACTATGTAAGATTGATCCAGTGAAAGAGTTTCCCGCTAAAATGAGCATGTACAACAACGTTGTTATACCCCCACAAACGAAGTTTAGGGGGCTAAATAGGAATGAACTTGTCTCTCGGTCTGTCTGTCGGTCGGTCGGTCCGTATTAAGTGTCCGCTCTCCAAATCAAGTTGTTTTCATCCGATCTTCACCAAACTTGGTCAGATGTTGTATCTAGATGATATCTAGGTCAAGTTCGAATATGGGTCATGCCGGGTCAAAAACTAGGTCACGGGTCGACTTAGTGCGTTTTAAACATTGAGCATGGTGTCCGCTCTCTAATTCAAGAAGTTTTCATCCGATCTTAACCAAACTTGGTCAGATGTTGTATCTAGATGATGTCTAGGTCAAGTGTGAATATGGGTCATGCCGGGTCTAAAATTAGGTCACGGGGTCACTAAGTGCGTTTTAAACATTCAGCATGTTGTCCGCTCTCTAATTCAAGTAGTTTTCATCCAATATATTCACTAAACTTGGTAAGAAGTTTTTTCTAGATTATCTCTACGTCTAGTTTGAACATGGGCCATGCCGGGCCAAAAACAAGGTCACGGGGACACTTAGTGCGTTTTTTTAACACTCAGCATGGTGTCCGCTCTCTAATTCAAATACTTTCCATCCGATCTTCACCAAACTTGGTCAGAAGTTTTATCTAGATGATATTAAGGCCAAGTTCGAACATGGGCCATGCCAGATCAAAAACTAGGTCACGGGGTCACTTAGTACGTTTTACACATTCAGCATGGTGTCCGCTCTCCAATTCAAGTAGTTCTCATCCGATCCTCACCACACTTGGTCAGAAGTTGTATCTAATTGATGTGTAGGTCAAGTTCGAACATGTGCCATGTTCGGTCAAACACTAGGTCACGGGGTCACTTAGTGCGTTTTAAACATTGAGCATGGTGTCCGCTGTTTTTTGTAAAGACAACATTCAAAACATTCTGTGTCAATGCGGCATATGGGGGTATTCGTCACATCTGTGACGAAGCTGTAGTTATATTTCATTGACAGGATGTGTGTCTGTTACATCCCAGGCTGACCTTTAAATGACTGATCAAAACTGTTAACAGCGGCAGAAGCAATTGAGACTGAGACATGTATGACCACTGTTTAACCGAGTCATGCCGATTTGACTGATCGTAACCGAACGCTATTTGTCCGCGTTTGATTTACTTCTTTTCAGGAGGTACACGGGCACTGAATATTCTTTCAGAATGAAACGCACGCATTTTATTTATCGTTCTTTACATCAGGTATTGTAGATGACAAAATAAAATGTAAAAAAAATAACAGTAGAGAAAAGCGTGGCCAAGGTTCACATTTATGTTTCAATTTATAGATACATGTAGATTGTTACACAATATTCGAAACGTTAATGGTTAAATGCTGTTTTTTAATGTTTTCCCTTCTTTCCAATTCGAGACAGAGTAAGCGAAGAAAGGCTCCATAAAAGCCGATTCTAAACCAGAATATCCGGTATGAACAGCCCCAACAGACAGCCAACAAGAGACTCCCCAGGCTTAATTTCAGTAGCTGCCTTCTGTTTGGTTCTCGCGTCTTCCATCGCCCTAGCGAACACTGAAGGGAAAGAATACATCAATCAGCGCTACCATCTTTACACGCATGTTCAGGTTACTATTGTTTCAAGTGCTCCGGCTTCCAACCTGGCAGACGTTCCTTGGACATCAGGGATCATCCCATTACGGATGTGTCTTAATAACACTCATTAGTATATAGACATGGGTGCAACATCAGTATCAGTGCAATGAGTGGAAGGGCTTTCGGATAGATAGGTATTATGGGAAAATTAAAGTCCATACGGTGTCTCAAGTGAGTGAACTTTGCGTTTTCTTGTACGAACATTTGTTATTTTCTGTGAAAACATAGAATTTGTTGTTGTTGTTTTTTTTAATCTTTTCTCAGGTTTTATCTGGATCTGTTTTTATAATAGTTAAGAAAGCGTTTATCGTTTGGACCTGCTTTAAGTGTGGGATGTTTCAAGGTTACATAATACTACATTATTGTGTATTCCTCCGTTCTGTCTATTTCTAAAGTTCTTATCTTCTGGAGGTTTTGCGATTTCAGTGCCTATTTCTAGTGTTTATAACTATTTATATTTCTATATCTCCTGTTTTGAAATTAAAACAAGTCTGCGATTACATATTTGTGTACTTTACACCCTGTGAGTGTGCAGCATGTTGGTGTATTTCATTGACATATGCTGAAATATGACCTTTCAGGATGTGTTTACTATGCTACAATGTACATATTAATGTGTGATGTCGAAACAATTGTGTCTGCCGGTGACCGCAGTAAGCAGGTATACATGTGTAAGTGGTTATTATGATAATTATAATATATTATAATATTTAACAATTATGAGCGTTTTTTAAAATTGGCTTGACATGTTTATGACAAGCATGTTTCTAGTGTATATCTTTCGTTCACATGTAACGCATATTAATATTATTAAACACTTAAATATTGACATGAACATACTTTCCAAAAAAAGAAAAGCTTCAGATGTTCATGTCGCATCTAGCAACGCATCCTATCAGTCCGATCAGTCTTGTTCAAAAAGAAGGACTGGCTTGGGTCACAGAACGCGCACAACGCTGCTCCTTGCTTGTCCGGTTGATGACAAAATGTTAATTAGTGTGTTGATCTATATAATTCACATTTTGTTAGAAATATTAGATACGATCATTCAAATTGTTTTTGATAGTGTAAATATACTAAATCATTGGGGGTAATTCACAATACGCATCAAATTACTTTATGAAGTTATATAAATTTTGCCTACACTAAGACAATCCTTTTTTTATTTTGATAACGTATCTTGCCAAAAAGTGTGCTGAATGGTTGTATATAATAAAGAATGTTTATATACAAAAGGAAAAATAACATCTTTTGTCAAAAACATATAATTGTCATGAGAACAAAAATTATTTCTCAGCCATATTTACCGAACATAATACCAGCGTTTAATACGTGTACAACGTATTCCGAACAGGGCTACTATTTGTATTTGTACATCCTTTTTTCAGACGGTTCAAGGAGCTTTTCTTTAAAAAATAATGCATATTCATTTGGAAAAAATACGGTCTTCACTTACTTTCGAATTGTTGCTCTATAGTATATTTAAGCATAAACATATAATATTTAAGCATAAACATATAATTGTTTTAAAGCCACGTAAGCGCACATTTTTCTTATGACATCGACAATTTATTTTCAAATCGCTTTATTTTTATGTTTTGTTTAACATGTCGATAATTGTTATGTTGGCTTATAACAAATGGTATAACTATAAAAAAACATTTTTCTTGGCATACATTTGTTAACAATAAACTTCCGTCACTGAAAAAAATAAGGTATATAAATAGCTAATTATGTCTCAACCAGCTGAAGAATAAAGTATAAATGTCATAGCACTTAATTTGATTTGACATGTTTAAAAAAGTACTTCACATACATACATTACAAACTGACCTTAATACATACCAACATTGTTTTTAGAAAGGAAACGATAAATGCATTATAGCTGTTTAGAAATTAATATTTGCTAAATTTTAAACATATATATACATTTTCTTAAACCCACACAATAATTTAATGTAATGTTTTAAATGTGCACTTTAAGTTGGCAATCCTTTGTAATGATAGAAAATTATGGGCGTTATGATAGAAAATTATGGGCGTATTTCCCTGTGTCAATATCATAAAACGCATTGTGCAGCTCAAAACCTTGATCCAATCCACATCATCAATGCAGACATCAAAGGTTTTGCCCCTCGAGGCGTATTAATCACTCGGCGCTATGCCACAATTAATGTTTCTCGCAGACAAAAAAAGACGTCTAATTACATGTTATATCGACTTAACTTACCGATCCTCTATAGTTCATGATTGCGCAAGTTTCAACACCTGGATTGTTTGGCTCCGCAAATCTCCAGTTGAAAAAGGTTGTCATGGTGCCAGGTTCGGGAACAACGTACCAATAAAGGGGTCCACCCAATTGTTGTATGCCGATCCAGGATATTATTAAAAGTACGAAAGTATTGCGAAACCAAACCATTTTGATTCTGACAATGTTTTAAGCGCGCAGGAAATATAGCAATTGACTGCTTTCCAATATCACGTCTATATATCAGAAGGCCAAATTTGTAAATGATAAAGTGCTTTAATGCTTCTGTATATGAGATCTCATTGAAAAATCGAAATTTGTTTACGGTCAGCAATCATTTTTAATGGTCTTATTCAATACACATTTTTGTGGTTTATTCATCATGTCATTCGAAAAAGACAATTCGTTTTTTGCGATATTGAGATGGGGTTTTCACATCAGTTGTAGTCGAAACTCGTAAGTGGTCCATTGTACTGTGACTGTCATATTCAATACGAATTGAATAAAGCGTTTATTTATAAATGATATGAAATTACAGGTGGAAATGATTTGAATGTCTACATACATTAAAAATACATACAAAAAACAATAAGAAAGCATGAATTATTCATTTCCTTTTTTTAAGCATCGGGTGGTGAAAGAAAACAACAATCCAAAAGGACGACACATTGATACCCAATGTTTGCAAAAAAAATTATTTCTTAGCATGAATAAATTTATGCTGTCAAAACCACAGGTGTTGGGCGCGTGGCCAACTCATTTTAACACTATCAATTTGTCATAAAACAACATTTTTATCCAAAAAAAAAATCTGATTTTTTTTCTGATATGATATATATTAACAAGGTAGGTAGCTCTTGACACAGGAAAATCACCTTCATCAACATTTTAAGCGATTAATTGCATAAATGGCGGTCGATTTTCGTAAACTATGTACCATTTTGCTGGGAAAGGTTGCCTCGTGACGAAAAATGACCACGAACGGCTACTTGCCAACATAAACTACAAGAAAATACTTTTCGAACTCGTAGAAATGCTAGATCGGCTTCGATCTGACCGAACGTTCAGTGCCGATTTTACAAGAGTAAAACTATCGAAATACCACAGCTACCGAACATAATACGCATTAGTACAATAAACAAATAAAAGTTTATCAACTTACAACACAGATTTGTCATTTTGTTCACACCAAACACTAATATAATCGTTATGTTTGAATGTTTATTTTCAATTGTGTACGATGATCGGGGTAACGGCAGGCGCTTGCAGAACGACCTTCACCTTACGTTATTTATAACAACGATTGGTTCCGCACAACAGAGTTACCGACTACCTGAAACAGAGAACCGTATTTATTTACATTTAGCGCAGTACGAAAAGAATCACAAATGTCGCTAAACGAAGAACAAAATCTAGCAGTTCAAAGGGCGCTGGAAGGCCACGACATTTTAATCCATGGCCCTGCAGGAACGGGAAAGTCGTATGTTATCAAGCAAATAATTTACACTATCAAAAAGACACCTAAAAAACTGTACGTGACAGCAACATTGTCCGGATGCCATGACCATCCATAAGTGGTCCGGATATGGCGACAAACGAAATAATAAAAAGGAAATTGCACAATTAGTACAACAAAATAGACATTACATGGAATGTAAACAAAGAATTATTGAAACTGATATCTTAATGATTGATGAATGCTCTATGATGAGTAGAAAACTATTTGAATGTCTCGACTCTATTTGTAGGATAAAAAACTCAAACTTGCCATTCGGTGGAATTAAACTCATTTTAGCCGGTGATTTCCGCCAACTACCCCCAGTATCTACCCCTATTTTCAGTGACAATGGTGAATTTTGATTTTTAAGTCCATTATTTGAAGTAATAACACACAGGTTGGAGCTAAGGCAAGATGTCAGACAAAGTGAAATCCAACTGATTGACGCTATTGCACAATGTTCTATGGGTAATCCAACCAGTGATTGTGTTGAATTTATTCAAAGCCTTGCCCGCCAGTTACCGAGCCCAGATTCTGCAAATAAACTTTTTTCAACAAATGAACAAGTTAACGAATACAATCGTTCTAAAATTATGGAGTTTCCAGGACAGCTGTATGAATTTCTGTCCGCAGACACTGGTGAACGGAACTTTCAATCAAAAATGATTATTCCAAAACATCTTTGGTTAAAAATTGGAGCCCCTGTGATTCTAATGAGGAACCTGAGCGATACGCTTGTGAATGGACTGAAAGGGGAGGTGTCTGCAATTACGAAAGATGGTCCAATAGTAAAATTTGTCCACTCTTTCACATTTTCCATTCAGCTTTTCTTCTGACGACCTAGAAGGCGACATCATTCTAGGGTTACACATGAACACATGTTCCTGTGAACCAATAGCACAGTCTTGCACAGTGAGTCGTGTCTGGAGACGTGTCCAAACCAAGTCAGCTTTCGTTGTTTCGTGGGCTGCTATGAGTAGCTTATCAATTGGAAGGGATGTCCACTCTTTCACATTTTCCATCCAGCTTTTCTTCTGACGACCTCGACGGTGACCTCCTTCTAGGGTTACAAATGAACACATGTTTCTGTCCAGCCAATAGCACAGTATTGCACAGTGAGTTGTGCCTTGCGACGTGTCCAAACCAAGCAAGCTTTCGTTGTTTGACGGTCCATAGGTGATGTTGTTCGTGCTATTCACCATGGTCTTCAACTTCTCTGTGCTGACCTCTATCCCGTATGATCCTGCACTTTAGTAGAGCCTTCCCTTAGCTAATATCGTATGACTGATTTTGTCACCGAATCCAATCCCAGATGTTGACTTCCTTTTATTTGTCGGTTCGCTAGTCATTGTGCAGTGGAATGGCAGGGCTGCTGAACGATTCTTGCCGGCATTTGCTTTTTGGGATACAGTAGTTTGTCCAATGAGAATGCTGTTCAAAGATCTCCTGTACTGTAGCTCATTGGGATTGGTATTAGCACCATTGTACGTAGACCTCTGTTGGTTGAACAGGTTTTCAACTGCGTCAGAGTGATACGCACTTTGGACTCTGCTGATATCAGCATCTGGCACAGCTCAACAAATCCAATAGCACAGGATTGAATGTCCTCATGACATTGTATGGACATGATTTTCTTTGCCCTTATGTTTTTAGGAACTATTTCACAATTCATGGCATAGGTTTCCCGGTCCTTGAACCACTTGAAAACAATCATTAGGTCAGTTAGCCTAGATTCATCAGTGGTAATAATTGGCTTCATGTCTCTGAATATTCTTATCATAAGGGATGTTTGTTGAAGAAGCTCGATAACACCAGTGAGGACATTTCCCTTCTCGCCTAAGTACGGCTGATACTGTAACAGTAGATTTAACATTTCAGCGTTCAGAACATCCTCAGCCAGATGATTTCTCATTTTTGATAAGTTTGATAGGAACATGTGTTCATTTGTAAGTCACCTGTGAAGCTGCAGGGCATTGCACCTGTCCCACTGATAGCAGTAAATAAACATCTGCCACTGCACTGTGTGTCCATTAATTAATGTTAAATTTCTGGTACACTTGTCTGATATACCGCTTTTCAATATAGTATTTCTAATTTTCTTCATAACATGTGAAAAATCCATTAGAAAAACAATGTCATTAAAGGTGCAAGGACTTACAGTCTTGAAGGTGTTATTTTGATTTCCAATATTTATTTTCATAAATGTTCTATTTGCCTGTGCGCCATCCATACATGTATAGACAGGTTAATACCCAAGCATTTTAAGTTTGTCAATAGCTTCCCAAAATATTGCTTACATTTCCGGGGCCTGTATCCCATCAGATAGAAAATGGGCTATTGGAAATCTGCAAACCAGTGATCCCAAAAAACAGAATCTGCAATGCATGAGTGTCAAGGACTTTCTCATGGCTACCTTTCCTTAATGTATGTGAAGTATAACCCTCTTCCCCTATGTCCATCAGAACAGTCATTTCAACCACATCACCCGATTTGCATATTTGTATGTCAGCTTGATTATTCATTTCATCAATGATTAAGCCGCCGATGTAACCCTCTTGGGAATACTTTTTGACGCTGTGCTTCATTGAACATCCAATGAAAAATATTGTCATCGAACCCAACATGTTGTTTAACTCTTGTTTTATACTGAATTAAAACACTTCGTGAAGGCAATATCAAATATTTGGATTCTCTTACTGCTTCATAGAACTTCACTGGACTCCTGCAATACCATTTCAAACATAAAGAAATATACTTTGGGACCATCTCCTCCCTTTTGGATCCCTTGCTTCATTTTGGGCTTGGCTTAATAGGAGCTCAATCATTTCACCAGGTGCTCTAGGAAACAGCTTCATGATACTATCTTTGGAACTATTAAATTCAGAAGCAATGTTTATGTTCTCTAAGTTCTCCTTATTTTCAATGTGTTTGCTAGAGTCTGAATGGTAAGTCATTTTTAAGCATTTTTTACATGTTTCTGATACTGAGTTCATTCCAACATTTCTGCTGCATACAACCGAGTGTATTAATCTACTGCCATTATCATTACCATTATCAAATGTCCACTTATTAAGTGTATGGTACCGGCTCATGATTACAGATTTTGATATTTGTTCCTTAGCACAAAGTTTCAGTATTACAGTTTGAACGCTCTCTTTATTTGCATTAAAACAATCATTCATGAATAGAGATTTAAGGTCTATATCTGTCCCACTTATCTTCAATTTCCAGTGCCCATTGCACTGAAATTGAATGACCTTATACACCTCATTACCATCACAGAAGATCTTTGTTGGTATAGAGAACTTAACACTGCCATTGAGAATTTCAATGTTTTCCACATCTATAGGCAATAATTTCATTATTTCCTGTGGGTATGTATGCGGCTATAGTTGATACATGTATTAAAAACTCTGTGTTTATTGTTTTTACTCAACAAGTAAAAATCACTGAAATCAATGCGGTTATTTTCAATTTTCTTAAAATCAAATTTTCCTCTTTTTTAATCTTTTATCTTTTGTCAAAATGAGAAAAATTTGGGACTTAATAATAATAACAGTAAAAAAAATTGTACATAGTGTTTAAAAAAATATTTTGTCTACATCTTACATTGAGAATTTAAAGCTTATAACATGTCATCTGTTTCAGAACAAGGGAAGATAATGCTGAGCTTTCAAACGTTACAGTTGAGAACCTGCTTACATCAGAGGCTGATATTGACATTGCTGAAAATGAAAGTACCTCTGAAGAATTTGATGAAGAATTTGACAACATAATCAAAAGTATCGATGAACTTCAAACTGAAAACATTCAGCTGCCTGAAGATTTGGATCTAGATGCAATTTTACAGAATTTAAAATGTGAAAATGTTGTAACACCCATGCAGTTGAAAACAAACAATATTTTAAGTAAAATTGATAGGGAGAAATTAGAACACTTTGTGAAAATTATATATTCAAAAATTATGTCGTTCAAGGAGAGTTTAAATATCGATGCAAGTAATGTGGCACCTGTTTCTGCACAAAAGCTAACAGAATTTTACTCACAGTTGCATATTTATCAGACAAGTGCTGAGTACAGAATAAATAGTTTGTCATTCTTTAATAATGAAGTATTTACAGAGGAACATTTACATGTGTCTTTTAATATTACAAATGCGATTCGAATATATATACTGAAAAAACAAGCTGAAATGATCCCAATTACAAGTAAAAAAGCACAGAAAGAAAAATCTCCAATGCAGCACCGGCAAGAGTACGTTATGTTGGTGGTTACTGTATCGCAAAGCTACACTACAAATACATACAAAAGAAAAGAAGTACCATGTACCAAACAGACAAAGCAGATATTTTTCAGAAGCTGATACAAGCGCAAATATTCTGGACATTTTAGGAGTACAAGAGCAAGACACAAGCATGCCAGAAACCATGTTAGACATTAGTAGAAGGCAAAATCAAAACAGATCGCTTACCAACATCCCTGATTCACTTTATAATTTCTATTGTTCTATCACTGAAAAATCCTTAAAATTATTGGTTGACGAAAACCTAAAAAAACATGGTGAAATTATGTTTGAGTATACAAAGAACACTTTAGTTGAAAATCAAGATTTATATCACCAGTTTTATACTGCTGTGAAAGACAGTTGTCAGAAGACTGTTGACATTTTTAATAGAATTATTGACAATGAAGATTTTGAAAAACAAATTCACATTATTTCGATAGTTTTACTCTTGTAAAATCGGCACTGAGCGTTCGGTCAGATCGAAGCCGACCTAGCATTTCTACGAGTTTGAGAAGTATTTTCTTGTAGTTTATGTTGGCAAGTAGCCGTTCGTGGTCATTTTTCGTCACGAGGCAACCTTTCCCAACAAAATGGTACATAGTTTACAAAAATCGACCGCCATTTAGGCAATTAATCGCTTAAAATGTTGATGAAGGTGATTTTCCTGTGTCAAGAGATACCTACCTTGTTCATATATATCATATCAGAAAAAAAACAGATTTATTTTTTATTTTTTTGATAAAAAATGTTGCTTATGACAAATTGATAGTGTTAAAATGACTTGGCGACGCGTCCAACACCTGTGGTCAAAACAATGCGTGTATTATTCACATACTGGGATGAACTTTTACTGGACCATATACAACCTATTTATTGTGTTTTTTTAAGTTGAGTTCTATTTTTAAAAATTTAGATAATATGATGTAGTTTACACTTAAAAGGTGAATACGTTTTGTATTCAGATACTGAATGGTCAATTTGACGATTTCATAGCAAGAAGAAATGATTGGAGTGGTACCTCATATTAGGTTTATGACTTTAAATAAGAAGTCGTATTCTTAATGCAAACGAGACTAACAATATTGCAATCAAGAAATAAGTCCTGTACCGATGAAAAAAATACTCCCTTCAAATTTCAGTGTATCCACACATCCAGTAATCTTTTATAAAAAAAAATGTTTAAAGTGCGTTTGTAACATCGATATAAAGATTTTGTTCAAATACAACGTTCTATGTTAATAACTGCAACCCGGGATTTGACGTCTGCTTACATTAATAGTCATGCATAATTATGTCGTCACATTTAATATGTTTAGAATCGTGTGTCATATATGTGTCAAAGTAAGAAATATGGCAAAAAGTTCAATGTTGGAACATCTATTGTTTTTTGTACTTTTTGATGATGACGATATTAAGTTATGTTCTTTATTTAGTAAAATCAATCTTACCTTTAGTATCAGGTACAAACACGTGCATCGTTCTTTTAGTGCCCTTTATAAGTGTCCCAAGGTCATCAGAGTTTCGTCAGTGCTTTTTGAGAATAGTGGATTCAGTTATGCTGACACACGGGAAGACGAACGAACATCACGGAAAATGGTAAACTTATACTCTTGTACACTGAAATCGGTTTGGGACTCTCACAACTTTACTATGTTCCGTTAATATATAGCGTGTTATTCCGGAAGTCTACACTGCATGTTCTATGATGCATGCAATAGAAAAATAACAACTAAGGTTACAAGCAATATGCAAGATTGAATAATAAAACAGTTTCCACCCATTTAGTGTAACTATTTAAACGATTCTAAATGTCTCGACTGGACTATGTAAATGTGTTTTAAAATATTTGTTTTCCCATCTGCAAACAGGACCAATTCGTATGAATTCAATAAGCGTTTGTAAGCAGTAAGTTTGTCAAACGCTTATTATTCTAGGATGATATTGTTATTAAATATTTAGCGACAAATGTTATTTGCTAGGTTTTGCTCATTATTTAACAGACTTGTCATGCGGTTTATAGAAATTGATAAATGCAGTTTTTTTTCTGTTGACAACTTAAAAGGATCCGACTATTTAATTTGAAATACTTTCCTAATGGTTATCATTCCTGTTTTAAGATCAGTAAATGAAACATGACTTTCTTTATAAAATATAAATCCCCATCGGTTAATTGTTGTTTGCTGTAATTTAAATGGTTTGTTCCATTCTTATTAATTGGTTCTAAATTGTTAACTTTATCCTTCAGCTTACTTAGATGGTTTCTCTATTTTGAATATTTCATGTAATCGAATTTCTCGATAAACAAATTAACTTTAACTCGGGCCAGAAAACAACGTGCAATGTGGTGTATTACTTTAAATAAATCAACATATATACATGTACTAGAGTTGCGACACCTTAAGGGTTTCGCGGGATGGAATGAGTGGGGAGATCAATTCAAATTGAAAGCCGATTATTTTGACAAAAATTTGGGTACGAAACAATTTAGGTACGAAAAAAAATTTAGGTACGAACAAATTTGGGTACGAAAAACATTTTGATACGAAAAAAATGGGTTCAAAAAAAAAAATTGGGTACGAATAAATTTGGGTACGAAAAACATTTCGGTAAGAAAAAAATGGGTACGAAAAAAATTGGTTACGAAAAAAATTTAGGTACGAAAAAAAATTTGGTTACAAAAACAAGTTAGAGTACGAAAAAATATAGGGAACGAAAAAAATGAAGGTACGAAAACTATTTTGGTACGAAAACATTTAACATTTGTAAAGACATAAAACAAACTAATAAGATTTTATTTCATGTTTGGGAGGTGTCCATTGTAGTATGTCAGGTTAGTGTTGTTTTGTCAAAGCATGAATCAAATTTGATGATAAACAAGAAACAATCGGAGACGGGTGATGCTCCCCAAAGGTTTTTTGGTCACAATATTGCACTATATATTCAGATAAAAGGAAACGTCTTGAGGGGCATAACTCTGGACAAAATAATACAATGGATGGTTAAGTAACTTAAAAATTTCAAAGGGCCATAACTCTCTAAATAAATCATGTAACCCGAACCCACTTATAACATGCGCATCTCCTAGAGGTAGTTAAGCTTCCCATAAAGCTTTATTGTATTCCAGTCAGTAGTTGGGGAGAAATAGCCCGGACAAGAATTGCACTACATAAATATGTACAGTTTATAGAAAATGTAAAAGGGCCATTACTCTGTGAAAAATCAACCGAACATAACCGGCTGATAATATGCACATCTCCTGTTGGTAGTGAAGCTTCCCATGCTGTTTCAGTGAATTCCCATAATAAGTTGCTGATATACTATATGTTCAATGTAAAATTTCAAAGGGCCATAACCCTGTGAAAAATCATCCGACGAGAACCGGCTGATAATATGCACATGTCCTCTTGGTAGTGAAGTTTCCCATAAATTTTATTGAATGCCAGTCATTGGTTGCTGAGAAATAGCCCGGACAAGAATTGCACTTTATGTACAGTTAATGGAAAATTTCAAAGGGCCATACATTGTAACTCTGTGAAAAATCATCCGACCAGAACCGGCTGATAATATGCATGTCTCCTCTTGGTAGTGAAGCTTCCCATTATGTTTAATTGAATTCCAGTCATTAGTTGCTGAGAAACAGCCCGGACAAAAATTGTGCACGGACGGACAGACGAAGCGGCGACTATATGCTCCCCCCTTAAAAAATTTGGGGGGGAGCATAATAAAGAAGTTGTGGCAATTTAAAGGTGGTACGCAAACTTTAAAATAGATTTATCAATTATATGCTTTTTCTTAGTGAAAAAAAGGCCATAATTGTTACAAAATGCTTGATACAGTTATCTGCTTGTGTTTATACATTGGGGTCATGTTGGTTAAGAAGCAAAATACATGTATGAAAGCAATATGTCAAGGGACATAGAAAATATTTGAGGTGGTATGCAAACTTTAACATAGATTTATCTATAATATGCATATTCTAAGTGAAAAAGGGCCTAATTCTGTTAAAATGCTTGATACAGTTGTCTGCTCATGTTTATAGATTGGGGTTATGTTGGTAAAGAAGTATCCAAAATATTAAAGCAATATGTCAATGGACATAGGAAATATATTTGAGGTGGTACGCAAACATTCCAATGCGCGCGCCAACGCCGGGGTGAGTAGGATAGCTCCACTATATATGTTTCATATATAATAGTCGAGCTAAAAAGTAAATATACTATAAACAACAAGCTAACCTCAATCACAACTTTAATGCAATGCAGTTAAACAATAAAGTTACAATGATATGCCAGGGATTGAAACTATATTTTTTTTCTATTGTGGGCAACCATCTTTAGTATTTTGGTTGCCCAGATAAAGAATAACCAGCCCAGAAATACAACATGTATCAACATGTGAATATTATTATAATAGATAATTATATACATTTGCTGACAATACACATGTTCAATGCATGATGTATTATTATGAGCCTGAATTGAATCATGTCCGATTCCTAAATAATGAATGTTATTTAACTAGTATTGATCCATGGTGATCAATTGTTTTTCAATTTTTATTGCACTGTATTGTTTTATGCTTTAAAAAAAAAGAAGTTTACCAACTTTTGAAAATGAGTTGCCCAGGCCAAAATCTACTTGCCCTGGGCTCACGGGAAACCACTTATTTCCATCCCTGTATACTCTTCATTTTCTGTTCTTCCATCCCATTCTCAAAATTAATTTTAAAGCACAATATTTTTAATAACATTTGTATGAATTGCTAACCATTATCACCCAAATAACAATTTTACAAAGCTGTAATCCTGTCGTAAAGATTTAGTTTACTATTATCAGTGTTCTCTTAACTTAAATACCGGCAACCAGCGATTTTGCCGGTTACATTTACTCTTGATGCCGGCTACTTTTCCCAAATATATCAAGTAAATGTCACAAATGCTTTCGTTTTACTGCATAGTTGCCGGCCATATAACTGGCTACTCAAATTTTTCTGGAAAACACTGAATTATGCATGACAAACACACAATACTTACATGTAAATAAACCTTAGATTCGTTTTTAAAATAAATTGACACTTCCAGCTTGTCGTCTGTAAAATCCAAAGATTCAAATAATTTTCCACGAGATACGTCAACAATTGTGTAATCAAATGAATGAAAAATAAAAGTAAAGAAAGCCGGATTTAACATAAGTTTCAGGTTGATAAACACAACAAGGTAATTAGGTAAAGGTAGCCGGTGAGATATAATAATAATACAGTTAGTAAGGCCCAAACCCTTGGTACGGTAAATATACTAAATCATACCCGGGAATTTTAACACTAAATCGGTTGTTGTCGGCTATTTTGTAAAAATTAATTATGTTTACATTTATGTCAATTTTCTGTTCAATGGCATTTATATTATCAAAACTCATTGTTAAAATCAATAATGTGATTTAATTTTAAATCTTAAATTGTTTAAAGTCGCGTCATTGTATGACGTCGTCAAGTATAATATTTTTCACGACATCGCAGGTTCACTTTTTACCGTCATAGATTTTTTAAAAGAAACATTATTTGGTTTGCAAGGTCCGTTAAATGGGGAACACCATATTCGGTATTTATATTATGTTTTAACAATTAATTCATGCTGTGTAATATATAAAAAGTATTGTATAAGATATTTCGATATTGATTGAAAATGTTTCAAATTGTTATTTATGAAACCTCTTATTCTAATGAGTGTATGCTATTATATTATACTTTGAAAAGCATATCTGTTGTACTATAATCTTATTATTCATTTTTTATTGTTAATTTCATTTATTGTAGAGAATCGTCAATGTTACATCTAGTCGCCAATGCTTGTTGTCAGTGTTAGTCGTAAATGCTTGTGATCATTGTCGTCAATGTTAGTCGTCAATCCTTATCGTCATTATACATGAAGGAAATAAAAGCAGAAACAGAGACGTATTCTTGATTACTTGCTTATTCCTACGGCGTCCTCTCAACACTCAAACTAAAAAGCATGTTGATGCAGATTTTTTAAAAGAGAAGGTTGTTTAAGGTAAACAATATTGTTTTACGTTATCGGTAGCATGTTTAACGACATTGGATTTTTGGCGGATATACAACTCGGATACAATCTAATATTTGCGGGTATGTTTAAGTTTATTTACCGTACCCGGGGAACATGTAAGTAAAGTTAAGAGTACCCGGGGTACATGTACCGGTAAGTAGTACCCGAGCCGAGAATGACCAATCGAGCCTTAGTAAGTGATTGATGGTGTATGGGATAGCATGCACTGAGGGTGTATATTTTTCATGAACAAGTCAATTGAAGGTGTAAGAGATGCATTGATCCATAACATTAAAAAGGGTAATTTACCACGGGCTTATTAAAATTAAAACGATGACATTACATTGTACCAGCTGTTTATTGTTGAGTACTGTAAGCTTGCAATATTTTAAATAATGTAAACAACTTACCTTGTATTAAGTTGGCACATTGTTGTCAGGTGTAGAAACTTTTTATTTCTGTTAAGTTGCACTGGCAGAACCAAAAGAATTATGTAGTCGTTTCTGAATAATCACGAAACAACCTACTAATGCATAAATGCTTGCCAGTTACTGAGTTTGTGCATTTCCATTCATTATATTATCGGCCTTGGCAAACAGCGTAGACCCAGATGAGACGCCGTGTGATGTCTGCTATTTCGTTACGCTGAAAATTTCCATATCCACGGGTGTTTTTGTGTCAAATGTTATGGTTTTTCAATAGATCGTATACTTATCTACAAAACAGCGAATTAGCGTTCACTTTACATCATCTATGTTATTTTGTTAATACTTTCGAGCGTTCTTTTCGAACCTGTATTGGCAGCCATTGGTCGACGCCGTCTGCTATTTCAAACGCCGATGATTTCCATATCCACTGGTGTTTTTTTATGTCAAATTTTATTGTTTTTTCGTTGGATCGTATACTTATCTACAAAATAGCTAACTAGCGTTCACTTTACATCATTTCTGATGATCTTATTTTGTAAATATTTTGTGAGCGTTCATTCCTACGTTGCTATGTCGTCAGCCATTTTGATGGTTGGTTTGTTTACTTTCCGTCTTTCGGTTTCTACTGCAAACGAAATTAATTGATTTGCTGCTCACGTTTATTTATTGATTTAATAATAAAATATTAAACCCTAATAATGTAATAGAATATCGGATAAATAGAATACCATTCTAATACCAGTGTGTACTTACATTTATCTCGGAAAGCCTAGCCGCGTAAACCTTTCTTCAACTCGTAGCACACAAATTCACAATACGTTGAATAACACATTGATTTATGTGATGTTTATTAAAAAAACACACTTGTGTACTTCCGATTGATATTCAAACACAATTATTACGTCTTTGTTTATCGATTAAACGCCTAACTTTTATTGAATTAATAACGCGTAACTTTGTTTCTTTGTTTATTAACAAGATGGAAGCTAGCCTAAGCGCTTTTCATGACGTCATGCGCGCGTGCCGTTTCCCATAAAAATATTTCAACACAAAATACTCGAAAACTTGATTTTTCCCAGGTATAACGCCTACGCCAACAGGTAGATCGCATTCTTGTCCATATACATGTCAAATTTCAGCAAACGTGTTCGGCCAGTTTTCAAGACTCCCAAATCGCGGCTATATGCCCCAGCTTAACGAAACTTAGCCCCCTTTATCATTCGTTCGATTGAACGTCATCAATGATGACGTCCAATACATCACTCATTCCATACTAGAGTTGCGACACCTTAAGGGTTTCGCGTGATGGAATGAGTGGAGAGATGAAATCAAATTGAAAATCGATTATTTCAAAAAAAAAATGGTACGAAAAAATATGTGGGTAGGAAAAAAAAACAAATTTGGGTACGAAAACAAATTTGAGTATGATAAAAAGGGTACAAACAAAATAAGGGAACGAAAAAACTATTTTGGTACGAAAAAAATGGGTACAAATAAAAAATAAGGTACGAAAAAATTTGTGTACGAAAAAAAAATGAGTACGAACAAATGGGTACGAAGAAATTTGGGTACGAACAAATTTGTGTACGAAAAAATTGGGTACAAAAAAATGTGGGTACAAAAAAAAAATTGGTTATGAAAAAAAATTAGGGTACGAAAAACTATTTGGGTACGAAAAAAAAGGTTCAAATAAAAATTTGGGTACAAAAAAAATTGGGAACAAAACGAATTTGGGTACGAAAAAAATTTGAGTACGAACAAATGGGTTTAAAGAAATTTGGGTTCGAACAAATTTGTGTAAAAAAAAAATTGGGTACGAAAAAAAATTTGGTTATGAAAACCTATAGGGAACGAAAAAATTAGGGTACAAAAAACTATTTGGGTACGAAAAAAAAAGGGTACATATATAAATTTGGGTACAAAAAAATTGGGTACGAAACAAATTTGTGCACCGACGGACAGACGAAGCGGCGACTATATGCTCCCCCTAAAAAATTTGGGGGGGAGCATAATAAACAAGTTATGGCAATTTAAAGGTGGTACGCAAACTTAATAATAGATTTATCAATTATATGCTTATTCTAAGTGAAACAAAGGCCATAATTGTTACAAAATGCTTGATACAGTTATCTGCTCTTGTTTATACATTGGGGTCATGTTGGTTAATAAGCAAAATACATGGTGTATGAACGCAATATGTCAAGTGACATAAAAAATATTTGAGGTCATATGCAAACTTTAACATAGATTTATCAATAATATGCATATTATTCTAAGTGAAAAAGGGCCTAATTCTGTTAAAATGCTTGATACAGTAAATGAGTTGTCTGCTCTTGTTTATAGATTGGGGTTATGTCGGTAATGAAGTATGCAAAATATAAAAGCAATATGTCAATGGACATAGGAAATATATTTGAGGTGGTACGCAAACATTCCAATGCGCACGCCGACGCCGGGTTGAGTAGGATAGCTCGACTATATATATTTCATATATAACAGTCAAGCTAAAATGTAAATATACCATAAACAACAGGCTAACCTCAATCACAACTTTAATGCAATGCTTATAACAATAGAGATACAATGATATGCCAGGGATTGAAACTAACTGTTTACTATTGTGGGCAACCATCTTTAGTATTTTGGTTGCCCAGATAAAGAATAACGAGCCCAGAAATATGAACATGTGAATATTATACATTCTTTTAATAAAATAATAGATAATTAAATACATTTGCTGACAACACATGTTCAATGCATGATGTTTTATTATGAGCCTGAATTGAATCATGTCCTATTCCTAAATAATGAATGTTATTTAACTAGTATTGATCCATGGTGATCAATTCTTTTTCAATTTTTATTGCAGTGAATTGTTTTAAGCTTTAAAAAAAAGAAGTTTACCAACTTTTGAAATTGAGTTGCCCAGGCCAAAATCTACTTGCCCCGGGTTCACGGTAAACCACTTATTTCCATCCCTGTATGCTCTTCATTTTCTGTTCTTCCATCCCATTCTCAAAATTAAATTTAAAGCCGATATTTTTTAATAACATTAGTATGAATTACTAACCATTATCACCCAAAAAACAATTTTACAAAGCTGTAATCCCGTCGTAGAGATTTAGTTTACTATTATCAGTGTTCTCTTTAAATACCGGCTGCTAGCGATCTTGCCGGTTACATTAACTCTTGATGCCGGCTACTTTTCCCAAATATATCAAGTAAATGTCACAAATGCTTTGGTTTTACTGCATAGTTGCCGGCCATATAACTGGCTACTCAAATTTTTCTGGAAAACACTGAACTATGCATGACAAACACACAAAAATTAAATACATCTTAGATTCATTGTAAAAAATAAATTGACACTTCCAGCTTGTCGTCACTAAAATCCAAAGATTCAAATAATTTTCCACGAGATACGTCAACAATTGCGTAATCAAATGAATGAAAAATAAAAGTAAAGAAAGCCGGATTTTACATAAATTTCAGGTTGAAACACAACAAGGTAAAGGTAGTCGGTGAGATATAATAATAATACAGTTAGTAAGGCTCGTACCCTGGGTACGGTAAATATACTAAAACATACCCGGGAATTTTAACACTAAATCGGTTGTTGTCGGCTATTTTGTAAAAATTAATTATGTTTACATTTATGTCAATTTTCTGTTAAATGGCATTTATACAATGTATTATCAAAACTTATTTTTACAATCATTAATGTGATTCAATTTAAAATCTTAAATTGTTTAAAGTCGCGTCATTGTATGACGTTGTCAAGTATATTTTCCGCGATGTCGCACGTTCACTTTTTACCGTCATAGATTTTTTTAAAGAAACATTTTTTGGTTTGCGAGGTCCGTTAAATGGGGAACACCATATTTGGTATTTATATTATGTTTTAACAAATAATTCATGCTGTGTAATAAATATTGTATAAGATATTTCGATATTTATTGAAAATGTTTCAAATTGTTATTTATGAAACCTTTTATTCTAATGAGTGTATGCTATCATATTATACTTCGAATAGCAGATCTGTTGTACTATAATCGTATTATTCATTCTTTATTGTTAATTTCATTTATTGTAGAGAATCGTCAATGTTACATCTAGTCGCCAATCCTTGTCGTTAGTGTTAGTTTTCAATGCTTATTATCATTGCCGTCAATGTTAGTCATCAATCCTTATCGTAATCATACATGAAGGAAATAAAAGCAGAAACAGAGACGTATTCTTGATTACTTGATTATTCCTACGGCGTCCTCTCAACACTCATACTAAAAAGCATGTTGATGCAGATTTTTTTTAAAGAGAAGTTTCTTTAAGGTAAACAATATTGTTTTACTTTAATCGCTAGCATGTTTAACGACATCGGATTTTTGGCAGATATACAACTCGGATACAATCTAATCTTTGCGGGTATGTTTAAGTTTCTTTACCGTACCCGGGCTACATGTAAGTAAAGTTAAGAGTACCCGGGGTACATGTACCGGTAAGTAGTACCCGAGCCGAGAATGTCAATTGAAGGTGTTAGAGATGCATTGAACCATAAGATTAAAAAGGGTAATTAACCACGGGCTTATTAAAATTAAAACTATGACATTACATTGTGCCAGCTGTTTATTGTTGTATACTGTAAGCTTGAAATATTTTAAATAATGTAAACAACTTACCTTGTATAAAGTTGGCACATTGTTGTCAGGTGTAGAAACTATTATACTTATTTCTGTTAAGTAGCACTGGCTGAACCAAAAGAATTATGTAGTCGTTTCTAAATAATCACGAAACAATCTACTAATGCATATATGCTTGCCAGTTGCTGAGTTTGTGCATTTCCATTCATTATACTATCGGCCTTGGCAAACAGCGTAGACTCAGATTAGACGCCGCATGATGTCTGCTATTTGGTACGCAGAAGATTTGCATATCCACGGGTGTTTTATGTCAAATGTTATGGTTTTCAATAGATCGTATACTTATCTACAAAACAGCGAATTAGCGATCACTTGACATCATTTTTAATTATGTTATTTTGTTAATACTTTCTCGCGTTCTTTTCGCCTTTGGTCGACGCCGTCTGCTATTTCAAACGATGAAGATTTCCATATCCACTGGCGTTTTTTTATGTCAAATGTTGGTGTTTTCCAATGGATCGTATACTTATCTACAAAACAGATAAGTAGCGTTCACTTTACATCGTTTGAGATGATGTTTTTTTGTAAATACTTTCTAAGCGTTCATTCTGACGAAGTCGACCATTTTGACGGGTGTGAAGAAATACCGAATTTCCCGTAATTACCAAAATCCCCAGAAATCCACGAGATCCCACGAAATCCCCATTAATATTGATTATTTATCGAAAAACTGCGTATTTTAATATAGATTGTTGCGAAATACACTGAAATAACTAATGAAACATTGTTTTTATGAAAGTTTGATTTCGGATATTTCGGTAGGGTATCGGTATATCCACATAACGCATTTTGTAATTCCGGTTATGTAAAACTTGCGAAATTTTTTCGTGATTTCATCAAAAACTTGATTTTTCCCAGGTATAACACCTACGCCAACAGGTAGATCGCATTCTTGTCCATATACATGTCAAATTTCAGCAAACGTGCTGGGCCAGTTTTCAAGGCGCTCAAATCGCGGTGATTCTCGCCACCTTAACGAAACTTAGCCCCCTTTATCATTCGTTCGAATGAACGTCATCAATGATGACGTCCAATACATCACTCATTCCATACTAGACTTGCGACACCTTAAGGGTTTCGCGGGATGGAATGAGTGGGGAGATCATATTTTACAATTTTCAGCTTCCGGACGCAAGGACCCTCTGGACGTGAAACACCAGCTTTCCAACACTATATGATTCCAGTTCCAAAGCACATATTGCATTAGTTCAAGGAGAAGAACATAAAACGGCATATACACAAATCTCTGGAAAACAAACAGTGCTAAAAATATTTTAAGTAGTCATTTACTATTTAATTGATTATGTCCTCTGATTGTTGCATTTTTAATTTAAATATGTGTTCCTATATGCATTTATTGTTGTATTGACTTAAAAAACTAAAATGGATGCCCATTTTTAGTTTGCTGTCTTAGTCTACCCTAAAATTATACATGTTTTTTTGCATAATTGAATTATCAAAAACTGCATACTTTAAAAGGCATTGTCAGAGTTAATTGGTTAAGTTAGAGACAAAGTAAAGCAAATATATTCATTTTTCTTAAAATGAATCATCCTCTGAAGCCCCCACTGGGATTCAAACCCAGATCTCTTTCCTCTGGGAAGGAAAGTATTCTATCTTGAAATACAAGGGCAAGTAAGAGGACAATTTGCAATTTTAAACCTGTAAACATATAAACTTAATTTTTCACATGACCTTAGAAACAAAACAGACATCTCTGAATCTGAAATACATTACAGTTACAATTCAGGTTTTTAGTATTGTGCATTGTACATGAATGTTTAAGTATTGTATTTATCCTTGGTACACCGAACTGCCTAAAGATGCGTAAAATACCAGTTTTCAAATCTGAAAATATCCCATGTGTTTGTTTTACTCTGTAAGTATCCCTATTTTATTTCAATAAAGCAGTTTTTCCTTCTCCTGAAAATTTAACTAAATGTCAGTTATGCTACTTTTTACATTCAGCAAATGACATGTGTCAGTAATGTCAATTTTGAAAATATGGTAAAAACATTATTTTTACCAAAAAGGTAGACTTAATATTATTAAACATTTGATGTATGTCACCTTAATAAAAAACACAAAAATGGGAACGAAATAAAATGTATAAAAATGTCATTTACATGACTTATAACATTAAGTAGACGATATAGCTTTGATACTTAAGGATAAGAGTAGACCTTAACACAAATAGGATAAGAGTAGACCTGAACACAAAATTTACCCAAATTTTCAATTTTCTAACTATAAAAGGGGGCATTATTCTGTCAAAAAACAGAAAAAATGGGTACGAAAAAATGTGTGAAAAAAACAATTGGGTAAGAAAAAATTATGCCGAAAACAATATATGCTACAATAGAGGCTTGGGGTCTTGAACACCAAAACGGCTTGGATTTTAATTATGCTGAAATAACTCGGGGTCATGACCACCAAACTGGCTTAGAATTAAATTATGCTGAAATAGCTCAGGATCTTGACCACCAACCTGACTTGGATTTTTATTATGCTGAAAAAGCTAGGGGTCTTGATCACCAAACTGGCTTGGATTTTAATAATGCTGAAATAGCTCAAGATCTTTACCACCAAACTGGCTTGGATTTGAATTATGCTCATAGTTTGGGTTCTTGACCACCACACTGGCTTGCATTTTAATTATTCTGAAATAGCTCAGGATCTTGACCACCAAACTGGCTTGGATTTTAATTATGCCAAAATAGTTCAGGATCTTTACCACCAAACTGGCTTGGATTTTAAATATGCGGAAATAGCTCGAGGTCTCGGCGATGAAACTGGCTATGGTTTAAATTATGCTGAAAAAGCTCGGGTTCTTGACCACCAAACTGGCCTTGATTTTAATTATACCGAATTATACCTGACTTTGATTTTAAATATGCTGAAATAGCTCAGGGTCTCCCCCACGAAACTGGCTAGGATTTTAATTATGCTGAAAAAGCTTGGGGTCTTGACCACCAAACTGGCCTGGATTTTAATTATACCGAAAAAGTTCAGGATCTTGAACACTAAACTGACTTGGATTTTTATTATGCTAAAAAAGCTCGGGGTCTTGACCACCAAACTGGCTTGGATTTTAATTATACCGAAATAGTCCAGGATCTTGACCACTAAACTGACTTGGATTTTAATTATGCTGAAATAGCTCGGGTCTCTGCCACCAAACTGGCCTGGATTTTAATTATGGTGAGAAAGCTCGGGTCTTGACCACAAAAATGGCTTGGATTTTAATTATGCTGAAATAGCTTGGGATCTTTACCACCAAAGTGGGCGGGGCCCTGGGGTGGGTAATGTGAACATGGATGGTCAAGATAGACTGTGTTGTCATAAGAAATCTTCAGTATTAATTTGAGGTCAATTGCTGAAAAATGTTGCGGCAGAGGCCGACGCGTATTCCCACGCCGCATGTTTGACCCAGGGGGCGCCCCAAGGGTTGGTAATGCGGCCATGCATGGTTGAGATTGATCGTATTGTCATAAGAGATTTTGAGTGCTTGACAGGTTACTGTAAGCCATCATGGAGAGCGGGGGGTTTATGTGGGTTGGTGGTAATTTAAAAGGTGAACTTTCAAAAATAATTAAAAAAAAAAAATTTCGGGGGGATTCTGGGGTGGGCATGGGGGATAGTTTGGGTGCAGTGCATTGTGGTATGTCAGGTAAGTGTTGCTTTGTCAAAGTATGAATCAATTGTGATCATAAATAAAGAAGTTATGGCAATTTAAGCAAAATGTTCAATTATCTAAGTATAAAAGGGGCAATAATTCTGTCAAATGCTTGATACATTTGTCTGTTCTTGTTTATAGATTGGGATCATGTTGGTAAAGAAGCATGCAAAATATGAAAGCAATATGTCAAAGGACATAGAACATATTTGAGGTGGTATGCAAATTTAAACATAGATTTATCAATTATATATGCATATTCGAAGTATAAAAGGGCAATAATTCTGTCAAAATGCTTGATACAGTCTGCTCTTGTTTATAGATTGGGATCATGTTGGTTATGAAGTATGCAAAATATGAAAGCAATATGTCAAAGGACAAAGAAAATATTTGAGGTGGTATGCAAACTTTAACATAGATTTATCAATAATATGCATATTCTAGGTATAAAAGGGGCAATAATTCCGTCAAAATGCTTGACACAGTTGTCTGCTCTTGTTTATAGATTAGGGTCATGTTGGTAAAGAAGTACATGTATGAACTAGTGACCTCAAAATCAATAGGGGTCATCTGCGAGTCATGATCAATGTACCTATCAAGTTTCATGATCCTAGGCATAAGCGTTATTGAATTATCATCCGGAAACCATTTTACTATTTCGGGTTACCGTGACCTTAATCTTTGACCTAGTGACCTGAAAATCTATAGGGGTCATCTGCGAGTCATGATCAATCTACCTTTCAAGTTTCATGATCCTAGGCATAAGCGTTCTTGAATTATCATCCGGAAACCATTTTACTATTTCGGGTCACAGTGACCTTGACCTTCGACCTAGTGACCTATAAATCAATAGGGGTCATCTGCGAGTCATGATCAATGTACCTATGAAGTTTCATGATCCTAGGCCTAAGCGTTCTTGAGTTATCATCCGGAAACCACCTGGTGGACGGACCGACCAACCGACAGACCGACATGTGCAGGGTTCGCCAAAACTTGAAAAATCTGTCAGTCATTCGGACTGACAGACTTGAAATTTTTGTCAGTCCGAATCAGTTTCTGTCAGTCCCACTGTCCGACTAAACTATAACAGCAAAACACTACAAAAGAGAGTACCTTTTTAGTGTTTATAGGTTTTGATCACATTAAAATACAATAAAAACATGTCCGAAGTCGATATAATTAAACAATTATTATATTAATAATAAACCACATATAAACCAAAGGTATTCTTTTTCGACTTCTTTTTGTCAAACTGTTTTTTAGCCTGCACAGCTCTACAGATCCGTGTTCTTGAAAAGTTAGGGTGACATCCAATCAAGTTTGACTTAATCTCACACACCCATTCACACTCATTGGATGACTTCAATTTCTGTTAATTAGCCGATTTCACAAGTTCTAAAACAACACCTATTTTCTCTTAGCTGACGTGGTAGTCCAAATTTTTGACGCTCTTAAATATTAAGCTACTTTTTATATGGGTAATAGTTTCAAAGAATTTAGCCCATATAAAAAGTATCTCTAGATTCTTTGCGCGTCTTATAAATAAGACTAGCTGAGGTGGTTGATTTCCAGGTTCAATTAAATGAATGTCTTTCACACCTATTTCTTGATAGAAAGGCCCATGAAAATTACCACCATCTATTCTTGTTGTCTGAAATAACACAAAACATATTGCTACAAACTATCAACAACAAATCAAAACATAAATATCCCTGTGTCCGAATTTAAAATATCAGAAATATAGTACATCGGGTGAATAATCTAATTTTGATTTCAGAAATTGTTGGTGTGTAAATTAAAATATATCCTTTCCAGAACAATATAATAATGAAACTATTTAACAGAAATTGCTCACAATTGCCTGTTGAAACAAGTTTTCATGCGGTTTTTGTTGTGGAGAAATTAAATGGAACAAATAAAATGGCGGACGCACTCGGTTGCTTTTTTTAACAAAGACCGTTGATTTTGAACTCCCATGTGATAGTCAATTCTAATCCAACTTTAAACATCAAAACATCAAAATGAAGGTAAGAAAAAAAGATTTTGACAGAAGTTGAACAAAAAGCATTTACCTTCTATTTATCCAATAGCATATTATACACTTTGAGTGATCTTTTTGAAACCATTTTTCATCCGATTGTGTCGGTCAGTCCGACCGATTATCTTAAATCACTTGTCGGTCCTTAGAAAAATTTGCCGGTCAGGTCCGGCGGACCGACGGTTTTGGCGAACCCTGATGTGCAAAGCAATATACCCCCTCTTCTTCGAAGGGGGGGGGGCATAAAAAAAATATATAAATAATTTGTTAAAGTAAAAAGAAAATAATTGGGGTAGTACACAAACGTTAACATGTTCACGCTAACGGTAACGCCGACGTGATCAGGATAGCTCCATTATATATATTTCATATATAATAGTCGAGCTAAAAATGAGTGAAAATCTCTGACCCGTCCCCACCCCAACCCCTATAACTTTTGACCCAGGGGTCAGATCAAAATTCCAAATAGTGCAGGGTTGCACATAATGCTCATAGCTACCATGTGTTTAAGTTTCAAGGTTCTAGTGCTTATGGTGTAAGAGATAGTGGCTAAGACAGACGGACAGACTGATGGTGGAGATAACCACAATGAACCTGTTAACAGCCAACTAACGCTGCCAACAAAGCACAAGCTTTACGTGTCAGGATGTGGCACTATCTATACAAACTGCATAAGAAATAACAAGACGCTTAGGGTTTGAGGGACAACAAACCTGATTATGAGTCTTCCACACCTTAAGCATCTTAACCCTTTGCATGCTGGGAAATTTGTCATCTGCTAAAATGTCGTCTGCTGAATTTCTAAAATTAGCATTTTCTTCGATTTTTTTTTCAAAGAATACTATCAGAATAGCAAACAGTTTGGATCCTGATGAGACGCCACGTTCTGTGGCGTCTCATCTGGATCCAAACTGTTTTCAAAGGCCTTTAAAATTCGGTTCCCGCACTGAAAGGGTTAAATATACTTATTTGCTTGTGTACATGTTCCTGATAATAAATTATTATTATTACCTGTTTTGGCATCAACAAGCTTTATCAATTGGCCCTCAAATTTTGCACATAAACGCTACACGATCAACCAATATGCCTTTTCATTTCAAGTTGGAAAGCAATATAGCCCTTATTCGGCCATAACAGGGTGGAGGATCGATTTAAAATACAACTATTCCAGATACAAAAATATTAATTCATTTATTTAATGCACTTATTTTCTTCTCTTTTGCTACGAAATGACCAGTCATATTTTGCACTAGCAGATGATATTTCTTTTTTTACATATGAAAGGTAAAAAGAAATTCAAGCAGCATTTTATAATATAATTTTAAAAATGCACTAAATCATGCACTTAAAAACAATATTATTGTGATTCTGTTATTTATAATCATATTAATAATGCCTCATTTTTCTCCATTTTATGGTTTACTTTCTATTTTTTCCAATTTTATGGTTTATCTTGCTTATTTTCTGAATTCAAAAGGCACTGGCTTAAAAAAACTGTCTATGCATGTAACTGTATATTGAAATCTCATTATGAGTGATTATAAATGCATGATAAAATTCTAACATGTTATGTTATAGATAAATCTATATTGTTTGTATTTTTCCTAAACATTATTAGCCACCGTTGTGGTCAAACATATTTTTTTGTTTTATTAATGACGTTGTTTCACAGATTACTGTAACAGAGCTACAGATTAGGTGCGCATTTGTGTAAATACCCAATGTAAAATTGCCGATTACGCATAGAAAAATAAAACCATGCGTTCCGAAACCCAATTGAAATTGTCGATTACGCATATCATATTTTTCCTTTGCATAACGAGTAAATCTGTCCCGGAAATACCCTGGTCCGAAATACCCGGATTCTTTCCGCTTTGTCCAAGCGCTTTCAGTATACGTGTTATTGTTGTGAAAATGTAGATGTTAATGTTATACTTGTTATGTACAAACTGACTTAAAATAAAATTTGTATTTGTATATTTGTATACCATGTGCTCAAGTGTTTTCAAATTCAGAATGACATTTCCCGGTATTTTAGAATATTCTGGCTTGTTTTGTTAACAAATTGTAGTGTAAATACAAACTCAAAGTAAATATTTAAAACTACCCGATTCACACTGAAATCAGTTTTATAATCCACCAGACATATGTTGTTAATCACAAATAATAGATTTCAGAAAACAAAGGTAATGTTTACAATATCAGCAAAAGATGTCAAGGATGATCCGACAGTATCCAAATGAAAACTAGTCTTGGACAAAGCGACAATGGCTTCAAAATTGTGAATTTCAGACTGATGAGAGTTATTTTCATCTATTGTTAGATGCATTTGAAACATTTAAACCTTAAAATATTCCTCGATGCAGTAATTTATATTCATCCACCAATATATGTAGAAATGTATCCAAGAAAATGAGTATTCTTTGATTTATAGCGTGACATAAATATGTTACGACTCTGGTTGACTTTCGATACAGAGTTGGCTTCAGAGAACAGGTATGTCAATACCATATAAATTGTACGCTGAAGTTTCTTTAGCTAATATTTTTCTAATGTTGACAGACCATTCACATTGCTGGGGTTTGTTGATTTAAAGACTTATTATCATCACGGGCAGAAAAACATTATAGACATTAAACAGCGCGTCATTAAGTAGACAACAGCTGCACAACTGTATGGTAAAAGGTAAATATGTATCTTAATAATTATGTTGACAACTAGCTTACGTAGCAACGTCCGAAAATATGAAATATCCGACATGTATTTCAATATTTAAAATTCAAGATATAATGACGACTGAACTGTTTTACTTTAAGGAAAAAACGGTAAAACTATGTTGAAAATGAAACACAACAAACTAAATACTTATCTGTTACGGCTTAACGACTAATTATCCCAATATAACACTGTCATTGAATCGCACATTTCAATTATAATTATTCCCCTTGAAAGTTAATGCATATGATAACGAATTCATCAAACGTTATCAAACATTAGTAATTTGAATTGCATCGGATTCGCACAATATTATGTGGATGTAAATCCGATCCGGTTGTTGTTTATGTGTCAAGCTCATTTCGTCAGTGACTGAGTGAGATATAATAAATTTCTTCCGTAGTAAAATCTACTGTAAAGTACACAATGATACTTACGTAATTCTGTCGTATCCGTCTGAATAAACATCCGCTGCACAAAATATAGACATTTGTATTAATGATAATTAAACACAATCATATTTTCTGTGTTTATTGAATTAATAACACTGAGTTTCTTTGTCGCGTTACAAGATGGCGGATGTCTAACGCTGTTTGTGAAGTGACGTCACAATGTTTATCTGTGCGCGTGCCCTTTCCCATAAAAGTATTTAAACACAAAATACTCGAAAACTTGATTTTTGCCAGGTATAACGCCTACGCCAACAGGTAGATCGCATTCTTGTCCATATACATGTCAAAATTTCAGCAAACGTGCTGGGCCAGTTTTCAAGAAACTCAAGTCGCGGCTATATGCCTCAACTTAACGAAACTTAGCCCCCTTTATCATTCGTTCGAATGAACGTCATCAATGATGACGTCCAATACATCACTCATTCCATACCAGAGTTGCGACACCTTAAGGGTTTCGCGGGATGGAATGAGTGGGGAGATCAAATCAAATTGAAAACCGATTATTTCGACCAAAAAATTGGGTACGAAAAACATTTGGTTACGAAAAAAATAAATGGGTAAGAATATAAAAATGTGGGTACGAAAACGTTTGGCTACGAAAAAAAATTGGGTACGAAAAAAATGGGCACCAAAAAATAATTGGGTATGAAAAAATTTGGGTACGAAAAATTTGGGTAGTAAAAAAATGGGAACGAAAAAAATTTGGGTACGAAAAAAACTTGGGTACGAAAAATTTTGGGTAAAAAAAAGAGTGGGTACGAAAAAGTTTGGGTACAAAAAAAAAGGGTACGAAAAAAAATTTGGGAAGAAAACATGTGGGTACGAAAAAAAATTGCGTACGAAAAAAAATTGGGTACGAAATAAATGGGTACGAAAAAAAAAATTGGGAACGAAAAATTTTGGGTACGAAAAAAAATGGGTACGAAAAAAAAATTTGGTAGGAAAAAAATGGGTACAAAAAAAATTTGGGTACGAAAAACATTTGATTACGAAAAATATTTGGGTACGAAAAAAATGGGTACGAAAAAAATGTGTGGGTACAATGGGTTCATGTTAAGGTTTTAGCATGGCGGACGCCGGATGGCGAAAAGACACTTCATGACACAATGAGCTTGCTATGACAAAACCTCAGGTTTTGTTCGAAAACAGCCGAGCTCATATGCATAAATCAGTGAGTAATAGTACTTATACTCAATAAAAGCTAGGCACAGCGTATAAAATCAGAACCACTGGGCTCAATCTGCTGAAACTTGGTCGCATTATAGATTATGGTCCAAACATGCTACAGAATGAGCGCTTCTGGACCTGACAGCGTAAAACATTAACCGATAATGGACAGCACAAAATGGGTTATTTTGTACAAAAAAAAAAGTAAACTTTAAGTGGCATTTGATGACTTTTAGACATCAGAAAGTTGCAAATGTTTAATATTCTGCACACTTCGACTTGTTTGTTTTTTTTACAAATTTAGAAGCATTTATCCTTGGGGTATATATAAACCCTGTTATTCAATGTCAAAAATAGCTAAGCAGCAATTCCCCTTTAACATTATTCCTTATATTTAATTGTATTTTTTAAAAAGATAACTGTGTAGATTTAATCATAATGGCTCCGTATTTCACACTTGATAGGCCACTGCTGGGGCTTGAACCCAGAACTCATCTCACATTGTAAGATGCATTTTTCAATTAAACTACAATGACTATATCGTGTGAAGTGGAGCCAACATACACCCACATAAGTGAAAAAATCATTACGTCGATATATTTGTCCTGGGCGTTTCCCGACATGTCGCATAACTGTTTACAACAAAAGATGTATACATAGATAAATATACATACATGTAAATGGTGAAAAAATGAACCATCTATTTTTAATTTTTGCTTCATATATACACATTTCCTAGCCATGATTTATAATTATATCATGTTGAAATCATTTTTAGACAGAATATTACTGAAACTGCAATAAACAATAAGATGAATAGATATAATGTTTACTTTTATCTAGTACAATGAACAAATGTTCTTCCGATGCCATTTTCACTAAGGTATAGGTATTGAATCCTGATATATATACGACTAAAAATGAACATCTAAACAGCAGTATTTTACATGAAGAGTACTCACAAAACCACAACAATAATACTCAATGAATGGACTGTCCGAAATCCGAAAAATATGTACACTACAATAACAAGACGTTAATACAAAATATGCACGTTAACATTATTCAAGATATGAAAGCAATATATCAAGGGATATAGGAAATATTTGGGGTGGTACGCACACTTTAACAAAGAGTCAGTGTGCAAATTTCACTTTTGAAACCACTAGCCCGTTCGGGCTACCAGATGGAATTTTTCACTAGCCCGAACCAAAGTTTACTAGCCCGAACTGTTTATCACAAGTTTTTAAAATAAGTTTATATTTTTGCGGTTCTGGGTAGATTTTAATGCAGGTAGGGTGTAATTGATGAGGATTGCAACTAACAGTTGATCCCAATTAACTGGAAATGTTATTATAATATTTCAATGACACAATACGATTATAATATTTATGTATGACGATATTCGTCAATCAATACCTTACATGCAGTCAAGATGCAAAGGTTTATATCCAGTCTGTAAATAATTTTAGATGTCAATTGTCCCAAATTTGAAATCCGAAACATTTAGCCGAAAGTCTGAGGCCGTATGATAAAGCGAATAGAGGGCAGTGTCTCCTCCCCCTAGCTTACTGTTTTTTTTTATAGTCTTTCTATGTCCAATTCTGGTGAGTACAATGTGAAAAATTATCAACCAGACCATCCGTAACATCGCATGTGTATTCATCATTCTAGATATTTTTTTATCAAGAATGTCGAAAATAAATTAAAATCGACAGATAATACCGTATCCGGAAACAACTGTCCAAAAACAATCAATGTAAGTCTTTGCACGTGAAATAAAATATGCATAACGTTTGACTGCCAAAACTGAAAACCAGTAAAAAGTAACCAAGCAACTACGCTATCAATATATAATTTGGTTGACATATTCTATTAAAATATGATATTGCAATGCGTTAATTCGTCAATAGATCATTACAAATCCAAGATGGCGGACATTTCAAACATTTGTAGACTTGTATGGTTTTCTGAAAGTACAGCAAATTGAACAACCTGGGTAGATCCGCATTTTATTTGCACGGTATCAAAAAAAAAATGTAATTCAAACTCTCGTCATGTCAACATAATCGGAAGGGTGAGGAAACGCGATACGAAGCTAAATAAAACCTCTAAGGTATGGTTCAAACGATGGATGAAAATAATATTTTTGAGCATTTTTAATTTCAAAAGTTCGAAAAATCAATAGCCCAATCGGGCTAGTACCCATTGAAATTCAGTGGCCCGAAACAAGATCAACTAGCTCCAGGCTAGTGCGAATTTCGAACATTGTAGAGTTATCAATAATATGCATATTCTACATGGAAAAAGTGTCATAATTCTTATAAAATGCAAGTGATACAGTTGTCTGCTCTTGTATTTAGGTTAGGGTCATGTTGGTTAAGAAATATGCAAAATATGGAAGCAATATGTCAAGGGACATAGGAAATATTTGGGGTGGTACGCAAACTTTAACATTTGCACGCTAACGCCAATGCCGGGGTGAGTAGGATAGCTCCACTTTATATATTTCATATATAATAGTCGAGCTAAAAAGTAAATATACTATATTATTAACAACAAGCTTACCTCTATCACAACTTTAATGCAATGCTTATAACAATAAAGTTACAATGATATTTCATTGATTAAAACTAACTTATTACTATTGGTTGCCCGCACAGGCAACCATCTTTAGTATTTTGGTTGCCCAGATAAAGAATAACGAGCCCAGAAATATGTATATGTGTATATTATACTTTCTTTTAATAAAATAATAGATAATTAAATAAATTTGCTGACATTGCACTACTCAATGTTTGATGTTTTATTATGAGCCTGAATTTAATTATTTCCTATTCCTAAATAATGAATGTTATTTAACTAGTATTGATCAATTGTGGTCAATTGTTATTCAATTTTTATTGCACTGAATTGTTTTAAGCTTTAAAAAAAAACAAGTTGCCCGGCCGGACTATCAACTTTGGAAATTGAACTGCCCAGGCCAAAACTACTTGTCCTGGGCTCACGGGAAACCACTAATTTTCATCCCTGTATACCCTTTCATTTTCTGTTCTTCCATCCTATTCTCAAAATGAATTTTAAACCACAATACTTTATAATAACATTTGTATTGAATGCTAACCATATTATGACCCAAAAAACAATTTTACAAACCCGTAATTCAGTCGCAGCGAGTTTTTTTATTTAGTTTACCATTATCAGTGTTCTCTGTAAGACCGGCAGCGGGCCATTTCGCCGGTTACATTTACTCTAGACGCCAACTACTTTCCCCAAGTATATCAAGTAAAATGTCACAAATGCTTTAGTTTTACTGCATTGTTGCTGGCCATATAACTGGCTACTCAAATTTGTTTGGAAAACACTGAATTATGCATGACAAACACACAAAACTTAAAATCTTAGATTTGTTTTTAAAATAAATTGACACTTCCAGCTTGTCGCCATTAAAATCCAAAGATTCAAATAATTTTCCACGAGATACGTCAACAATTGCTTAATCAAATGAATGAAAAATAAAAGTAAAGAAAGCCGGATTTTACATAAATTCCAGGTTGATAAACACAACAAGATAAAGGTACCTTGTAGTCGGTGAGATATAATAATAATACATTTAGTAAGGCTCGTACCCTGGGTACGGTAAATATACTAAAACGTACCCGGGAATTTTAACACTAAATCGGTTGTTGTCGGCTATTTTGTACAAATATTAATATATGGTCACATTTATGTCAATTTTCTGTTCAATGGCATTTATATTATCAAAACTCATTGTTAAATCATTAATGTGATTTAATTTTAAATCTTAAATTGTTAAAAGTCGCATCATTGTATGACGTCGTCAAGTATAATATTTTCCGCGACGTTGCACATTAACTTTTTACCGCCATAGATTTTTTTAAAGAAACATTATTTGGTTTGCGAGGTCCGTTAAGTTGTGAACACCATATTCGGTATTTATATTATGTTTTAACAATTAATTCATGCTGTGTAATAAATATTGTTTAAGATATTTCGATATTGATTGAAAATGCTTCAAATTGTTATTTATGAAACCTCTTATTCTAACGAGTGTATGCTATTATAATATACTTTAAAAAGCTTATCTGTTGTACTATAATCTTATTATTCATTTTTTTATTGATAATTTCATTTATTGTAGAGAATCGTCAATTTTACATCTAGTCGCCAATGCTTGTTGTCAGTGTTAGTCGTAAATGCTTGTGATCATTGTCGTCAATGTTAGTCGTCAATCCTTAACGTCATTAAACATGAAGGAAATAAAAGCAGAAACAGAGATGTATTCTTGATTCCTTGCTTATTCCTACGGCGTCCTCTCAACACTCATACTACAAAGCATGTTGATGCAGATTTTTTAAAAGAGAAGTTTGTTTAAGGTAAACAATATTGTTTTACTTTAATCGGTAGCATGTTTAATGACATCGGATTTTTGGCAGATATACAATTAGGATACAATCTAATATTTGCGGGTATGTTTAAGTTTATTTACCTAACCCGGGGTACATGTAAGTAAAGTTACGAGTACCCGGGGTACATGTACCGGTAAGTAGTACCTGAGCCGAGAATGATCAATCGAGCCTTAGTAAGTGAGTGATGTATGGGATAACATGCACTGAGGGTGTATATTTTTCATGAACAAGTCAATTGAAGGTGTTAGAGATGCATTGATCCATAAGATTAAAAAGGGTAAATTAATTACTAATTAACCACGGGCTTATTAAAATTAAAACGATGACATTACATTGTACCAGCTGTTTATTGTTGTATACTGTAAGCTTGCAATATTTTAAATAATGTAAACAACTTACCTTGTATAAGTTGGCACATTGTTGTCAGGTGTAGAAACTATTATACTTATTTCTGTTAAGTTGCACTGGCTGAACCAAAAGAATTATGTAGTCGTTTCTAAATAATCACTAAACAACCTACTAATGCATATATGCTTGCCAGTTACTGAGTTTGTGCATTTCCATTCATTATACTATCGGCCTTGGCAAACAGCGTAGACTCAGTCAGATGAGACGCCGTGTGCTGTCTGCTATTTCGTTACGCAGATTCCCATATCCACTGGTGTTTTTATGTCAAATGTTATGGTTTTTCAATAGATCGTATACTTATCTACAAAACAGCGAATTAGCGTTCACTTAACATCATTTTTAATTATGTTATTTTGTTAATATTTTCTCGCGTTCTTTTCGAACCTGTAACGACACTTTCTGCTTTCATGGTTTTTTTAGTTTCAAGGGAGTCCATCTTTACCGAAAATCAAGTTTAGGAGGAAATTGTCGTCCCTGATTATCCTGTGCGAACTGCACAGGCTAATCTGGGACGACACTTTACGCACATGCAGTATGCCCAGTTTTCTCAGAACACGACTCATACATGTATATTGTAGAATGTTTAATCGTTTGAGCTGTGACTTGTTTTTATTGATATTTATAGTAACTACAGTGCTTGTAAGTACATTTACTGAATAGCACAGTAATTCAAACTGTCATAACTTGTTCGATTTTTATCAGTATTTGTGCTTGATGTTTATTGTTTTTTTAAAAATATAGTTATTTCAAGTGTCATTGAACTGAGTTGATTCGGTTTTCACATCCTCACACATGTAGATAATGCGTTAAAATGAATAGTTTGATTCAAAAAAATAAGTAGGATAGGTTGGCATAATTTTTTCTTGATACAAGATTGTAGCCTTTTAATTTTTATAACAGGGGTTTAGGGTGGGCAGGAAAAACTAGGTAGGGTCGGGTTACAGGAAACAAACAACTTTTTTTATACGCCTAAGTGCTGAAGATTATTTCATTATCAATTTTCGCAAGGTGTGTTGAGCTACAAATAAAGATGTAAGCAAAAAAACAACGCTGTATGTTCAGTCTTTTACGCTTTTATAAAGACAATGCTATAAGATACTGACATAGTAGTTCATCAAAATTAAAAGTAGACAATTGTTGCACAACTATACATTTACAACTTCACTATTGTAATTTACACATACAATATCTCATTTTCTGTCTCTTAACATTTTAACTTTTATAGATGGGTTCTTTGAGGTTGCACAAGGCCACACATACTGTCACAATATCATCAACATGTGACAGTAAAGAAATTGGAATTTCATTGGCTAGGATTTTAAAAGTCTTCATTCTTCTGATAACTTGTTCAATGAGAATTCGGTGATTCGCAATATGCTTAGTTTTTGCAACACATGCACTGGACATTTGTGACTTTCCCCTTCTTCCAGGGGGAACATGTAGTGATATACTTCTATCGGCACACTCATTGCTAATGTTAAAACCTTTATCTGCCATTATCATTTTGTTCATTGGCACCAAGTTCAAAAATCCACTGTCTAATGTGATGGCTTTGTCTGAAATTCTCCCCAAGTATGCCTTTGAGACAAATATAATTGTACTGTTTGGTGCACAAGCAACTAACAATTTCACTGTATTGTGATGTTTATAATCAGACCATGAATTAGATTGCAGAAACAAATCTTTTGGTGTCTCAATAAACAACTCTGTACAGTCAATGATTGAATGTAGGTCAGGATATTTCCGGAAGCGTTGGGGTTTTGAGCCGATCAGTTCCTCTTCCTCAGGCATGAAGATCATTGACTTCAATATAGAACTTGCACACCGAAGCCAAGCGAAAAATATCCTTGAACATAGAGTTTCAGAAATATCAAATCTCTTTGCTAGGTCCTTATTAAGCAGCCCAAGTCGTAATTTCATTAATACCATCAAGAACTCACCTTTTGATGATACTTTTCTGGATGGACCAAAACGGGCTGACAATGTGGATTTGAATTTTCTGACATTTTTGGCCATAGACATAACACCAGTCCACCTTCTTGTAACAAATGGTGAAATAAACCCATGTAATTTGTTAAACAGAGACTTGTTTGCTAAACCAGTGTAAAACTGAACATCATCATCGGTCTTAAGTATTTTTTCACTGTACACAGTGTTCTTCAGCCTGTCTATTTTTTGTCTCTGTATGCACACCTCAGCTTTCAACTTAGCAATCTGCTTGTTCTGTTCACTAATTTGTAAACACAGAGCTACAAACACAGCCAGAAAATTAACAGACCATGGAAGTTTGTAAGTGTGGGAAAGTAATTCAACCTCTGGGTCATCATAAATAGGTGTTGCAACAAGATTTTCCCCAGACACATGATCATTGTCTTTTGAACAAATTTTTCTACGCCTTTTTGTATGTTTCGTGCTAGTCGCCTCAAACTGCATCATTCTCTTCGCTCGTTTCTCTGCTTCGTCATATCCCATGCTGACAGTGGGCAATGGATTGTTTTTGGTTGGTTCTCCATCTGTGAAATGATTCGAACAAACTCGACTGTCTTTGCCTGGTGACCAGAGTTGTCCACTGCCCTGACGTCTTCCTACCAGCTGTTTCCATTTTTCCCTTTGCTCTGGATTCTTTTTCTTTGTTGGGAAAGTGAATAGTCTGAAATTAAATTTAATATAAATTTAACTAATAGGCACAGGCAATTTTAATAGTTGGCCTGCCAGCAACAGACCTATTTTTATGCGTTTCAATACATTCAGGATCTGCATGGATTCAAATGAGTGCATTCCTCATAACACAGACTGTATATAGTACAACTACCTTTGGTCAAGTCATCATTTATCAACTGTATACGTACGAGTTTCACCCTGTAAAATGGCGAGATAGTCATACTTCTGCTGTTAAATGAACTTGCTTTTGCTATATTGTAAAACATGTGAGATTAATGCACTTAATTTAATGACTGCCTATTCTATAATATGCCTGAAAAAATCGTAGAAATCTTACCCCACCCACATTTTCTGAAAACGATACATCAGCTCTTAATTAATCGTTTATTACCTGAATGGCGGATCGCATTTACAGTCTCTCTCTTTGTGCAAACATCCACAGACGTCACACAGTTGTTTCTTCCATTTATTTAACCAGTATGCTCCTTTAGAGCAGTTTTGAACGCAACATGTTAAAGCCATAACGATATCCAACAATATTTTTACTCGCAATTCAGGCGGAGTAACTCTTCAAGGCAAGTTGGTTTTGCGCATGCGCATTGCGAAACTGTTAATCCGTGTAATACACGGATAAACAGTTTCCAGGAAGCCTTAAACGGCTGATTGCAAGTGCCCGGATGTACGAGTAAAAATTATCGATCCGCCATCTTTGCAATACGCTAATCTGTTAAAAGTTGTTTCCAAAGATAAATAATGCGTGTCAGACGGCACAAATTGCAATTAAAATGGATGATTTGAATAACATGACACTTGAGAATTTTAGATTATGGTCTTTGAAGGCTTTAAAAGTGTATTTGTCGCACAGAAACCTGTCGGTGAATGGAACGTTCGACGAACTGTCAGCGAGGTAAACAAAAACAACCGTGTTTATTTAGACTTATTTTCGGTATGCTAATGATTTCTATTAAGTATTTAGACCTTTGTTGATACATAATATTGATAAATGTGATAACTTTTAGCCGCTATTTAAGTGTGAATGCTTAAATCTGACTCAGTCAACCCATACACTACAGTATGATGATACTGGTTGTAAACAGAAGTTGGACACTGGAAACATTTGTTTTTTGTCACGCTTTGCAGCATTTCTGTGCTTGATTATTTCCTGCTATGAAGTAAAAGACTTAAAGCTATTAAAAACTCTGCAACTTGCTTATTCAGCTTTGTTGGTGTGTTCTTTTTTATTTATTTTTAATTATGTCTTTGGTATAAATATACAAATAATTTTGCTCTTTTACAGAGCATTTTGCGCATGGGAACAGAATCTGCCGGTGAACGAACAAGCTGAACAGGCTGAGCAACGTCTTCTTCAAGAGTACAAGCACAAGCTTTTGGTGGAAGATGATGTTTTACCAGACCCATTCTCACTTCACACAGGTTGGCAAGGAGAGAAGACAGCTATCCACAAGTGGCCATCCGTGTATCTGGTAGACATTGCTAAGTACCTGAACAATGAAACTCACAAAGAAATTTTTGATCGGCTTCTTAATGAGTATAAGGAAGGAAAAGCCTATCGTTACTTCCATAACAAATGGGTGCAGGAAGTGTTTTACCATGAGATACGGCCAAACAGTGACAAGTGTATACTAAAAGCAAAGTGTGTGCCATCCATGTCAGTAAACAGTAAGAAATATGATGTCTGGGTTGTTGTTAGAAAGGACAAAGATGATGGAGAGTCAGGAGGAGAAATAGTGTCTGCCTACTGAACCTGCACAGCGGGAATGCATGGTACTTGCAATCACATTGCCGGTGTATTGTTCCGGGTGGAAAATGCTGTGAAAACCGGAGAGACCAAGACATCTTCAACTAGTATGAAGTCTAGATGGAATGTGCCATCCAGTAAACCTCAAACTAAGGATGCAGTTGCTGTAATGGATGTGACATGGAAAAAGGGCCATTACAGAAAAAATCCTGCAGAGGTTGAAGACGAGAGGCGAAAACATTCCCTAAAACTGAACTTCACTCCGCTCAACAAGAGACAAACTGAAGAAGTCAAAAACATTACAAAATTAAAGAATGACTTATACAATTTAGTAAAAGAAGATGTCCCAAACTCCTGTTTCATATTAACAATTGAAAAGCGGCACATAACAGCTAAGGTAGACCCACAAATGCCCCACTCTTTGGGTGAGATTGCCAACAGGCTTGACCCAGAGGCATCAGATCCAAGGGGAGAATTCCTGCAAAGAATAGCAATAAGCAAAGAACAATGTGGTGTTTTGTCAGAGGCTACCGTCGAACAGTCGAACTCAAAGGCATGGAATGAGCACCGCAAAGGACGGGTAACAGCTAGTTTGTTTCACCGAATCAGCAGCAGAGTTGACACATTACATAAACATAGCTCGGCTGACCCGACTAAGTTAGTCGATGCTATACTTCGTCAAAAAGAAAGTCATCCAACTACTGCCATGAAACACGGTCTGTCCTTAGAACCCCATGCCAAGAAAGCGTACACGCAAGTGATGAGAAAAAATCACAAGAAATTCAAATCGAAGAATACGGGACTGCTTGTTTCCTCTGCCAACCCAGCAAGTGCAGATTTGGAGATTGAGTGCCAGTGTTGCGGAAAAGGTCTTTGTGAGATTAAGTGTCCAGAGTCCATTAAAGACACTGCTCCAAGCTCTTCAAATCAAGCATACTTAATTGAAGAAAGTGGGAAAGTTCAGGTCAGTAAGAACCATGCGTACTTCTACCAAATTCAGGGACAAATGGCAATACATGGTAGACAGTATTGTGACTTGTTTGTGTACACATATCATGGAAGTGTCACTGTACGTGTTATGTTTGAAAAAGAATTCTGGGATGTTTTGGAGGAGAAGTTGTCCTGGTTTTGGTTATCACATGTCTTGCCAGCCTTGTTGAATTGGAATTGCAACGACAACAAGACAACAGACAATACTAAGGAAAACCCTAAAACCCCAACGAAGATTCAGACACTTAGTCGCTCTCACGCCGTCTGCAGGGCACTTGAACCATTATCCCCAAAAGACAACAGTAAGAACATCCAGCAGCCTAAGAAGCGCCGTAGACTGAACAAAGTTCCCATATATCTTTGTGGTATGTGCGGTCTTGACTGTGTAGATGAGCCTCAGTCTGAAGCAGACCAGTCAGTCAGTTGTGATGTTTGTGGAGTTTGGGTGCACTATATTTGTGCACAGGTTACTGACACCCATCTTGAAACTGTTGATTTGTGGTCATGTGGAAAATGCTCAAAATAATGATGGCCAGTACTAGTTATTGATGACAAGTGAAATGTAACGCGTTCTGGAGTGGTATTCCATAAACATCTAAGTCATATCTTAAAAAACGTCAGGTCAAAATTACAATGTTGTGTATTTCTTTACTAAATAAGGAAACACATGTTTTTTTAATATAAAAATGATGTTATTTTCATGTAAATCTTGATGCCAAACTATTGCAATATGAAATGAAAGACTTAAGAAATTTTCCCAATTTAAGGATAAGAATAAAATTTAACTTGAGATGCTTCTGGAATACAACCCCAGAGCTAGATTGAAGATGATAAGTGTATGAAAGAGAAATGTTTTAATACCTGTTCAGTTATAGATATTGATAATAATTGTGTAGTTAAAGATGCTGTAAATAGATTGTCCAGTTATATACTAATAACACATTTCAATTCAAAGATGGTGATCATATAATATTTATGTCTTGTCAAAGATATTGATAATTTTTGTAGAAAGCTTAAAGATACTGATCATACATGTAGATTGTCTAGTCCAAGATGCTGATAGCAGTTTTTTAGTCAAAGATGATGAATTGATTACATTAAGTCAAAGATGCAGATAATAGAATATTGATGTCTAGTCAAAGATTCTAAAAATATATTTAGATTTGTCTAATTAAAGATTATGATCTTATATTGTCTTGTCGAAGATGCTGATAGTTGTTTTTGAGTTAAAGATGTTGATAACAGATTGTCTAGTCAAAGATGCTGATAATATGAGCCGCGTTCTGAGAAAACTGGGCATACTGCATGTGCGTTAAAAGTTGTCCCAGATTAGCCTGTGCAGTACGCACAGGCTATTCTAATCAGGAACGACACTTTCTGCTTTTATGGTTTTTTTAGTTTCAAGGGAGTCCATCTTTACCGAAAATCAAGTTTAGGAGGAAATTGTCGTCCCTGATTATCCTGTGCGAACTGCACAGGCTAATCTGGGACGACACTTTACGCACATGCAGTATGCCCAGTTTTCTCAGAACACGACTCATACATGTATATTGTAGAATGTTTAATCGTTTGAGCTGTGACTTGTTTTTATTGATATTTATAGTAACTACAGTGCTTGTAAGTACATTTACTGAATAGCACAGTAATTCAAACTGTCATAACTTGTTCGATTTTTATCAGTATTTGTGCTTGATGTTTATTGTTTTTTTAAAAATATAGTTATTTCAAGTGTCATTGAACTGAGTTGATTCGGTTTTCACATCCTCACACATGTAGATAATGCGTTAAAATGAATAGTTTGATTCAAAAAAATAAGTAGGATAGGTTGGCATAATTTTTTCTTGATACAAGATTGTAGCCTTTTAATTTTTATAACAGGGGTTTAGGGTGGGCAGGAAAAACTAGGTAGGGTCGGGTTACAGGAAACAAACAACTTTTTTTATACGCCTAAGTGCTGAAGATTATTTCATTATCAATTTTCGCAAGGTGTGTTGAGCTACAAATAAAGATGTAAGCAAAAAAACAACGCTGTATGTTCAGTCTTTTACGCTTTTATAAAGACAATGCTATAAGATACTGACATAGTAGTTCATCAAAATTAAAAGTAGACAATTGTTGCACAACTATACATTTACAACTTCACTATTGTAATTTACACATACAATATCTCATTTTCTGTCTCTTAACATTTTAACTTTTATAGATGGGTTCTTTGAGGTTGCACAAGGCCACACATACTGTCACAATATCATCAACATGTGACAGTAAAGAAATTGGAATTTCATTGGCTAGGATTTTAAAAGTCTTCATTCTTCTGATAACTTGTTCAATGAGAATTCGGTGATTCGCAATATGCTTAGTTTTTGCAACACATGCACTGGACATTTGTGACTTTCCCCTTCTTCCAGGGGGAACATGTAGTGATATACTTCTATCGGCACACTCATTGCTAATGTTAAAACCTTTATCTGCCATTATCATTTTGTTCATTGGCACCAAGTTCAAAAATCCACTGTCTAATGTGATGGCTTTGTCTGAAATTCTCCCCAAGTATGCCTTTGAGACAAATATAATTGTACTGTTTGGTGCACAAGCAACTAACAATTTCACTGTATTGTGATGTTTATAATCAGACCATGAATTAGATTGCAGAAACAAATCTTTTGGTGTCTCAATAAACAACTCTGTACAGTCAATGATTGAATGTAGGTCAGGATATTTCCGGAAGCGTTGGGGTTTTGAGCCGATCAGTTCCTCTTCCTCAGGCATAAAGATCATTGACTTCAATATAGAACTTGCACACCGAAGCCAAGCGAAAAATATCCTTGAACATAGAGTTTCAGAAATATCAAATCTCTTTGCTAGGTCCTTATTAAGCAGCCCAAGTCGTAATTTCATTAATACCATCAAGAACTCACCTTTTGATGATACTTTTCTGGATGGACCAAAACGGGCTGACAATGTGGATTTGAATTTTCTGACATTTTTGGCCATAGACATAACACCAGTCCACCTTCTTGTAACAAATGGTGAAATAAACCCATGTAATTTGTTAAACAGAGACTTGTTTGCTAAACCAGTGTAAAACTGAACATCATCATCGGTCTTAAGTATTTTTTCACTGTACACAGTGTTCTTCAGCCTGTCTATTTTTTGTCTCTGTATGCACACCTCAGCTTTCAACTTAGCAATCTGCTTGTTCTGTTCACTAATTTGTAAACACAGAGCTACAAACACAGCCAGAAAATTAACAGACCATGGAAGTTTGTAAGTGTGGGAAAGTAATTCAACCTCTGGGTCATCATAAATAGGTGTTGCAACAAGATTTTCCCCAGACACATGATCATTGTCTTTTGAACAAATTTTTCTACGCCTTTTTGTATGTTTCGTGCTAGTCGCCTCAAACTGCATCATTCTCTTCGCTCGTTTCTCTGCTTCGTCATATCCCATGCTGACAGTGGGCAATGGATTGTTTTTGGTTGGTTCTCCATCTGTGAAATGATCCGAACAAACTCGACTGTCTTTGCCTGGTGACCAGAGTTGTCCACTGCCCTGACGTCTTCCTACCAGCTGTTTCCATTTTTCCCTTTGCTCTGGATTCTTTTTCTTTGTTGGGAAAGTGAATAGTCTGAAATTAAATTTAATATAAATTTAACTAATAGGCACAGACAATTTTAATAGTTGGCCTGCCAGCAACAGACCTATTTTTATGCGTTTCAATACATTCAGGATCTGCATGGATTCAAATGAGTGCATTCCTCATAACACAGACTGTATATAGTACAACTACCTTTGGTCAAGTCATCATTTATCAACTGTATACGTACGAGTTTCACCCTGTAAAATGGCGAGATAGTCATACTTCTGCTGTTAAATGAACTTGCTTTTGCTATATTGTAAAACATGTGAGATTAATGCACTTAATTTAATGACTGCCTATTCTATAATATGCCTGAAAAAATCGTAGAAATCTTACCCCACCCACATTTTCTGAAAACGATACATCAGCTCTTAATTAATCGTTTATTACCTGAATGGCGGATCGCATTTACAGTCTCTCTCTTTGTGCAAACATCCACAGACGTCACACAGTTGTTTCTTCCATTTATTTAACCAGTATGCTCCTTTAGAGCAGTTTTGAACGCAACATGTTAAAGCCATAACGATATCCAACAATATTTTTACTCGCAATTCAGGCGGAGTAACTCTTCAAGGCAAGTTGGTTTTGCGCATGCGCATTGCGAAACTGTTAATCCGTGTATTGGCAGCCTTTGGTCGACGCCGTCTGCTATTTCGAATGCTGAAAATTCCCATATCCACTGGCGTTTTTTTATGTCAAATGTTTGTGTTTTCCAATTGATCGTATACTTATCTACAACACAAATAAATAGCGTTCACTATACATCGTTTGTGATGATGTTATTTTGTAAATACTTTTTAAGCCTTCTTTCTGTCGAAGTCGGCCATTTTGACGGGTGTGAAAAAATACCGACGTTCCCGCAATTACCAAAATCCCCAGGAATCCCCGAGATCCCACGAAATCCCCAATAATATTGATTATTTATCGAAAAACTGCGTATTTTAATATAGATTGTTGCGAAATACACTGAAATAACTAATGAAACATTGTTTTTATGAAAGTTTGATTTCGGATATTTCGGTAGGGTATCGGTATATCCACATAACGCATTTTGTAATTCCGGTTATGTAAAACTTGCGAAATTTTTTCGTGATTTCATCAAAAACTAGATTTTTCCCAGGTATAACGCCTACGCCAACAGGTAGATCGCATTCTTGTCCTTATACATGTCAAATTTCAGCAAACGTGCTGAGCCAGTTTTCAAGAAACTCAAATCGCGGTGATTCTCGCCACCTTAACGAAACTTAGCCCCCTTTATCATTCGTTCGAATGAACGTCATCAATGATGACGTCCAATACATCACTCATTCCATACTAGACTTGCGACACCTTAAGGGTTTCGCGGGATGGAATGAGTGGGGAGATCATATACAATTTTCAGCTTTCCGGAAGCAAGGACCCTCTGGACGTGAACCATCAGCTTTCCAACACTATATGATTCCAGTTCCAAAGCACATATTGCATTAGTTCAATGGGAAGAACATAAAACGTCATATTTACAAATCTCTGAAAAACAAACAGTGCTAAAAAATATTTAAAGTAGTCATTTACTATTTAATTGATTATGTCCTCTGATTGTTGCATTTTTAATTTAAATATGTGTTCCTATATGCATTTATTGTTGTATTGACTTAAAAAACTAAAATGGATGCCAATTCTTAGTTTGCTGTCTAAGTCTACCCTAAAATTATACATGTTTCTTGCATAATTGAATTATCAAAAACTGCATACTTGTAAAGGCATTGACAGAGTTATTTGGTTAAGTTAGAGACAAAGTAAAGCAAATATATTCATTTTTCTTAAAATGAATCATCCTCTGAAGCCCCCACTGGGATTCAAACCCAGATCTCTTTCCTCTGGGAAGGAAAGTATTCTATCTTGAAATACAAGGGCAAGTAAGAGGAAAATTTGCAATTTTAAACCTATAAACATATAAACTTAATTTTTCACATGAACTTAGAAACAACACAGACATCTCTGAATCTGAAACACATTACAGTTACAATTCAGGTTTTTAGTATTGTGCATTGTACATGAATGTTTAAATATTGTATTTATCCTTGGTACACAGAACTGCCTAAAGATGCGTAAAATACCAGTATTCAAATCTGAAAATATCCCATGTGTTTGTTTCACTCTGTAAGTATCCCTATTTTATTTCAATAAAGAAGTTTTTCCTTCTCCTGAAAATTTAACTAAATGTCAGTTATGCTACTTTTTCATTCAGCAAATGACATGTGTCCGTAATGTCAATTTTAAAAATTTGGTAAAAACAATATTTTTACCAAAAAGGTAGACTTAATATTATTAAACAGTTGATGTATGTCACCTTAATAAAAAAAAAAAAAATGGGAAAGAAATAAAATGTTTAAAAATGTCAGTTACATGACTTATAACATTAAGTAGACGATATAGCTTTGATACTTTAGGATACGAGTAGACCTTAACACAAATAGGATAAGAGTAGACCTGAACACAAAATTTACCCAAATTTTCAATTTTCTAACTATAAAAGGGGGCATTATTCTGTCAAAAAACAGAAAAAAATGGGTACGAAAAAAATGTGTGTACGAAAACAATTGGGTAAGAAAAAATTATGCCAAAAAAATATATGCTAAAATAGCTTGGGGTCTTGACCACCAAAACGGCTTGGATTTTAATTATGCTGAAATAACTCGGGGGTCATGACCACCAAACTGGCTTAGAATTAAATTATGCTGAAATAGCTCAGGATCTTGACCACCAACCTGGCTTGGATTTTTATTATGCTGAAAAAGCTTGGGATCTTTACCACCAAACTGGCTTGGATTTGAATTATGCTCATAGTTCGGGTTCTCGACCACCAAACTGGCTTGCATTTTAATTATGCTGAAATAGCTCAGGATCTTGACCATCAAACTGGCTTTGATTTTAATTATGCCGAAATAGTTCAGGATCTTCACCACCAAACTGGCTTGGATTTTAAATATGCGGAAATAGCTCGAGGTCTCGGCCATGAAACTGGCTAGGATTTTAATTATGCTAAAAAAGCTCGGGTTCTTGACCACCAAACTGGCCTTGATTTTAATAATACCGAAATAGTTCAGGATCTTGACCACTAAACTGACTTGGATTTTAAATATGCTGAAATACCTCAGGGTCTCCCCCACAAAACTGGCTAGGATTTTAATTATGCTGAAAAAGCTTGGGGTCTTGATCACCAAACTGGCCTGGATTTTAATTATAATTTATACCGAAATAGTTCAGGATCTTGACCACTAAACTGACTTGGATTTTTATTATGCTGAAATAGCTCGGGGTCTCCGCAACCAAACTGGCTTGGATTTTAATTATGGTTAGAAAGCTCGGGGTCTTTACCACAAAAATTGACCACCAAACTGGCTTGGATTTTAATTATACCGAAAAAGTTCAGGATCTTGACCACTAACCTGACTTGGATTTTAATTATGCTGAAATAGCTCGGGGTCTCTGCCACCAAACTGGCTTGGATTTTAATTATGGTGAGAAAGCTCGGTGCTTGACCACAAAAATGGCTTGGATTTTAATTATGCTGAAATAGCTTGGGATCTTTACCACCAAAGTGGGCGGGGCCCTGGGGTGGGTAATGTGAACATGGATGGTCGAGACACTGTGTTGTCATAAGAAATCTTAAGTATTAATTTGAAGTCAATTGGTAAAAAATGGTGCGGCAGAGGCCGACGCGTATTCCCATGCCGCAAGTTTGACCCAGGGGGCGCCCCAGGGTTGGTAATGCGGCCATGCATGGTTGAGATTGACCGTAACTATTGTCTTAAGAGATTTCGAGTGCTTGACAGGTTAATGTAAGCCATCATGGAGACGGGTGGTTTATGTGGGTTGGTGGTAATTTAAAAGATGAAGTTTCAAAAATAATTATAAAAATAAAATTGGGGGGGGGGGATTATGGGGTGGGGCATGGGGGATAGTTTGGGTGCAGTGCATTGTGGTATGTCAGGTAAGTGTTGTTTTGTCAAAGTATGAATCAAATGTGATCATAAATAAAGAAGTTATGGCAATTTAAGCAAAATGTTCAATTATCTAAGTATAAAAGGGGCAATAATTCTGTCAAATGCTTGATACAGTTTTCTGCTCTTGTTTATAGATTGGGATCATGTTGGTAAAGAAGTATGCAAAATATGAAAGCAATATGGCAAAGGACATAGAAAATATTTGAGGTGGTATGCAAACTTTAACATAGATTTATCAATAATATGCATATTCTAAGTATAAAAGGTTAATAATTCTGTCAAAATGCTTGATTCAGTTGTCTGCTCTTGTTTATAGATTGGGATCATGTTGGTAATGAAGTATGCAAAATATGAAAACAATAAGTCAAAGGACATAGAAAATAGTTAAGGTGGTATGCAAACTTTAACATAGATTTATCAATAATATGCATATTCTAAGTATAAAAGGGGCAATAATTCTGTCAAAATGCTTGATACAGTTGTCTGCTCTTGTTTATAGATAAGGGTCATGTTGGTAAAGAAGTACATGTATGCAAAGTATAAAAGTAATTTGTAAAAGGACAAAGAAAATATATGGGGTAGTACACAAACTTTAACATGTCCACGCTAACGGTAACGCCGACGTGATCAGGATAGCTCCATTATATATATTTCATATATATTAGTCAAGCTAAAAATGAGTGAAAATCTCTGACCTGTCTCCACCCCATCCCCTTTAACTTTTGACCCAGGGGTCAGATCAAAATTCCATATAGTGCAGGGTCGCACATAATGCTCATAGCTACCATGTGTTTAAGTTTCAAGGTTCTAGTGCTAATGGTGTAGGAGATAGTGGCTAGGACAGACGGACAGACTGATGGTGGAGATAACCACAATGAACCTGTTAACAGCCAACTAACGCTGCCAACAAAGCACAAGCTTTACGTGTCAGGATGCGGCACTATCTATACAAACTGCATAAGGATTTACAAGACGCTTAGGGTTTGAGGGACACCAAACCTGATTATGAGTCTTCCACACCTTAAGCATTTTAATAACCCTTTGCATGCTGGGAAATTTGTCGTCTGCTAAAATGTCGTCTGCTGAATTTCTAAAATAAGCATTTTCTTCAAAAAATTTTCAAAGAATACTATCAGAATAGCAAACAGTTTGGATCCTGATGAGACGCCACGTTCTGTGGCGTCTCATCTGGATCCAAACTGTTTTCAAAGGCCTTTAAAATTCGGTTCCCGCACTGAAAGGGTTAAATATACTTATTTGCTTGTGTACATGTACCTGATAATAAATTATTATTATTACCTGTTTTGGCATCAACAAGCTTTATCAATTGGCCCTCAAATTTTGCACATAAACGCTACATGATCAACCAATATGCCTTTTCATTTCAAGTCGGAAAGCAATTTAGCCCTTATTCGGCCATTATAGGGTGGAGGATCTATTTAAAATACAACTATTCCAGATACAAAAATATGAATTCATTTATTTAATGCACTTATTTTCTTCTCTTTTGCTACGAAATGACCATAAACCAGCTTTCCCAGTCATATTTTGCACTAGCAGATGATATTTCTTTTTTTACATATGAAAGGTAAAAAGAAATTCAAGCAGCATTTTATAATATAAATTTTAAAATGCACTCAATCATGCACTTCCAAACAAAATTATTGTAATTCTGTTATTTATAATCATATTAATAATGCCTCATTTTTCTCAAGTTTATGGTTTACTATCTTTTTTTCCCAATTTTATGGTTTATCTTGATTATTTTCTGAATTCAAAAGGCACTGGCTTAAAAAAACTGTCTATGCATGTAACTGTATATTGAAATCTCTTTATGAGTGATTATAAATGCATGATAAAATTCTAACATGTTATGTAATAGATAAATCTATATTGTTTGTATTTTTTCGTAAACATTATTAGCCACCGTTGTTGTCAAACATATATTTTTGTTTTATTAATGACGTTGTTTCACAGATTACTGTAACAGAGCTACAGATAAGGTGGGCATTTGTGCAAATACCCAATGTAAAATTGCCGATTACGCATAGAAAAATAAAACCATGCGTTCCGAAACCCCATTGAAATTGCCGATTACGCATATCATATTTTTCCTTTGCATAACGAGTAAATTTGTCCCGGAAATACCCTGGTCCGAAATACCCGGATTCTTTCCGCTTTGTTCAAGGGCTTTCAGTATAACCTTCAGTACAATAATATGTACGGAAAAAAGTGTCTTTGTGACTACGTGTTATTGTTGTGAAAATGTCGAAATCGTGAGGCCTTAAAAATGGAAACATCGTATCCTAGGCACAAAGAAACTCAATTTTAAGATATTTAACCGCAGGCAACACAAAATCAGAAGCGGAAAATATAGTGAAACTAATTCTTGACGATATTATGTCGGAGGCAATTGCTGTCAGTGCTTACATTGTAAGAAAACTGGTGGAAAAAATCGTTGAACTTTTTTTTTGAATCAAGACTGTATATTATGGATACATCTACATAATTACACAAAATCTCTGAAACTAATCAATTAAGAGTGGAACTACAACCAGCTTATTCAGATAAGCAGGTGAGAATTTAAGACAATGAACATACCCAATTTTAAAACAAAGGTACCCAATTGTCAATTAAAGTACCCGTTGTGGGTACCGACTTTTTTGTACCCAATTGAATATGAAAATACCCAATTGAACTCAAAAGTAGTGGGTATTAACCCAATTACTCAGAAAAGTTATCTGGAGCTCTGCTGTAACGTACAATCTTTATACGGAATGAAGGAGTTTTTATTTACAAGTACACTTTTTGTATTTTTTTGATAGTCTACTTAATTTTTGTTTTACTGTTAAATAAAATAACGCCGCACGCGTCAGACTAATGTCGTTAAAATCTAGAGTTTAAATGAAATTATGTCACACGATATACGTATAAAAATATTTAACTGCATGTCCGACTTGTCGTCATTAAATTCAAGTCGTCATTAAATTCAAGATTTAAAATGAAAATACGTCACAAGATATATGTACTTCATACCATACGAGTTTTTTAGGATATTTTCAGATCTGAATACTGGTATTTTACGTGTTAAACTTTAACTGTAATGTATCGCAGATTCAGAGATGTATGTTTTGTTGTAAAGGTCATTTAACCCAACATATCTCAGACACAAAGAGTGTCCAAATTTGTGCAAACAATTAAATTAAAACTAAGACATTTATCGATTGTCATTACCTGCTGTATAATTTATTTGTGTACTGACATATATTCAATTGTGGTGAAATCAACCGGGATCACCTTGGTGAGAATCTGGTGGAAAAATCACTGCACTAACCTGAGACATCAGTCTGTCATGATTGATTGCTCAGTTGTACATATTTTTCTCATTCTGGCTACCATAACTTTAAATGTCGCTTTTTATGATTTTTGACTGGCGCGACTTTATAGTTATGGACCAACCCCATTAGGAAAGTCAACCAGAAAATGCCGAAAAGTCGACAGTTAAAAAAGACCGGTCCAAAACAGCTTTTAAATGCAGTTATTGGCCCATATCAATCACTTGATTGGAAAGATTGACATTTTTCACATTTAACTGATACATTCTTTCACAAAATACTATCTTAAACATTTAAAATTTATCTATTCTGCTCTTACATATCGAGAAAAACAGCGATGTGACAGACTTTCTTGAAATGCGAATCTCCCGAGATTTCACGGTCATATGATGGTATTTCTACTTTTAGTAACATACCATGTGCTCAAGTGTTTTCAAATTCAGAATGACATTTCCCGGTATTTTAGAATATTCTGGCTTGTTTTGTGAACAAATTGTAGTGTAAATACAAACTCAAAGTAAATATTTAAAACTACCCGATTCACACTGAAATCATTTTTATAATCCACCAGACTTGTTGTTAATCACAAATAATAGATTTCAGAAAACGAAAGTAATGTTTACAATTTCAGCAAAAATTGTCAAGGTCGTTCGAAAGTATCCAAATTAAAACTAGTCTTGGACAAAGCGACAATGGCGTCAAAATTGTGAATTTCAGACTGATGAGAGTTATTTTCATCTATTGTAAGATGCATTTGAAACATTTGAACCTTAAAATATTCCTCAGTGCAGTAATTTATATTCATTCACCAATATATGTAGAAATGTATCCAAGAAAATGAGTATTCTTTGATTTATAGCATGACATAAATATGTTACGACTCTGGTTGACTTTTGATACGGGGTTGGCTTCATCATACAGGTATGTCAATACTATATCAGTGTCCGACAAATTTCTTATTGCATGTTATAGATATTACATGTATGTGCACATGTATGTGTACTTAAATTCGGACAGCACGTTAAGTTGGAAACGTAAATAAAGCGTTTAGATGATCAATACGACTGACTCGTATGGTGTTAATCAATGCAATTGCTCTTTTTAACAACAAATACCGAGTTTCAAGAAATCAAGAGTATTAAATCATTTATTTACTTGTGTCCGACTTTAAGTTCTGTCCGAATTTACGTATTGCATCCGTATGTTACGACACTAGTGTGCAGTCAGTATACAATACAATAATTGTTTCAATAATGAAGGAACTGATACAGTGTAACGGTAACGATACAGCGTGTTTACATTATATTTTATTAAGAGGAAATGTCAATGCCAAATAATTCGCGAGATACCCCGGTACTTTAGTTGAAATTCACAACGAAACTTTTAATGGAAACTAAATGATCTCAATGATGTACCCGCTACGAAATTTTTATTTACAAATAAATACACCCATGCCAATTTGTGCGCGCTTTTTATCTGGACCAGGGGCCTATACGTTTGTATAGGTCCCTGTCTGGACAAAGAAATTTATTTATTAAATGTAGAATTTTGTAACCTAAAATAGCTGTACACAACGTGTGCAAACCGTCGCAGGTGATTTACGCAAGTTGCAATTGAACGGTCCTGATTGGGAGCTTATTTCATCATATCTTTAAATAGAATCATATGCCGAAATTCAATTGACACTTTAGAAAATTTCAAACGTTTGTGTTTATGACTCTCATCGTCTATATTACCCTCCCATAATTTGGTTTAAAAAAAATTAAATTGGGCATATATGGGATTATTGATTAACAGTCGATCAATCCAATTATTAATTGACAATGCAAACTAATTAGCAGGTGTTAACCGCGTTGTTATTAATATTCATTTTCGGTTTCGTTACCGTTTTGAAGAATCCGCTATTGTTTTGATTTATTTAATGTTCGGCATCCTTGGATATTTAACGACATCAAAAACGTAGTCGCTCTTACTCATTGTTGCGGTTAACAAAGAATTCCAAACTGCGAAATGATGTTGCATCATGTGCGCCAACTATCCAACCGGCTCTCATTATATTATTAGCAGACGACAAATGTTGATTCTGATTGAATGATTAAAATGCACTCTTACTGTTTACGACATTACCGCAAGTGATCGGTGATTGATAAGATAATTGATTGCACTTTGTTATCGGATTATAAACAAGACACGGTGTAGAAACACATGGTCAGCGTGTTTATTCTACGTATGTCTGTCAATAAAACGGGCTACCGCTCTTATAGATTTATAGTAGCCCGGCGGGCGTCAGCTGAAACATTTCAGTAGCCCGATGAAAAAATTCTGTAGCCCCCGGGCTACGGGCAATGGATTTGTCGGACACTGCTATATAAATTGTACACTGAAGTTTCTTTAGCTAATATTTTTCTTATGTTGACAGACCATTGACATTGCTGGGGTTTGTTGAGATAAATACTTATTATCATCAGGGGCAGGAAGACATTATAGACATTAAACAGCGTATCATTACGTAGACAACAGTTGCACAACTGTATGCGTAAAAGGTAAATCAGTATATTAATAATTATGTTGACAACTAGCTTACGTAGCAACGTCCGAAAATATGAAATATCCGACATCTATTTCAATATTTAAAATTCAAGATATAATGACTACTGAACTGTTTTACTTTAAGGAAAAAACAGTAAAAGTATGTTTTTTATGAAAATGAAACACAACAAACAATATACTTATCATGATAACGGCTAAACGACTTATTATCCCAATATAACACTGTCATTGAATCGCACATTTCAATTAAAAATTATTCCCCTTGAATGTTAATGCATATTGATATAACGAATTCATCAAACGTTATCAAACATGAGTAATTTGCATTGCATCGGATTCCCACAATATTTTGTGGATGTAAATCGGATCCGGTTGTTGTTTATGTGTCAAGCTCATTTTGCCAGTGAGATACTTAAATTTCTTGCGTAGTAAAATCGGCTAGATTGAACTTTACCGGTACGCAGTTGTTTACCACTATCAAATCTACTGTAAAGTACACAAAGATACTTACATAATTCTGCCGTATCTGTCTGAATAAACATCCGCTGCACAAAATATAGACATGTGTATTAATGATTATTAAACACAATCTTATTTTTCTGTGTTTATTGAATTAATGACACTGAGTTTCTTTGTCGCGTTACAAGATGGCGGATGTCTAACGCTGTTTGTGAAGTGACGTCACAATGTTTATTTGAGCGCGTGCCCGTTCCCACAAAAAAAGTTTAAACACAAAATACTCGAAAACTTGATTTTTGCCAGGTATAACCCCTACGCCAACAGGTAGATCGCATTCTGGTCCATATACATGTCAAATTTCAGCAAACGTGTTCGGCCAGTTTTCAAGAAACTCAAATCGCGGCTATATGCACCAACTTAACAAAACTTAGCCCCCTTTATCATTCGTTCGAATGAACGTCATCAATGATGACGTCCAATACATCACTCATTCCATACATAAAATTGGTAAACATTGATTAAGTACTATGTTCTTGTTGCTTTTTCAAACCCTGCTGATGATGACCAAGAAATTTTTTTCAGGAAATTTGAAAAGATGTAATCATTGGAATGGAGAATAAAACAAATTGACCATTCAATAAATGATTGAACAACGTGAAAGGCATTTATTTAATACATTTGGTAATTACTTTATAAAATGCACATTCTTCATAGATAAGCGTTTTAATATTTAGACCGTCATTTGTCAATTAATTTACAAAATGAACATTCTTGATTGTGCACAGTTTACTAGTTTGTGTCTAGAACTCTCATCTGATTGAGCATGTATATTTTAAAACTATCTATTGGGTCTTGTTATCGTTGATGAAAAAGTGTTTTGTTAGGATCAAATGTTCCCGGGTTCATTCCCCGCTTGATGAGCATCCCCATGATTTCCTCTTAAGACTCCAAGTACTGGTACTTGCCAGGCTATGGATTCATGGTACTAACCAGGCTATGTATTCCTGGTACTAGCCAGGCTATGTATTCCTGGTGATAGACAGGCCTATGTATTCCGGATACTAACCAGGCTATGTATTCTTGGTACTAGCCAGGCTATGTATTCCTGGCACTAGCCAGGCTATGGATTCCTGGTACTAGCCAGGCTATGTATTCCTGGTACTACCAGCCTATGTATTCCAGGTCCTCACCAGGCTATGTATTCCTGGTACTAGCCAGGCTATGTATTCCTGGTACTAACCAGGCTATGGATTCATGGTACTAGCCAGGCTATGTATTCCTGGTTCTTACCAGGCTATGTATACCTGGTACTAGCCAGGCTATGTATTCCTGGTACTAACCAGGCTATGTATTCCTAGTACTAACCAGGCTATGGATTCCTGGTACTAGCCAGGCTATGTATTCCTGGTACTACCAGGCTATGTATTCCTGGTACTAGCCAGGCTATGGATTCCTGGTACTAGCCAGGCGATGTATTTCTGGTACTAACCAGGCTATGGATTTCTGGTACTAACACGCTATGGATTTCTGGTACTAACCAGGCTATGGATTCCTGGTACTAACCAAGCTATGGATTCCTGGTACTAGCCAGGCTACGGAATCCTGGTACTTACCAGGCTATATATTCCTAGTACTAACCAAGCTATATATTCCTAGTATTTACCAGGCTTGTATTCCTGGTATTAACCAAGCTATGGATTCCTGGTACTAGCCAGGCTATGGATACCTGGAACTAACCAGGATATCGATTCCTGGTACTAACCAGGCTATGTATTCCTGGTACTTTCCATGCTATGGATTTCTGGTACTAGCCAGGCTATGTATATCTGGTACTAGCAAGGCTATGGATTCCTGGTACTAGCCCGGCTATGGATTCCTGATACTAGCCAGACTATGGATTCCTGGTACTAGCCAGGCTATGCATTCCTGTTACTAGCCAGGCTATGGATTCCTGGTCCTAACCAGGCTATGGATTCCTGGTCCTATCCAGGCTATGTATTCCTGGTACTAGCTAGGCTATGTATTCCTGGTACTAGCCAGGCTATGGATTCCTGGTACTAGCAACGCTATGGATTTCTGGTACTAGTCAGGCTATGGATTCCATGGTTCTAACAAGGAAATGTATTTCTGTTACTAACCAGACTATGTATTCCTGGTACTAACCAGGATATGTATTCCTGATATAACAAGGCTATGGATTCCTGGTACTAGCCAGGCTATGGATTCCTGGTACTAACTAGGCTATTGATTCCTGGTACTAACCAGAATATGTATTCCTGGTACTTACCAGGCTATATATTCCTGGTTCTAACCGGGCTATGGATTAATGGTTCTAACCAGGCTATGAATTAGTGGTTCTAACCAGGCTATGGATTCCTGGTACTAACCAGGCTATGTATTCCTGGTACTAGCCAGGCTATGTATTCCTGGTACTAACCAGGCTATGTATTCCTGGTACTAGCCAGGCTATGGATTCCTGGTACTAGCAACGCTATGGATTTCTGGTACTAGTCAGGCTATGGATTCCTGGTACTAACAAGGAAATGTATTTCTGTTACTAACCAGAATATGTATTCCTGGTACTAACCAGGATATGTATTCCTGATATAACAAGGCTATGGATTCCTGGTACTAGCCAGGCTATGGATTCCTGGTACTAACTAGGCTATTGATTCCTGGTACTAACCAGAATATGTATTCCTGGTACTTACCAGGCTATATATTCCTGGTTCTAACCGGGCTATGGATTAATGGTTCTAACCAGGCTATGAATTAGTGGTTCTAACCAGGCTATGGATTCTTGGTACTAACCAGGCTATGGATTCCTGGTACTAACCAGGCTATGTATTCCTGGTACTAACCAGGCTATGTATTCCTGGTACTAGCATGGCTATGGATTCCTGGTACTAGCCAGGCTATGTATTTATGGTACTAAACAGGCTATGTATTCCCGGTACTAACCAGGCTATGGATTCCTGGTACTAGCCGGGCTATAGATTCCTGGGACTAGCCAGGCTATGTATTCCTAATACAAACCAGGCTTTGTATTCCTGTTACAAGCAAGACTATGGATTCATGGTACTAGCCAGTTTATGTATTCCTGTTACTAACCAGGCTATGTATGTCTGGTACAAACCGGGATATGTATTCCTCGTACTAACCAGGCTATTGATTGTTGGTACTAACCGGGCTATGTATTCCTGGTACTACCCAGGCTATGTATTCCTGGTACTTACCAGCTATGTATTCCTGGTACTAGCCAGGCTATTGATTCCTGGTACTAACCAGGCTATGGTTTCCTGGTACTAAACAGGCTATGGATTCCTGGTACTAAACAGGCTATTGATTCCTGGTATTAACCAGGCTATGGATTCGAGAGTACAATAAGCCATATTTACACATCATCACAATGCCCTCTACATTTAATGTTTTATGAAAACCCATTAATGAAGACAATAGGAGCTCAAACCATTCACCGTATAGAAAGACGTTAACCATGGCTCGGTTATATTGACTCGTGCCTTCTGCACAACTTCTGAATGTCCTTAACATTTTTGTTAAGCTTCATCACCATTTTTCAAATGCTACAGGAGATATTTTGCAGACATGAAAGTGTGACAAGCACAATGACAGATAGACGAACGAAGTGCGTTTCTGCAATCTTAGCCCCCTTCGCAACTTTAATTTTGGCGGAGGATAAAAAATGTAATAACTTTACGGATAAAATAACAATTCAATTGGAACTTCAAATATAAATCACCATGAAGTGTAAATGTGCAAGACACAAACGTAGTGAATCGCTGCTTTCTTATTACTGTTTCCCTGGAAGAACCATTGATACCATTTCTGTTTGGTTTAAACACATTTTTTGCATATACCGTGCAATGGGATTTGAACAAGTTTTTGCAACATTATGTTGACCCTATCCTAGATATTAAAATAAGAAATACAATGTAAATAGAAGTTGAATAATACAGTAAATGGATGAGATATGTCTGTACATAACAGAAGGTATACACTTTTTGTAAAAACAATTACATTCGATTACAGTATGACAATTAAATCGCATACTTAAATAAAGCGTTTTAAGTCTGTTATGAATGTCTGAAAAATTTATAAAAATACGTTTCACTAAATTCAAAAACATGTCAGGATCGCCAAAAATAGGTGTTTGATTTCGAGCCATGATTCATTTTGTTGATAGTGTTTAATGTTATGTTGGCTTATAACAAATGGTATAACTATGGAACACATTTTATATGACATAATTTCGTAAACGATAAACTTCCGTCACTGAAAAAATAAGGTATATAAATAGCTCTTAATAGCTCTATATGTCTCAACCAGCTGAATGATCAATTAGAAATGTCATAGCACTTAATTTGATTTGACATGTTTCACAAAATGTGCTTCACATACATTCATTAAAAACTGACCTCAGTATATAGCAATATTTCTACGTGAAAAGTATCACTTAAACAAAGACAAACAAGTAAGGATTAAAAGAAACGCTCATTCGTTATTATGTAGATGAATCCACCATTCAGCTCAACATTGTTTTTAGAAAGGAAAAACAAACAACATTATAGTTGTTTAGAAATGAATATTTGTTAAATATTAAACATATATGAGTATACATTTTATTAAACCCACACAATAATTAAATGTAATGTACTTGTGTAAAGGCTATGGGGTCGCTTTTTTCAATCACCAAAGACATGCATGTTCCTGTTAAATGATATTGAATCTGTTTGATTCGTATGTTGCGTCAATACTGTGTTAAGCGTGTGATGTTGGTTTTTTTAAATGCTGAGGATATTGAAAGAGTTCATAGCAGATTTTTGAAACGAATACTTTGTGTCAAATGAGTACTTCTAATGTAGCAGTATACGGGTAATATGGGCGATATCCGTTATATATAAATCGCAATGTACGAGTTATAAAAATATAATTCTTTTAATTGTATACGGTTAACAAAGTAATTGTATATTATATAGAACACTATGTTATATGAGAAAAAGTGCTGAAAATAGTATACGATGTAACAATTGGATAACCAAAGTACGAGACTTTCTTCAAAATACTGGTTTTGTAGATGTATGGATGTATCCATGGTCAGTAAATTCAAATGTATTCATCTCTATATTTAAAACCAGACTTATTGACATGTAGATAGGCTTGTGGCGAAATGATTTAAATGTTTAAAGTTAATTTACATTATACAAAGAGTTGAAACATCGATTTGAATTTTTTGATTACCTCAACATAATCCCAAGCTTTAATTTAAGAAAAAACATATCAAAACTAACACTTCGTCTGATATGCTAAACATTGAATCTGGTAGACATATAAATATTCCTCGAAACGAACGTAAATGTAATATATGTACCTCAAATGATATCGAGGACGAATATCATTGTGTAATCGTATGTCTTCTTTATACTCATAATTGAAAACTGTATATCGACAAATTATATTATAACCGACCTAGTACAGTCGAGTTACCATTACCGGATCAGTAGCGTAAAAAAGTTGTGCTGGTGATAAACAATACATGCTTTGAAACTTATTTTATACCAGTTTAATACAATATTACCTTTGCTTACTGTTAAAGCAAAAATTATGTTTTAAAATGCAGACAATATCTTTTTGTAGCACTTTTTTCACATCGGAATTCATGCTTTAACGGATCACTTGTAGCCATAATGGATTACGTGATCAAAACCACTCAGGGAGCATCTCAAATGCTATTTGAACTGTCAAAGCATGAAACTTGTACTTTTATACTGTGATTAAAATATTGTATAAAGTTGATTTGCTTATAAACAGTGATTATGCTGTGTTTTATATAGTATGGTACAGTTTGCAAGCCGTGGACATAGATATAGCAAAGTATGCACTAACCATTTCAACCTTGCCCATTTTATCCATACAAGGTTGTTTCATTCCACTAATAACATTTGCTATGTAATGTGATTTTGAACGGATTAGCAACATGTCAACTTTGTTTAAGCAGCACATTAACGGGTTTCTCCACAGTCTAGATTATTTAGAGAAATATATATTGTTTAACTGTGAATCATTTGCTTAAAGTATTGAATAGATCCAACAGATATGGATTACTTATAAAACATGGTGATTACTAATCATATCTAATTTTCAATATTTAATATGAAACAGTGTTACACAAATAAAACGTGAAGAAAACAATCTATTAAGATGATCTATTGAAAAAGTCAACAAAATTTGCATGCAGTTTCATAAATGAATATATAATCAATGGGACCACAATTAATTAAAAATAAATCATCATTGACAACAGTAAACTATATGCAAGCAAAACAAAACTAAAACAACTGAACACAAGAACTTAAAATAACATCACAAGATACACAAATATCAATGTACAATAACATCACAGCATAAAAAATATTAATCATATTATCATATTAAAATGATGACTGAGTGAAACATGCACATGTAATTGTTACAAATAAAAGCATTAAATGACTGATTTTGAAAAGTTGAAAAGTAACATCATTTCAAATGATACATTTTAAAAAGAGTTATGGCTTATAAAGTTGCTGCATGATATAATGACTTAACATGAATGCCTCAGTTGAACAAATCAAAGTACTGAATGTACTGGTGAGCCGATTTTGCTCAAATTGTGTGTTCGTAAAAACACTATACACCGTGATGCCAACCAATCACCTTTGTTGAATAAAACAGATGGAATTAAGGGAGGGTGACAGGCTGTCAACATAATATATGATTAAGCTATTGGGGTTAAAAGTAAATGCTGCTTTTTAAAACAAGTCATTGTCGTACATACCAATTTATAACTGCGAAATGTTTGTTAATACAATTTAGATTATTATCATTTGAACTGGTGACCTAGGTTTTTACTCTGACTAAGTGTTATATGTATCTGAGATTTCGTGAAGACAAACGTTGTCATAAGGTTTCTATACATCATGTAGATTCAATAATTATTCATATATATATTCAATTAATTAATTTACTGGATTTTAAGTCACACCGACAAAGTGTAGGTCATAAAGCGACTTTATGTGAACAAAAAATAAATGTTGATAATGTTCTATTGTTAGGACGGACATGTACGAGATTGTTTTGATTACTCGGAAAACATTAACGCAAATTAATTAGCTGCTGTGAAAGTGACAACCACAACATGTATTTCGTGTGTAAGGAAAAAGTTAAAAAATGGCATGAAAAGCATGGGCGAATTGTCATATAAAAACTTTGAAGCGCAGAGAACAATTCGATGTTTACTTTGACAGTAAAAAATGTAGCGCGTGGTAATTAAATTTTGTCGCGCATATCGCCAACGCAGTTGACTTCTTAAAACGAATGAATATATAAGCACTGTATCGGTTAAGTGTAGAAAGTTCAGTATTGAACCGATATTTCGTCGCTGTATACACCTTCCATGAAGACTGCGTGTTACTCGGGTGCTAATGCCACATTGAAAAGACATTGCCATGAATGGAAAGCGCACATCGGAGCTATTTTGTTTGCGAATGCAGAATCTGGATGCAAAGTGGTTAAATGCAGTAACGGACTTCATTCTTCGGTTTACGTATATTATGTTACCTATGGGGCGAATTGCAGAAGGCTATCGCCCAAAATACTGAAAGCTTCAAAAGATAAAGACGTATGACTTATTAAAAATGCTGCACAGTAAGTAGGCTATTTGAAAGATATGGGTTCACAAATAATTTTTATACAGATGCTTAAAAAGTTTGAATTTCAGTCAATCATGATAGTTGCTGGAATGCTTTGATGTTGATGGAAAGTGCTTGAGTTACTGGTGGCTGCAACTTAACCCTTCGCCTCTTCAGTGGCTGTCTGAAACAGACAAATACATATATTTTTAATAATCAATATTAATAGCTTTGTAAAACATAAATTATACCCTAACACTTCTCAGCCATGTTCAAGGACCAATAACTCAGGGATGTGTGGGGATGCAAAGTGTCCTTCACATTAACAAGTTGATTACATATTTGAAGTTCCAATTTAATCTCTGTTGAAATGTGGATGAAATTCACTACACATACTACTAACATTTTATGCCGACACCCATACAAGAGTTTATTTTGGCAATATATTTAAATTAAACATTTAATGTTGATGCTGTTAAAAAGTTTAATAAGTAGGCCCACATCATACAAACATCTTTTGTACACATACACTTTTGGTCTTTTTTAGTGATGAAACCATTTTCAATCAATAAATCTTTTGACTGTTATGCATTTATATATATATATAATAAAATGTATAAAATAATTACGTCTGCTATAGTAAGCACCATGGGATACTATGTAACATGTAACTTTGGTTTGTATAATGTAAAATCTTCGCCCATTAAACACAAAAATGCGCTTATGTGGTCTTAATTACATAACAGAATAAATGGCCACTATACATATGCTCAATGTTTGGCGTTGCATTTTAAGTTATAAGCCAATACTTATCTTCACCCAGACCCACCAAATGGGTTGAAAGTTGGCTTCATAAATTAATAATCCACATGCACATTCTCCTATATTGTCTAAATCACATTACTGACGTTATGGAGATTTACGTATATGTTTAAAGAGTAATAAACTATATATAGTGCTTATACGGTTTGTATTGAATTGTATACGAAATCACCCCTATGAATGTGCACACATACACAGATCATAGGTTCATATGTTCTTAATCGGTTGCTATTGCGTTGTAAAAGAAATGAACCAAAGTCACTGCACAGTGACAACATTTGAAATGGCTTTTCCGGTAATCTTTCAGTGACATTAGTAATTGATCAAAATTACTCTGCGTCCGGTCAACATCTACGTGTGCTTAATGTTGTCTTAATCGCATAACAGGAGTTCTAAACAATATTGATCTGCGTCCAGATAATCTTTAACGGATGCTTATAGGTAGCCATTGCCTTTAAAAATTGATGAGCCCCTATTAATAAAATAGAAATAAGCGCCCGAAGAAACTTGTGTGAATACTCACGCCTTATAGGTATGATGAAAGTGCCTCCGCTTCCACAGCAGTAGCCGAAACGGATTCCGTTGATGGGGAAGCTGAGTCCGCACCACTCCAGTATCTTAGAGTCACCAACGGCGGAATCTTTGCCCACCTAATAACAAAAGTTGCAATGGCGTAATGGATTTGATATTTGCATAGCAACCAGTAGGTTTCGGCTCCGAATCCAACACAGAGAGCGTTCTCGGTATCTTTCAACAAAAAAAATGCCAAATACTGGTTCTTCTCAGGAAACAAGACTAGAGAGTATTTATATAAGACTTTTTGATATAATCAATATGAAATAAATAAAAAAAAAGATAATTGTAATTTCTACAAAGTTAACAAAATTTAAAAAAACATTGACATCACATAATAAATTATGCTTAATTGAGGTTTATTTTTAAAAGATCCTTGGCTTTAAAATTGCGTTAGCCATTTATGTGAATTTACGTTTATTTATTTAATTGTAGGTCACATATTTATGTCGGGGTGTTGTCTCTTTATAGGCATATATTTGTTCATGTTAAATTTTATACAATTAAACTATTTCCTGAAAAAGCCATAATATCTTGATAAGAGGAATGCGCTTTCCTTATCACTGACCGTGCTGTATCGTTAAAGGGTTAAAGAAGTTGTATGCAAACTAAATATGCATAATGATGTTTGAGACATTAAGGGTACAACTAACCTGAACATTATTTGAATTCCACTGATACCGATAAAAAAGGTTCATAGTATTTGTACTATCGTATTACACGTACACTGCATTGACAATGCATTGCATAGGTTAGTATTGCATCTGACCTTGACACAGCCCCCGTTCCATGAGATCCAAAACCATCGGAAGGAGGAGCCGGAGAGTACAGAGCCCTGCAAACAATAAATATATTGGGTAAAATTTAAATATTGCTATTTTTTACCAGTTAAATAATGTTTTGATATCGTTCTCAGACGAATGAAAAACTATGATCCTAACCCACTTAAAAGAGCCTATTTGAAAGTAACGGACCGAAAAAAGTGTTATGTCACTAAAAGTTTATGAACTATAACATGTATTGATGGTAAAAAAGGAACCAATGAACATCATTTTTGTGAAGTTAAAATTGGTTTGAGTTTCCAAATAAATTTTGGATTGATTTCAGCGTGTATCGAGTTAATAGTTGGCTAATATTATCCACTGAATGTGTTGAACGAAACACTCGTTTCATGATAAGCGATCGATATTGGAGACAATTATTCTTGAAAGCAAGCATCAAACAATACAAAAAGAACTCTTCCATGTGGAATAAATTATCAAGTACTAGTGTCGACTGTGGCTTCGTGTATCAGTGCGGTATATCCTTAGTGAAACATCAGTGGAATAAATTAGCAAGTACTAGTGTCGACTGTTGCTTCGTGTATCAGTGCAGTATAACCTAAGTGAAACGTTAGTGGAATAAATTAGCAAGTACTAGTGTTGACTGTTGCTTCGTTTATTAGTGCGGTATAACCTTAGTGAAACGTCAAAAACATGTATGTAAAGAAATGATAGACAGTGTAACGTCTGCTTGAATTTGAAGCGACAAATATTGGATACAATGTCTGTACAAATATTAGAAACTGTTTAATTAGAGATTGACATCTTGTTAGATTCACAATATCTAGCGTGCTTTTTTACACGAGTGTTAAATAAGATCACAAACATTAAGAAAAATATATTGGCCGTGCTCTGAAAATAGTATTTAATGCAAGTGCATAAAGTGTCGTCCCAGATTTGCCTTTGCAGTCCGCGCAGGGTAATCAGGGAAGACACTTCTCGCTTAAACTGGATTTTTTGTAAGAATACACTTTCTAAAAACGAAGAAATATGATATATGTACAAAGTGTCGTCCCCGACCAGCCTGTGCGGACTGCATAGGCTAATATGGACGGCACTAACACGCACTTGCATTAAACCCATTTTTCACAGAGCACGGTCCATATCTTATACCGTTTCGTTGTTGCGTTATAATAAGATGAACTCGTAAGCCTAAACGAGGGGAAATAAAGGAAAATGTGTGTTTCTGTTGTTTTCGTTAAATTCTGAACCGCTAAACACACAGTTAACCTGAATATATTGGCATATAACCATGTAAGAAAGTCCGATCGGTTAACGCGTTAACCTGGGGATAACTGTCACAAGAAGTGAAAGGGTCGGTGTTAAGGCATGGCATACCGTGTAGTTGGACAATGTGGGACCTTGCTGCTGGCCTCTGATGACAGACCGATTGTTGAACCACCCACCGATGACGATTTCTACCTCGCTGTTATTGAAGTCGATGTTGTTGCTCTGAAGTAGAATGTGGGCGCCGTGGTTGCCTACAGATTAAGATGGTTTTTAATAAATATGTTTTTACAAAGAAATGAATTTAAATAGAGATACATGTATGTATTGAGCAAGCATGGTCAATATTTTGAATGCCATCACATTATTTTAGAAAGATAATAAGATGTGTGGTGTTGTACTAACATCGGGGATAAAATGCCATTCAAGAAAATTTAAACTTGGAAATTCAATGGAAAAATATTAAACAAAGTTCATAAGATATTTTTTATAACTTACCCATGGTCTGAAAGGTCAGACTATTTATAGTGTCAGCTCTCAGCCCATCATTGTACGGATTGAACCGCGAATAGTCCACCCAGTAGTCAGCTTGAACGGGACAATTGTACGTAAGTTTCCCGCCTGCATAAAAAAATGATAGTAGACACGTGATTAAAGTTATGCTATTGTCACGTCTATAGACGACGTCCATCTTCATTAACCGGCCTGAGAAGAATTTGAAAAATTACTTGTATTCGTCACGTCTTTGTGTAACGGCATATGTTATTCAACCGTCCGCAGACGAATACGAGTAGCCAAATGATCAAAGAATTGCCGACGTCATGTATTAGCGGAACGTTACACGTTAAATCGACTTTTGCAGAATGAAACGTAAAGTCATATGATCAAG